>NC_048596.1:268198203-268514184 GCF_003668045.3 Cricetulus griseus | reverse complement strand
GAGGCCCCCGGGACGCCCTTTAGAGGCCCCCGGGACGCCCTTTAGAGGCCCCCGGGACGCCCTTTAGAGGCCCCCGGGACACCTGTAGCCCTCGGGTCACAGGTTGAGCATGCCTAGATTTTAGCTCTCAGAGGAATTGTCAGGGTATTTTCTCCAGTGGTGGCGACACTTCCTGCCATGAGTGTGTGAGGACTCCAGCCTCCCTACACCCTCCACACTGCTTATTAGAGCCTTCTAGCGAGCCTGAGGTGCTCTATTATTTAACTGAGTCATTTCTCTTTTGTTGTTGAGAAGTGGGAATTTGTAGAAAATTCTGGATATTAGGCCCTTACCAGAAATGATGTGCAAATACTTTTCCCATTCTAGTCTTTTCAGTTCTTTCTCTTTGTTTGCTTGAGACAAGGTCTCATATAGCCCAGGTTGGCCCCAAACTTATTACATACTCAAAGCTGGCCTTGAACTCTTAATCCTCCTGCCTCTGCCTCTCAAGTGCTAAGATTCTAGGCACCTCTCACCCTCACCTCTGGAGAAGCAACCAGTGCTGTTAACTGCTGAGCCATCTCTCCCCCCCAGATCACATTGTAAGAAACCTCCTGTGTGTGGTGTGAGGTGGGGCTGACCCCATCCTTTGGCTGCCGCATTCCTACTTAGCCCAGCATCACTTGTGAAGAAAACCAATTTTTCCTCTAGTGAATCATTGCACTAATCTTGCCACAAAGCAGTTGGCTATAACTCTGTCCAAACAGCCTAGCCTAACAGGTGAGTTAGCCACAGGTTCAGTGAGGTCAACTCCAACCACTGCTCGTCACACACAGGTGCACACACACTGTATTAATCCAATTTACCGTTCCTGACTCTAGTCACTGGTTCCTGTCCCTGGAGTCACTGGAGCTCCCACACAGTGTCATTTCCTCAGTTCCTACCAATTCCTTTTGTTCTAGTATCATCAAATATACTACATTGCCAGGCACAGTAAAATACACACACACACACACACACACACACACACACACACACACACACGTTGTTACATATGTTTTCTTTTAAAACATATGGAGAGAAAAAAATTGTCACTTATTATGGTTTTTTAAAAAATGTACTTGGATAACTACCTTAGCTTTTAAAAAGATTTATTTAATTTTTTGTGTTGGTGTTTTGCCTGCCTGTGTCCCTGTGCCATGCGCCTGGAGTGCCCAAGGAGGCCAGAAGAGCTCATGGGATCCCTTGGAACTGTAGTTACAGACAGTGTATCTCCTGGCAGGGCGTCACCCTGAGCACACACTGTCTTATTGGGGTGCCACTTGTTCCTCCAGGGCTCTCTTGACTGTCCTTTTCATTCATTATCACTCGATTCTGCAGGCCCCATTCACTATCAACTGATTGTTTTATTGTTTTTGACAACACCCTGGAGCCAAAATTTCGGAGCAGTCCTAGCCCATTAAATTAAAATTTCTGAGCAGTCCTGTCCCATTAAATTGGGAAAAGGATACATTTTTGAGGCTGTTTTGGGGGTTTTGTTCTAGGCTTCTGGATTCTTCTACACCATCCCTTTCCTTGGGTCTGTCTGGTGAACTAGATGGCCTATGTGTTGGCTTTTTCTTTTCAACCGCTTTTCAAAGCACCTGTAGACTCACCCTTCTCCATAGCCTCTCGAAAGATGTCGGTCGTCCTGTAGGGTGCCTGCCTTCCCCTCCTCTCATGGTATGTGTATACTCATTTGTAATTGCATGGGTGCCAGTGTGTGTGTGTGTGTGTGTGTGTGTGTGTGTGTGTGATTCAGGTGGAGGATTGCCCCTGACATCAGTGTCTTCCTCCAATGCTCTCTACCTTGTATATTGAGGCAGGCTCTCTTGCTGATCCTGGCTCTCACAGTTTCAGCTAGCTGGGCTAGCCATCTTGCCCCAGGGATACCCTATTTTTGCTTTCCACAGCCGGGCTTACAGGTGGATTCCACATCCAGCCAGCTCTTACACTGGCTCTGCAGATCCACACTTGGGTGTGCACTCTTGCAAAGCAAGTGTTTTATGCATCAAGCCCTGGTGCTCTCCTCTTGTTTTTCACCTTGGGCAAAGGCTCTATGCTTGGGCATGGAGTATGGCCTCTGGTTTTCATGTCTTGCCTATTGGGATGCAGAGAGTCTTCCTCATACTGATTATGGTACTAGTATTCCTGGTACAGCGTTCTGGGGCAGAGCCTCTTTTCTGTGGAGCTGGCAGAATAAAAGAGTTCCTGAACTCTCCCTGCACTTATCAGAAGATGCCCAACCTGGTCTCATCAGCCAGGCACAGTTTGCCTCCCTGACCCAGAAAGGAAAGGAAAGAGTCGTTGTTTGGTCCTTCCTCTTCAGTCCATTTCATGTTGCTGTCTTGGGCTAGGTATTTTGAAAAGTAGATATTTATTTAGTTCATGGATCTAGAAGTTCAGGGGCATGTTCTCAGTCCTGGGGGCTGGGGGCCATGGCCTTGTGAAAAGGCAAGAGTTTGTGAGACAGGAGGGCAGAGGTCTCAAGGCAAGACAGGATGCAAGAGACAGGAGGAAGGCACTAGGCACTTATCACAACTGCATTTAGACTTCCCACAAGAGTAAGAATGTCTTGTTGAGAAAGCACTAATCCCTCTTAAAGACCTAATCACTGCCCACTAAGCCCCATCTCTTAAAGCTTCTGCCAGCTCAAGGGAGGGGGACCCCTTCGGGAATCAACTGGTTCTTGTCATTCTGCTAAGTTGTGTTATGTCTCCTTGAATAGATCTCTCGTTTAATGTATACCCTGAGGACAATTTCCAGAGGCCCTCATTGTTGAGATTGTAATAGCTGTTGCCAGCTTTGCTTTTTTCCCCTCAGGGAGTAGGTCTGCAAAGATCCTCATGTTGACATACCTCTGTGCATCTTATCAAAGGGCTGAATTGTCTTCTGAGGTATTTGTACCAACTGGCTACATTCCCTCCAGTTCTAGCTTCCCCACACTCCCACAAGTGTTTCAGATGCTTTCCTTCCAGTCGGGCCAGTAAGTATATAGTAATACCCGGTGCCTTTACTGATGTTCAGTATCTCGGTCGTGTGCATGTTCTCATCCACACATATTCATTGCTAACGTGCTTCTGCAGTGTGTATGTGGAAGGCAGAGGCCAGCTTGCATGTACTGGTTCTTATCTTCCACCATGCGTGTTTCAGCGACAGAACTCCATCAGACTTAGGGACAAGCTCCTTCACCTGCTGAGCTATCTTGCCAGCCCATCCCCATTCTTAAGCTGGCTTCTCCCCTCCTCTGAGTTTTGAGACATTCCCTGCAAACACTTTTCTCCTGTCTGTGGTTTGTATTTCTAATTTTATTAATAAATGCTTGCTGCGAAGTAGAGGTTTCTAATTAGTTTATTATGGTGTAGCTGGAACTGCGGTTGGTTAAACAATGCTTAGGTCAAAACCTCAAGCTTTTCCCTTATGTCTTCTAGAAGTTACATAGTTTTGGTTTCTATTTGGGGTGGGGTGGCAGCTACATCATTAGGATGCCCCGTGAGAAACTTAGGGGTACCTTCACCATGGGCAACACATGGAAACCTGCACCTCTGAGGGACCCCCTACGTGACAAGTGAGCAGCTACAAAACCAGAGACTTTGGGAGGATTTCATGAAGGCCATGAGGCCTAAGAGCCCCCGAGTCTTACAAATCTCTCCTCTCTCTCCATGAAAGAGTGTTCTAGTCCTGATCATGTACCTAGTCAGACATCATCGTTGCTTTGGTTCAAGATGGCAAGAGTCACTTCCAACTCAGAGGAAAACATACACCACGCTGCATCTCATCCTTTAGCATTTACATTCTTTTTGCTTCTTCTTCCATGATACCCCCAAGCCTTGGAGGGGTGACACAGATTCATGATAATTTTATTCCATTTAGGTCTTAACACTGGGATGCTATACAACAGTAACAGTGTAGACCACAACAGAAACTTACAGCAATTCAGTCAGTTATGAGTTTCTGTAGTGATCACCACTCACTGCAAAAACAAGTCTAATTCAACTGTGGCTAACAGCAACAGTATTCTTTAGGCATAAACACACATGTTTAAAAGGCAGTTTGACAGGCACATGTTTAATAAAACAATAGTACTAACTTGCTGGGACACGTGACATCCCAGTCAATGGTTTTGTTCTGGCTTATAATACCATTCTAGTTTGCTTGTTGTTGCTGTGATAAACACCATGGCTAAAAGCAACTTGGGGGCGGAGTTTAAATGTTTGCAGATTATGGAGAGAAGCCAGGGTAGGAATTTGAAACAGAAACCTCAGAGGACACTGACTTCCAGCGTGCTCTCAGACTCACAGTCAGGCACTTTCTTATTCAGCCCAGGCCCACCAGCCTAGGGATGGTGCCTCCCACGGTGGTACGAGACATCTGACATCAATTAGCAATCAAGAAAATGCTCTACAGTCATGCTTACAGGTCAGTCTGATGGAGACAATTCTTCAATTGAGGTTATCAATTCTCAGATTTGTTATCTTTACCAACATGGGCCATCACAAGTACCAAAAGAGAGTTCTCCCCTATGGATCAGGCCTTAAATCCAAACAGAAAGTAATTGGTTGCAATCATAACAGTTGAGGCATTATTGCACCATCAGGCATATGACTTCTGAGATATAGTTGGTGTTGCGCGCAGAATCTATAGCTGAGAAGGGCCACTGGGGACAATTCTCTCCTACTAGTCTGTAAAGCACCTTATGATGCCTCAAACACCAACTAGTAGGAAGAGACCTGCCAGCTCGACCCCAGCCTGATTCCTCCATGTCCTGCAACTAGAGGATGCGACGTCCTCAACAGTAGAGGCTTATTCTCCAGTTGTGCCATAAAGCCAACATTGGTTTCACTAGCTTGTGTTGTCTGTGGAAGTGGACACAGGTCAGGAGCTTCCTTGGCCAGCAACTTGTACTCTGAAGGCCACCTGTCCTCCTTCCCATGTAAGTACAAATTGATCTCCGATGATGTAGTGAGATACCCACCCCGCCCACACCTGTAGCACTGACCACACCCACTTGGGTGTGGTCACAGGTTCTGACTTGATGGAGGGTGGGACTAGATCTAGGATCCCCTGAGTGATCCTTGGAGTGGGACCCTGCGGCGGCCATCTGTTTCTTCTGTAAGTGACTTCTTCCTGAAATAAATGGTATTTAATATTAATACAGAGTCCCATGAATCATTATCTGTGCCGCTGCAGGATTATACTTTAAAAAAGAAGTTAGCGAGGTCCGTAAACAGTTCTTCACTTGTATGAGTTATCCTGTCAAAAGAGCAATGTTGACTATGGCAGCATAATGGGAGGCACCACCCCATTTAGTCCTTCATAGTAGACAGTGGTTCTCCACAAGCCGTCTGACTTCCTCCGGATGAGGCCTGGCTATTTTGAAAGGGCCTCGGGCTGGATGTGTGACCACAGTGTTACAAAGCCCTTACATCACTCAGCCATGTGTGACTCTTCTTATGGCAAAACTTATTCGATTTGGTAACTAATCCTGCAAGCCAAACAAGACAACAGGCACAGGGGCTTCCCCCAGCGTGACCCTATCCCCCAGGGCAGAGGCCTTCTCTGCATTGATGAAGCTCAGAGCCCAGTGACAGAGATACCCAGGGTGCTGGGAATAATGAGGAGCAACAGGAAGTGTAGGTGCTGTCAGTCATGCTGAAGTGGTTGGTGGGAAGGCCACACCCTCATTTGTTCATTCATTGGTGGGGGGGGGGTGAGTGAGTGCACGTGTGTGTATATATGTTATTCCTGTTCATTTGGATATGCACATGTGTGCATACAGGTAGATTGTATATGGAGACTAGAGGTGTCTTCTGTAGTGTGAATCCAGATTTTATTTAGGTATGAAATAGGGGTAAACGCTCCCTGATACAGAACAGGTTAGACGCCACTGCTGACCCAGCTGCCTTTTTCCTGTTGTTCTGTCCAGGGGTGAAGAGCACCGACAGCAAGCTGCCTTCTTCGCTCTGACCATCTACGAGAGCGAGAGAGCAAGAGAGTGAGAGATCCTATCCCTTAGCTTATATGTTGTCACATAGGCAGACAAAGGCCATGTCCTAGGGCTTGCTGCCCCAAAAGTCATTGGCTAAACAGAGACATTGTTTTTCAGACTACTTTTTCAGACATTTTCATTAATTCTTTGAGAATGCCATACAGTTTATTTTTATCACATTTATTCCCCTCCCCCAAAGGCTCTCAGAACCACCTCCCTCCATACCTACCCAACTTTTTATTCTCTCTCTTCTTTTAATATACTGAGTTTTAAGGACACAGTGTTAAACCGATTTCTAATGGCTTGTCACTATACACATAGATTAGTGTACTCATGAGACCTCATTGGAGAAGCTTCTTCCTACAGTACACAGTGATAACACAGAGACTTACAGCTGGTCAAAGGGCAGAGGAAAAGTGCTGTAGAGTGCTTGGCCCTAAAAGGGACATCTATTTCACAATCTGTCAAGACCAATTTGTGCTGCTCAAATACTCTTGGGTATGGGATAACTCCTAGAACGTACTCGACTTACCAGGGATCATAAAGAAAACTGACTCTCCCTCTCCTGGCCGCTATCAACTACCAATCCCCATCAGCCATAGGGGGCAATTTGTTCCCACCTCCCCTCTCCATGCTAAAATTTTGTCTGGCTTGAGCTTATGCATATCTTGTGCCAGCTTTCACTCACTTTGAGTTCATAACAGCAGCTGTCCAGAAAATACTGTTTCTTTATAGTCATCTGCCTCCTCTAGCTCTTATAATCTTTCTGTCCTCTCTTTCATGATGATTTCTAACCTTTAGGCGAAGGGGCCATAATATAGATGTTCCATTTAGGGCTGGGCACTCCACAATCTCTACATGTTGACCAGTTGTGGGTCTCTGTGTTAACCCTCTACTTCAGAGAGAAGCTTTTTGGCTAGCGGTTCAGTGGTGCACTAACCTACAGGTATAGTCATTAGGAGTTAGTTTAATACTATGTCTATTGAGCAGAATAATAGCTGTAGGTTGTCCCCTAAGGACTATAACCTGTCTAATCACAGGCTCTTGGTCTAATAATAGTGCTTCGTAAGGCTTTCACCTTGGGGAGCAGGCCGTAAACACAATCAGAAATTGGTTGGTTACTTCCATGACATCTGTGCCACTATTGCACCAGCCGGCACATTATCCAGGCCAGCCATTAATGGAGCTCCCAGGGTTCACAGCTGGGTATGGTTGATGATTGCTTTTCCTCTTTGGTAGCATGCATTGTAGCTTCCAGCACTGTGAAAATTAGGCAGTAGGGATGAAGCCTCCAGGTCGGTACCAGATTGCTCTCTCCACATTCTGTAACTCAAGCATGTCATGTCTTCAGCAATAGGGTCACACCATGAAGTTCTGGAGGGTAACCAAGGCAATTGCCTTGCAATGTTAAGAAATCTATGGGATTCTACTGACCAACAACTATAAAATTGACAACCCATTCCTAGCACTGAGCTTTTTATTGCTAGCCTGATATAGGATGTCCTTTTGTATGCTGTGAATATGTGTTGCTTTTATTGGTTGATGAATAAAGCTGTTTTTGGCCTATGACAGGGCAGAATATAGCTAGGCAGGAAATCCAAACAGAGATAGAGAAAGAAAGAAGACAGAGTTAGGGAGACACCATGTAGCTGCCAGGGAAGCAAGATGTGAAGTAAGAAGCCACGAGCCATCGTAGTAAAATATAGAATAATAGAAATGGGTTAATTTAATTGTGAGAGCTAGTCAGTAATATGCCTGAGCCATTGGCCAGACAACAACAATTAATATTAAGCCTTGGAGTGGTTATTTGGGAATTGGAGGGCAGGACAAGAACCCTCCAACTACATGTGACACCCAAACATTTGGTAAGAATTTCCATGTAAAACCTGACAAAAGCTTAAAAATGGATTCTAAACACAAAACAACAGAGTCAAGCATGGCTTCTTAGTAGCAGCGTTTTCTTGGGTTGGTTCTGTTTGTTAGAGGCAAGCAGAGGCGTGTCTCCTTCAAGAGATGCTTCTTGACTCAGTGTTTGCAGCAAAAACTGAATGGCTCTTTTAAGAGGCTTTGGAGTTTATGAGCAGCCAGGAGCATGAACCTAAAAGCACCCCAGAGTTGGGGCGATGCATGTGTCTCTCTCCAGTGCCCCTGCCATGAAGCTAGCCTCTCAGGAAGCCAAGAAATGGGGTGGAGCCAGCTGCTTTAGTCTTAGCCAGGCCTGCTTACAATTTTAAAACAACTGTCCCGGTCAGAAAAGGATTACAGATACACAATAAACACAGATTCAGACAAAAAAGGCCTCTAAACAAGTCAGTTGTGTTTGATAAACATTCATGGGCTTGAGAGAGAGAGAGAGAGATAGAGAGAGAGAAAGAGAGAGAGAGAGAGAGAGAGAGAGAGAGAGAGAGAGAGAATATAAGATGGAGTCATAGAAAGAAACAATAATTTAAGGGTAATAATCTGAGCTCCTTAAATGAGAAATAAAGTAATAAAAAATTATAATGGGCCATGTAAGGATGAAAAATACACAGTCTGGATTATGTATACTATTATGTTTTCTTTACATTTTTTGACTGTTAATGAGCTAACTGCAGAGAGACATTTGATTGTGCGGGCTGCTAAGCTAAACCAACATTTGTTGCTTTGGAAAAGAGGTTCTGCTTTTGTTTCCACAGAAGATGAGATGCTGTGGATTCCTTTTAGGCTAATATGGTTTGATCCAACAAGACCCTTCTAAAGTGATGGCTCAGGTGATCCAACATCTAGAACAGCTTCAAGACAACTGGCTGAGACTATGCAGCCTCACAGACGGCTACAGGCAAGATTTAACATAATTCTAAATTTTCTTAGGGGCCCCATAAGATCACTGCACCCAATAATCAGCAGGAAGTAGTCTAGAAAACTACTCCCAAATTCCCAAATATCATTTGTAAATGTTTGTTTTCATTTAATGGGGGTTGATTATAAGTGGTTAATGGCCACAGTCAATCTCTTTCTAAAGAAAAAGAAGGGGTATGATATAAAAATGAATACTTTACATGGGTATGGATTTTGGTTTTATTGATACAAATTTAAGGTCAATTTTGTTATTTTATATATATATATATATATATATATATATATTATATATGTATGTATTATGTTCATGCAACTTATTTAAAAATGTAATATATAATTAAGAAATACAGACAAATAGATGTCATCTGTAATAGTCAAAATTATAGTCACGTTAGTTAGGTGTTTTAGATATACAGAGATATATTTCATATGGACAGGTAATCTTCAGACACTTCAAAGACATACAGAATATGACATTTAAAATGTTTTAAGAACTTAGACTTTTCTCGACAGTGAGACATGTCTGCTCCTAGCAGCACCAATTACATCAAAGAGAATGATGGGCATCAAAAAAACTCGTTATGGAGTTTGCCTTCAGCCATTTGGGCAAGAAATTGCTCTTGCCTGGACTGCTTGACTGTATGCTGTAAAAACTGGACATGCAGGACCCACAGGAAAGTGACTGTTGAACTTGCCAAAACAAGACAAGATGGTCCGTCAGGGTTCCTGCTTCACAGAGGAAACTTCCAGACATTCTGCAGGACACAGCATAAAGCAACTGACGAGCTTTGCCAGTACAAGGCAGAACAGATCTTCAAATTTCCTGCTTCACTGAAAAGTCTGCCAGATACTCTGGGCCTATAGGCTGAAGATGAATGCCCCAATGTTACAGAAGAACTCTGGGTGACTGTCCAAGCAGCCAGATATCTCTGTCATTTCTAGAGTTTTGGAGGTTGTCTACAATGCACTTCCAATTTACTTAGGTAATATTATATCCTTCTGGGGTCTTTGACGGAGCTGAAGACAGATAGTTATAATTATAGTTTCCTTAGTTATGATAAAAGATAAATTAGATATAAGACTTTAGACTCACAAAGATAGGATAGATGATAGAGTATTTTCTTTAATTTTGCCAAATGCAAATGGACTAAATATTATAACTATAATTCTTACTTGATACCTGTTTTGTTTTACGTAATTTTACTATGGTAAAGTAAAAACCTTCTCTTTTAATTAGACAGAAAAGGGGAGATAACATAGGATGTCCTTCTGTGTGCTTCAAATATGTGTTGCTTTTATTGGTTGATAAATAAAGCTGATTTGGCCAATGGTCAAGCAGAATAGAGCCAGGCATGAAATCCAGACACGGTTATGGAGAAAAAGAAGGTGGAGTCAGAGAGAAGCCATGTAGCCACCAGGGAAGTAAGATGTAAGGTAACAAGCCAGGAACCTCATGGTAAAACATAAAATAATAGAAATGGGTTAATTAATGTGTAGAACTAGCCAGTAAGAAGCTTGAGCCATTGGCCGAGCAATTGTGTTTAATATTAAGCCTTAGAATGGTTATTTGGGAACTGGCAGGTGGGATGAGAAACCTCCAACTACATTAGCCTGTTATGGCTGTTGTAGGTATTGTTACCCTGTTATAGGGTAACTAACTTTAAACGTTTTGTAGATGTGTATGTCGATGAAATGCATTTCGGGGAGAGTCTACATTAGTAGGATTTTATATGAGTTTTTCAAAAGGTCTTTAGTGTTAGTTACCCCTCCCCACTCTCCCATTTCTCCCTCTGCTCCCATCACCTTATATTTTTGTTGTTGTGATTTTTTTGAGATAAGGTCTTATCACATAACTCTAACAGGTTTGGAATTGCAAATATCCACTTGCTTCTGCCTCTGCCTCCTGAGTTTAAGGGCATTTGCCATCAGGCCCTGTCCTTAGTTTTTGAAGCAAGGTTTCTCACTGAACCTGCATCCCTGTTCTTAAGGGATCCAGCTCTTCAGTACCCCTCACCGGTATCCAACACCCAGCTGCCTGAACTGTCTCCATTGTACTCCTTGGATGCATGCTTCCTGTCACTTAAAAGGCTGTGTGTGCTTTGGGGCCCTCATCTTACAGACAGGCTCACTGGCCAGGTCTGTCTCCTCTGTGCTGTGTTTCCCAGCCCCTGAGTGGAGGCCTGCATTCTCCCTTGCCCTCTTTCCTCTTTGCTCCAGGACCCCAAGGATCCAGCCCCTCCTGCGCATGCCCCCATCACTACAGTCAGACTATCATCTCATGAATTAGGGATTCAGCCACATCACTCGACCCTGAAGTGATAGCCTTGAACAGCACCCATCCACAGCAACCGACACCATTCACACGTGAGCCATTAAAACCAAGCAAGACTTTATAAACTTGGGCTTAATGTTAAGTCCATAAGAAAATCTCTGTAATTTCCTGCTGGGCAATGGGGATGCTGTCTGGTTCCTACAGCCCATAATTTTTGGGGGAGAGACATGTTCCCCACCACACAAATGATAGGAAGTCAGTAGTTACGGCTACGGCCGGCTGTTGACGTTGAGAAACTGTGTGCAAGGCCCAGAGTCCCACCTACCTCAGCTAAATGGTATCTTTATGAAATCAGTGAGCTTGGCTTCAGCGAAGGGTGGCAAGAATAAATAAATAAATAAATAAACGAACTTTCGAAGTCTAATTGGCAAACTGACCTTTGGAAAATGTTTTCCCACCCAAGTCCCAAGCTGAGGAAAAATGTGTACTTTATGCAGAGGAACATACTATGAAGGCTATCTGGGGGCACTCTGGGAAGGAAGCAAGAAAGCTTGCTGGGCTGTCAGGGTGGCCCTGGGTTACAGAGAGAGCTGAAGAGCCATAAACCTGGAGCTAGGAATACCAGAGCAGTGTGGACATGCTGGGGCCCCTCCTGTCAAAGGGCACTCAAGTAGACCTAAGAGGCCAGGCCTGGCCTCACAGAGCACACTGAGAAATAGGCGGAGGAGACTGCATACCCTGGGCCATCTCTGCTTTCCATGAGGAACCCAGAAGCCCTCTCTGGGTGTCTGTAGAAGACAGAGAGCTCAGTCAAAAACTTCTTGCTGCGTAGGCATGATAACTTGAGTTCACATCTACCTCTAGCACCTTAAGGAAATGCCGGGTACAGCAGTGTGAGCCTCCAGCTCCAATGCCGGGCAGGCCTAGAGACAGGAGGATCCGGAAGGCTTGCTGAACAGTCAGTGTAGCTGGAACAACAGGCAGCAGGTTCAAGACACTGACTCTGTCTTAAAACGCTGATGAGATGGTTCAGCGGGTGAAGGTGCTTGCCACTAAGCCCTAGGTTAGTCCTAGGGCCCTACATGGCTAAAGGAGAGAACTGACTCCTATAAATTGTCATCTGGCTTCCACATGCTCTCTCTCTCTGCTCCCTCACACTCACACACACACACACACACACACACACACACACACACACACCTGAAAAAAAGAGTGAGGAGGAGAGTTAAGGGTGACCCTGGTGCTGATACAGGTATGCTTCTTCTGTCCGCCAGGCTCCTGGCTCCCCTGGGAAGTCTCTCCAGCCTTTGCAGGACCTTCAGTCTACTCCTGCTATAATGGGGCACTTCGGGGACAACTCTGTGACTCGGATTGGCTGTTAAGGTGCCTAGGGCATGAGGCAAGGTTCCTAGCTCTTCTGCTCCCTCTCAGGTCTCTGCCTTATATTCCCAAACTCTGGGAACCTGCCTGGTTGACTGAGCTAATGATGAAGCCCACTGGGGGAGGGAAGGTTCACCCACCTAGTGATGAAACTACTGTCATCACCTTGCATTCGGGTAGGGAAACTGAGGCACACTGGGTCAGGTCAGAAGCACAAGATGCTCCTTCCAAGTTTGGGAAGCCAAGGAGAGGGGCCCCTTGGTGGGTTTCTCACCTCTGTCTTTCTTGGAAAAAGAGCAGTTGCTAATTACCATTCACTAATTACTCCTCAGGCAATTTCCATAATTGTCTCAAAGGGGAAAAATGTGATGAGCTAAGTCGTGAGCAAAAACAGCCTCAGGAAGCGAAGCCAAGGAAGCCCTGGAAATGGAGCATGTGGCTACCCTCGGGAGCCCTGGAATGTCTGCATCTAGCCTACCCCTCCCCATGCCACAGAAAGGGAAACTGAGGCCGGCCAGGCCGGGTGTCAGACCTCACACACACAGAGGGCCTGTGTGCAACACGGAAGGCCGTGCTCCCCGGGAAGACCTTGGTACCCTCGGAATCCATCAGGCCTTTCGCTCTGGGGAACCCTCCCGAGGCAGCGCACGCTTCCTTGAAGCTAATTGCCTTAGTTTGAGGTAATATTCGTCACAGAAACACCAGCAGTAACCTTTGGTCTTGGCAAATTCTCCCCTCAATCACATAACGTAAACAGCGATAAACGAGGGCTTTTTAAGGCTTTCTTCATAATACGTTACACATGCATTTGTTACCGAATCTGGGCGCTCCAAGCCCTGAAACCTGAGCTCAGCGGGCGGTGAGCCGGCTGGGCCCCCGTGCTGGGGTCAGGGTCCCCCCAACCCGGACCACGCCGCCCCTCCCCCTCCCCGGCCTGCTCTCTTTCCTCCCCACCCCTTCTTGCCCTGGCTCCCTTTGTCTCTCCCTCCCTTTCTCTCGTTTTTTTTCCTTCTTTCTTTTACCCTCTGGATTTGTTTTTCTTTTCCTTTGTTACCTTGTCTCAGTTTCTGTCTCTGACTTGCTCTCCGTGTGTGACTCTGTGTCTCTCTCTGCCTCTCCTTGAGCTTCCGTGTGCCTGCATCCTGTCTGTCCCTCCAGCTCTCCTCAGACACCGGCCAATCTTGCCTCCTTCTTTCTGTCTCCAGCCTGCTATCTGAGGCCCTTAGACACAGCCAGCCGCTCCTAGTCTGGAGGTGATCACAGCACTGGGGATGAGCGCAGGCAGGTACAGGCCGCAGACGAGCATTACATGCAGCAGGGATGGGAGAAGTCACCAAGGGCTGCATGGCAGCGGTGCCACAAGGGCGGAGGTGGAGAGGAGCAATAGAACTGGCCTCATAAAAATGCGAGGCAGGAGTGTGGATCCCAGGCAGGTTCAAGAGGTCGGGAAGGGTTGATGGTGTACAGAGGCAGACTCTGCCTCAGCCGCAGAGGCTCCTGAGGGCCTGGTGATGGCGCTGGAAGCAAGGCCTGGTACAGACCTTTGCTGTGGGGGCAGCCCTGTAAATGTCTGGACATGGGAGGGGTGGACAAGTGGCTAGGCCAAGAGTCATGGGGCAAGCATTACCCCAGAGGCTGGAAGGCAGGTCCTGCCCATGGGGCTGCCTGTGAGCCTCATGGGAATAATTCTAAATCCAGGCCAGGTTTCCCATGTCTTGTGGGTGCCCATGGGCTCAAACCTGGCTCACTAAGAAGGCTGATGGATACTGGGTGCCCTGGCAGGTAGGGGGTCTTACTTCCTGAAGACATCTAACAACTGGGAAACTGAGGCCACAGGGTTCGGGTGGCAGGGGCATTTGGGGCCAGGAACATGCCTGGGCTGGAGCCACTGGCCTATCTGTGGTGGCAGAGAGCCTGCAGTCAGGTGGATGGGTCCTGGGTCCAGTCAGGCTGCCCTGCTTTGCCTGGCCCCAGAGAGACTCAGGAAGGTGACAAGGTTTGAGCTCCTTCGTGTATGAGTGACCCTCGGGTACATCACAGAGTGACTGGGAACATAGGAGTGGCCGAGGGAGCAGTGCTGTGGAAGATGGGGACAGAGAGGGCCTTGGGGAGGGTTGTCTTTATATTCTAGCTGAGCCACTCAGGGAACAAAACGGAAGCCTCCCAGAAGGCACAGCTCCCTGGGGGAGGGAAAAGCTTGCTCTCTGGGAACCAGCAGGTCTAGCTGGCAATGTCCACCCCCATCCCAGGCCACAGAAAGAGCCATTCCCTTTCCCTCACTTCCCTCATCCCAGCTGTCTTTCTGTCTATCTGCCCTGTCCATCTGTCCAGCAAGCCCTCAGCCTCAGTAGAAACTTCCTACTCCAGGAATCTCTTACCTAGAGGGTCACCCAAGGAGCAGCCACAGGAGTGCAGCCTGAGTTTCACTGCAGCTCTTACCTGAGACACTGCCTGGCCACTCTCTTTGCAGAGTGACCCAGTATCACCATTCTTTGGTTGTAGTGGTGGTGGGAGTGTCTCATATCCCATGATCCTGTTCTTTCTAGTCATTTCCCTTCTTCCCCTGCAGCAGAATGAGCTTCCCAACTGGATGTTGCTTGCCCTGCCTTATCTTCAGGATGCTGTGGGTGGGTGAGAACCCCCGGCTCCCAGGTGACCCTTCATTCCTCAGACCCTGCCCAGGCTGTCACACATGGAAAGGTTGGGTGGTGGACTGTTAGGAGGTAGGAGGCTATGAGCAGGTTAGGGGCTGCATGAAAGCCAGCCTCTGGGGTAAGGTTAGCCACACTCAGGGAGGAATACCTACAGGCTAGGGCCTGGGTCAAGGTTACAGACCTCTGAATCTCTCCCTTCCTGCTGGAATTCAGAGAGCTGGTCCCTCCTGCAGACCATCCTGCGTACTGGCCACACCTGTGAGCCTCCTCCCATGGAGCCCGTGTGGCCTGGTGCTGTTCTAATATAGAGAAAATTGAAAATTGAAGCAATTTATTGTAAAAGGCCATTTCCCTTCAGCAGTCACTTTAGTGAGACCAAGGCAAAGCTGAAAGTGATTTCCTGGGGTCCATCCCAGAAAGGGGAGGCACCTTGTCACAGCCTCTCCAAATCCTGGAGCCCCCCCCCCAGCCCCATACCCTGCAAGGATGGCCTGCAGCTGCTCCCTCCAGGTCTGCATCTCCCCCCTACATGTTGAGGTGGGGGAGGGGGTTGAGGTGTGTCTCCCAAATCCGCAAGCAAATCTGAGATTGTGGTTCACACCTGCAACAAATCCATCCATTGCCGATCCCTGTCAGTCCATGTATGCGCCCTAAGAAATCTCAGTCTCCAGAGAGCATCTTCCAGACACTGCCCCCTCTGAGAAGGGGCCATTTTTCTCCCAAAGATCTTTGGTTTCTTTCTGTAAGATGGCCATGAGTCCATCCTAGGCAGTCCAGGAGAACTTGGGAGATGAAGGCGACAGCTCCACATGGGTGAGCCACACAGCGACGGCTGGGGAAGATGAAGGTGATAGAAATAAGTTGTCTTCGTATATGCTTGTGAAGTACATGTGTGTAGTATTATGTTCATGCACTTATGTGCACTGTATATGTACATATAATGTGCATGTGTATGACGGACAGCCTGTGCGGCTGCATCTGTGTGTCTGTGCATGTATGCCTCTTACGCATGTATCTAAGTTACACATGTGTGAATATGTGTGCGCATGTGTGTATGAGTGTGCAAACAGGTATAGAAGTTATACGGATGTGTATTATGCGCATGCTGTGTTTCTCTATGTTTGTTGGATGAAAGGCATGTGTGTACATATGTTTTTGTTATGTATATGTCGCATGTGTATTGTGTGTTTGTTTATTTGGTATGCAATATGTATATGTGTGTGAAAACTGTGTGCCTGTGTGTATTGTGGGGAGTTTGGATTGTGTAACATACATATGCTTGTGTGTTGATATGCATGTTCATGTGTGAGTATCCATGCCTTGCATATATATATATATATATATATGTACATATATATATGGAATTATGTTCATGTATATGTGTGTAGAATGCTCACAAGTGAGGGCAATGGTTAAGGCAAGTATATTAGATGAAAACAGTGCCTGAAATTTGATGCAAAGAAGAAATCAAACATACTAAACCAAATATCCTGTTTAGTAAGACATCCATTAGCTACACCTTAGGTCAAATATCCTATTGTCTAGGCAAGACATACAATAGCCACAACTTAGGGCAAACATGCTGTGGTTTAACCTTGAAGGAGCAGTAATAGGCGTGAACTCTCTGACCTTAAGTCAAGAAGGAACAGAGCTACTTCTGTGGACCTTCTCAGGTGGCATCACCGCCACGGAGCAGTTTCACATTCAGTAGTGGTTTCTCAGATTTTTGTGCTTTTCCTCTTGAGTCACTTATACACTGGCTGTGTTTGAGATTTGTGACTGCCCTTATAACTGTGTTCCAAGTGAGGCTCTGAAGTGAGTCAGGACCCTTCTGACTACAAGGCTAAGTGTTGGCTTTCGATAGAATGGTAGAAATGAACAGCTGCTTGCAGAGGCGAAACTCTAGTGGCTTCCCAAGAGAGTAAAGCTATCATGTCCTGGGCAGGGGGCAGAGTGTGATGATGACTATGACAGACACCGGGCTGGGAATAGACAGAATGAGTTGTCAAGAACTGCACCAACATGAGCTAGAAAGTAACCCAGCCGGGAAAGCGTTTGCCTCTCAAGCTCCAGGGAGCTGTGGTAGCACAGGCCTGCAGTCCCAGTGCAGGAAAGGATCCCTGGAGCTTACTGGACAGCCAGCCTAGCCTAGCTGGCAAGGCAAAGACGGTAGAGTGCCTGGGGCTTGCTAGACAGCCAGCCTAACCTACTCGCCAAGTTCCAGGGCAATAAGAAACCCTGTCTCAAAAGAGATGGACCGCATTCCTGAAGATGACACCCAAGGTTGTCCTCTGGCTTCCATGTGTACACATGTGCACGCATACAGGAATTTGCATATATATTAAAAGGAAAGAAACAGCAACAGCAGCATAGGTCTTGTGGTGGTTTGGGGGGGCCTTCCTGCCTTGTGCTGGGCCATGTTGTAGAGAGGAACACACACACACACACACACACACACACACACACACACACACACACACACACACGAAGCTTAAAAAATGGAACCAAAGGACTGGGGCAATGATGCCATCAGTAAAGTGACTGCTGTACAGTATGAGGACTTAGTCTGATCTCTAGCATCCAATAAAAGCTGAGCATGGTGATACATACCTGTAGAGACAGACAGGTCTACAGACCTCACTAGCCACCCAGTCCAGCTAACTGAAGAATTCAGGTTTCAGTAAGAGATCCTATCCCCAAAGAGCAAGGCTGTGGTGTAGTTCATTGGCAGAGCTCTCGCCTAGCATGCACAGGATTTAAGCCCCAGCACCAAAAACAAAACAAAACAAAACATCAAGCCAGGCAGGTGGCAACATGCCTGCAGCCCTACACTGGGAGGCTCGGGTAGGAGGATCAGGAGTTTGGGGTCAGCCTGGGCTATCTCAAAAACAAACAAAACAAGACCAACAAAAAATAACGAACTCAAACTGGATCAATGACTTGAGTATAACAGTTAAAGCTCTAACACTCTCAGAATAAAACATGATTGTGAATATTTATGATCTTAGGGTTAGCAATGGATTTGTAGGGACAATACCAAAGTGTGAACAACACAACAATAAAGAGCTAGCTTGAACTTCAAATTGAAAACTTTATGTAGCAAAGAAAGTCATAGTGGCACACACCGCATAACGCAGGGTCATGGAAGGCTCTCACATGAGGCATGGGGAGCACAGCTCTGGGTGTGTATATGTCTGGAGAGTGTTTGCAGAGAGGATGAGCTGAGAGAGGAGGACCCGCCTTAGATGTGGGCAGCACCATCTGTGGATCTGGGGCCCGGATGGAATAAAAAGAGAAAAGGAATAAAAAGAGCAAAGAAGCTGAGCTTCAGCAGTCAGCCTCCCCCACCCCCACTCGGCTTCCCGGCCCACTACAATGTAAGCAGCTTTCCCCTGTCCCACACCATGGCTGCCCAAGTATGCAGAACCAAACAAAATGACTACAGAATGAATTCTCTGAAGCCGTGATCCAAAGCAAACCATTCTTCCCATAAGTTGTCTGTGTCAGGTACTATGGTCACAATGACAGAAAGTTGTGCAAAAGAAGCAGAAGAATCTTGAATTTGACACGACATGGTGAGAGCCTGTTTCTGAGTAAAAGAGAAAGAGATGGGCAAGGTGGGGAGAAGGAGAAGGGAGAACGGGAAAAAATCACCACAGATGACACATCTGATCAGGACTAAAGTGCAGACTATTAAACAACCCCGATAGTTCAACAGCAACAACAATCCAATCCAAAAATGGGTGAAGGACTTAAACAGGCATTTCCACACAAAAGACCAACAAGTACATGAAATGATGTCTAGTTTCCCTAGGGTTAGGGAACGTCCATCAAACCCAGGATGGGAGACACCACATACTCATTAAGATGGCCATAGTAAAAACAAACAAATGAGATGGAAAATAGCAAGGCCTGTGAGAATATGGAAAGGTTAGAGCCTCCACACATTACTTTGGCGACAGACACACGGTGGTGTGCCCACTGTGGGAAATGGCCTAGACACTCTTCAAAAACTAGACCACAGACTTAACTGTATCCTGCAAAAACCCAAAGAACCGAGAAAGGACCCAGAGTGATGCTTATGTGTTAAGAGTAATTGTCATAGTATTTAAATAGTCAAAAGGTGAGAACAGCCCAGGTGTCAAAGAACAAATGAGTGCAGAAACAATGTGATACATGCATACAATCGGAAACTCTTCAACCCTAAGAAGCAATGGCTTGTGGCACATGCTGATACATCCATTAAAAATGGCACATTACAGCCAGGTGGTGGTGTGTGTGAGTTCAAGGTCAGCCTGGTCTACAAAGTTAGTCCAGGACATCCAGGACTGTTACACAAAGAAACCCTGTCTGGGGTGGGGAGAGACATTATGAGATACAGAGAGAGAAAGAGAGAGGGGGGTCTAGACACAAAAGGGAAACATGTTCTACTTTCATAGAATATCTAGAACTGATACATTTGTAGATATAAAAGCTTGGTGAGCTGTTTCTGGGTGCTGGGTGGGGCTGAGGGAGAGAGAGGGGGAACTAATGCCTAATAGAGTTTTGGCTGGAGTATGTGAACTTTCTGGAACTAGACAATGATGATGACTGCATGACACTGCAAATATGAAAGACCCTAGAACTATACAGTTAAAAATGGCTCAAAACAGCAAATTTTACTCACAATTTGAGAATTAATAGGGTAAGGAATGTATTGTTGAGATACACACTAGAGATGAGTGAGTTACACTGTATAACTCAATATAAACTATATATGTATGTAATTATGAATGGCACATTGTATACACATATTTACCGTTCTCTGTATTCATAGACCCTCACATTTGTAGATTCAACAAACCTCAGATCAAAAATAATTTCAGCAAGATTATACCTATATGGAATACTTTTTTCCCCTTACACTGGTCTCTCTTTAAAAAATACAGTATAGTAAGTTTGACTCAAGATAACAAGTCTGGCCGTGGGAGGAAGGTGATGTAGAAAAGGCATCTGTGAGTTGCTGTTGTGTAACCGACCACCCCAGAGCCAAGATAGCGTTCAACATTGCTCACATGGCAGTTTGGTCTTGCCGGCGCTGCCCTGAGTATCAGAGGAGATTGCTGTCTTCTCAGGCCTCTCGTGTTCGGAGGATGGCTGGCCGGATGCAGGCCAAGATGGGCTTAGCAGGCATGCCTCCCTACTGCTTGCTCTATATGACTTTAGATCTCATGAACTGCATATGTATCCCGCCCCCAAGTAGGGCCTTTGAGGATGATTAGGTCTTGAGGATAGAGCCATCAAGGTTGGCGTTACTGTGCCAGTGATTTTTATCACAGCTGTGACAAAATACCTGGCCAAAGGAACTCAAGGAAGGAAGGGTTCGTTTTGATTCACAGTTTCAGGGTACAGTCAATCCTGACAGGGTATGTATGGAGGCAGGAGCACCTTCAGCCAGGAAGCAGAGAGAGAGAGATAAGTGCTAGTGTTCAGCTCACTTCTTCCTTCTTGTTTATCTGAGTGCTACCCATGTAATAGTATCACCCACACTGAGGGTGGGTCTTCTCTCTTGAGCTAATGTAAGGTAGAAAATCCATCACAGACATGCCAGGATCTTGACTCCTAGGTGAGGCTGGACCCTGTCATATTGACATTCAATAGCGAGCATCTCAGTACTTCTGTAAGAAGTAATAGTGCAGGCTGGAGAGGTGGCTCAGTGGGTAAGGAGGCTTGCTGCAAAGCCTGATGACACCAGTTTAATCCCTGGGACCCACGTGATAGAGAGAGACAAACCCTACCCTGATCTCCACATGCATGCTCTAGCATGTAACATGTGTACCTAGACATACAACACACACACTACAAGAGAGAGAGAAAGAGAGAGAGAGAGAGAAAGAGAGAGAGAGAGAGAGAGAGAGAGAGAGAGTCCAAGCCTGCTTCCCCTCTGTTCTTGGTCATATGAGGTAGACTGCCCTGGATCTGCTAACACTACAATCTGGACTGCTAGACAGTAATGCTGAGAAATAAATGTCTGCTGTTTAAGCCATTCAACCTATACTGATGCATTAGAGCTACCTGGATCAAGTCAGAGGCCTAAGGAGTTGTTGTTCAATGTAGGCCAGGACTGACAAGAGGGAGCTGACCTTTATTTTATTTGTAAATAAGATTTTAGTGATACACAGCCATTCCCCATTCTATAGCACCTATGGATATTTTCACTCTACAAAAGGAATTAAGCAGTATTGTGGCTGGGTGGTAGAATGCTTGTCAACCAATGGCTTCTATCTCCAACTCTTAAGAAACAGTAATAAAACAAACAAAGCACAATCAGGAGTCACAACCAAATGACCTGCAAATTCTCAGTGTGCTTTATCTGAACCTTTCCATAAAATACTTATCGACCTTCAAATCAACCCCAAAAGAGGAGACTCTGAAGGCACAGGCCTGCTTCAGGAGGCAGCTAGAGTGAGCAAGGAGGTCGGCCCACAGACTACAGACTCATCATCCCAGAGGCTCCAGAACATGGGTGAAATGTAGTTAAGACCTTCCAGGCCCCGTCTCTCTGGCAGTGTGGTTCTGGGTGGGCCAGACCCCCACTAGCCTAGCACTATGCGTGCAAAATGACCATAATTGCTGCCCCCCAGGGGGCTTCAAGCATCCAGAGAGGATAGCCGTGGTACACTAGCCAGGCATGGCTGAGAGCTCTGAACCGTCTTGTTGGAGAGGATGGGTCCCTGCCCACCTTCCTCCCGGCTCTGCTGCTAGGACAAATTCCTGCAGCCTTGCTTCTGAGGACAGATCTGCTTCCCTATCTGTGTTCTGCTAATAAAGAAAAAACACACTTGGCGAGGTTAGACAAACAACCGGGCAATGATTGACAGCCCAGCCCACGCCGAGCGCTCACGCCAACACGGAGCGCCTGAGAAAATACTGCGCAGTCTAGGCTCTCCCCAGCACGGAGGGCTGTTTGCTTTCTATTAGTTTCACGTTGTGCCCTTTAGTCACACCACTGCCTCGTCCCCCCAGGACTACGGGCTGGAATCTGCTTTAGCTGGGCTGCTGGCTTTCTCAGTTGCTTCTGTGTGGTATCCTGGCTAGTCCCTGAGTACCCTGATGTCCCACGGTCTGGTGATGCGAAGAGTGGTTCTGATGAGGATCCCTCATTGGGACTCAGCCCCATTGCCTCTCATTCCTGTCCTCATACCTGAGTCATCTTAACAACAGAGCTGAGCTGAGCTGAGCTGAGTTGGGCCTGGCTTTGGCTAGCATCCCCCTGCAGCCACCTGGGGACCTGGTACCAGAGATCTGTCTGGGTCTAGGAAACAGAGAAACTTCAGAGGCTACATGTATCTGCACAGAGGTAGCAATATCTACTTCACTTGAAATCCCACCTTTCCTGGCATGGAGGTCACCCCTGAGGCTGCTTGACAGGTGGGCAGACAGTTCTCCTAGGACCATGGGACACCACACAGGGACAAGTAGGGCCTCTCACGCCTTTTCTGCCTCTCCTGCAGAGCATCCTTTACACGAGTTCTGGCGAGAGGGACTGTCTTCCCAGTGTTGGACTGGGTCTTTTTACCTCACGCTGACATCCATTAGGGGACAGTGGCCAGGGCTACAACGGTCATTCCCGGGACACTCTTTGGAGGTGATTGCTAACAGTCAAGGAAGAACTAGAAAGAGTTCTTCAAACCCCTCTGGAAATGCACAGCTGCTCAGTTTTACCCATGTTAGGTGACAAGTCACGCTGGAAACCATCTCCTAGAGCAATGGAGAAACTGAAGTTCAGAGTACGGAGGCCAGATGCCCCAAGCCTCTGGAGGTGGATTTAGATTCCCACCCAGGCCAGCTGAGCCAGCCCTGCTCTGTCCTCTGACCTCCCACACCACTAGAATAACCAGCAATTCAAGAATCTTCTATCTACTGTGTCCTGTTCCTGGACCCTCTGCAAAAAAAACCATCAACTGCTCAGCTGGCTCAGGCCTCAGTTTCCCTTTCTGTGGGGATCTGTCACCAGTATGGTGAGGCTCTGGAAGGTACTAATGGCTGCTACTCATGGCAGTGGGCAGGCTTTGCCCATCTGATCAGAGAAACTCTAGGCCCAGGGTCATTTGTGGCCTGTCTTCCCCAAAGGGGTCCTTCTACCTCCCTTCATATGAAAGGAAATTACCCATTAATGAGAGAGAATTACAATGCAGTGTCTGGCCCTCAGCCCAAGGTCCTTGGGCGAGTTGGGAGGGAGTCGTGGCTCTGGATAGGGAATTGGAAACAAATGCAGGAGATGCAGGGTTTTTTATTATTATTATTTTTGTGGACTCTCCTCCCTCCCCACTCTACTCCCCACCACTGTCCCAAATTTGGACTTTTACGGAAACGGATTTCATGCCTGGGCTTCCCGTGAACTCTCTTAATTCAATTGTGGGGCCATTATCGGCACCGGGTGTAATGAGCTGTTTCCGCAGCCTTGGGGAGGCCAAGGGGTGGGTACATCTCCCTTCTGCAGGTGGGGGCCGCAGGAGTGGGGGAGTTAGAACAGGCTGGACTTGTGTGCTGTGCCTGTTAGGTTACAGCCATGAGAACCCAATGCCCAGGGAGACAAGAGGATGAAGCTCAATGCCATGCATTGGGGCTCAGGCTCCAGGCCTGAGAAAGTAAAGTAACTACAGGCAGGCAACTTGGGGCTGGTATTCATATTGTAAGCGCCATACAGGGGAACTTAGCATCTGAGCCTCTGGGTGGAAACACACCACCTTTCCAGATGTCAAGGATCTAGCCAGCAAACCCCTTGCTGAGTTCTTCCCTGACTCCCTGACAGTGCTCCTCCACCACCTCCTCCAGGAAGCCTGCCTGTTGTCCACTCAGAGGCTCTACTTGTGTCTTCAAGGCTTCTGTGACTCCATGGCCCTGGGCTTACCTTCTGAGAATTCTGGCCAAGCATTGGAACAGAACAGAAACCTGGAGGGGGAAAGACAGATAGAAGGAATCCTCTCACCCTTGGGTCACAGCAGAGTATACAGAGATGAGCCCACAAGCACCTTCCCATCCTAAATTTAGGGCCACACCCTTCTCAGAAGGCCAGCATCCTTGTGGTGAGAGCAGGTAGGTATACCAACTTGTGATGGGTTTCGCTGCCGTGAAACAAAGCTTGAAGCACTGCAGGGCTGAGGCAGGGAAGGGAGGCTAGGGTGGAGACTTTGTGACCACCTCCTCTGCCCCCAGTGCCCAGACTCTGCACTCGGGAGGCAGAGACAGGCGGAGGCCAGCCTGGTTGTAATGGTTTGAATGAGAATGGCCCCCATAGGCTCATGGGCTTGAATGCTTAGTCATCAGGAAGCTTGACAGGGATTAGGAGATGTGACCGGATGGGAGTGGGGGTGGCCTTGTTGGAGGAAGCGTGTCTTGGGGGGGGCAGTTTCAAATGCTCAACCAGGCCCAGTGTCTCTCTTTCTGCTGCCTGACAATCTGGATGTAGAACTCCCAACTACCTTTCCAGCACCATGTCTGCCTGCATGCCCCCATGTTCCCACCATGATAACAATGTACTAAACCTCTGAACTGTAAGCCAGCCCCAATTAAATGTTTTCCTTTATTAAGAGTTGCCATGGTCATGATGTCTCTTCATAGCAATAGAACATTGGCCAAGAAAACTGGTCTACAGAGTGAGTTTCAGGACAACCAGGGCTACACAGAGAAACCCTGTCTCAAAAAAAAAAAAAAAAAAAAAAAAAAGCAGCCCTCACTAAGAGGAGAGGGGTAGGAGAGGAGAGAAGAGGAAGAGGAGAGAGATGGGGAGAGAAGTAGAGAAGAGAGAGAGAGAGAGAGAGAGAGAGAGAGAGAGAGAGCTTCCTGGGGCCACTATAGCTTGGGACTCTTAGTCACCTCCTTAAAGACTCCATCTCTAGATAAGGTCACATGCTGGAGCTTAGAATGTCAACCTAAGAACCTGGGGGTGCAGTTTAGCTCATCTCAGCAAGATGGGTGATCAGGAGAGACAAGTCTCGGGTAGAAAACACAGACAAAAGGCAGAAATGTGAAAATCATCTCACAGAGCGTGTGGCTGCCACTCAGGGACTGGCTTCCTGTGTGGTCAGGCTCTAAGACAAGCCCTAATCCTCTGCTGCAGGCTGGCCTCTGACAGGGCTGCCACCCTGTTCCCCTAGCCCCACCAAAGAAAGGCAGACCCACCAAGGCTCATTTAGAGACAAGCCACTGGGGCCATGCAGAGGGCCCCTCCTGGGGGACAGAGCCAGGAGCCAAAGCAAGCAACACACAAAGGAGTCTTGAACAGAAGTTGGGAGAGGGGCCGCCCAAGACTTCACCACCTCAAGCACACTGTGAAAGCAGGGTGGGGTGAAGGATGGACAGACTGGGCGGTATCCCAGGGTGGGGAGCTCTGTGCAGAGGTAGCTGCTTGCTCTTGTTCTCTTGTCCCTGCTGGTCTATGGTAGATGAACTTCTAAATGATGAGGGCACACACACCTCAGGGTCGTGGCTACATTTCTGTTGTCTGGGATCCTGGGAATGAAGAGCTTATGTCTGAAAGCCCAAATTCTCTAGGATACGGATGCATGCTGGAGCTGCAGCAGAACTGACTTGGGAGGAGGCTGATGTTGCAGAGCACCAGTGGCCGGGGAGGGGAGGGGGGCACACAAACCAGCCTCCTCTATCAAATTCTAGGGCAGTTCCAGCCCCACTCCCAAGGGAAGGCAGCCAAGGCAGGCAGAACTTCAAATACTTTGGGGTTATTTTATTTTATTTTATTTTACATAAGTGGAAGCAAAAATTGGTTTCTCGTGTGGTCTGGAGCTTTCCAGGCAGTAAGAGCACTTCCAGCTCTCTCCTCTTAAGGTGGGGGGAGGGACAAGATGGAGGAAGAGAATGAGCCTGTGGATCCTGTCCCCACAGGAGGACATAGGGCAATGTGCCCTTGGCCTCTATGAAGCCCATCTGGTCCACTGACTAGCTGTGCAACCTGGGCAGGTCAACCACCCTCTTAGTTCATGCTCACTGGAGTATGAAATGGTGTCAAGGGGGCTGGAGAGGTGGCTCAGCCAGGGAAGAGAGAGCACTGTCTGCTCTCCACAGGATCCGGTTTGATTCCCAGCATCTCAGAACCATCTGTAACTCCAGTTCCAGGAGAGTCAATGCTGTCTTCTGCCTTTGTGGGCACCGGGCATGCATGAGGCACACAGAAGTACATGCAGGCAAAACACATGAAGAGTCAAACTAAAAAGAATTCTTTTTTAAGTCTTCTAAAGGCGCCTTTGTCTACGTGAAGTTGCCTGGGGGTTGTGAAGATCTGCACAGCCCAGAAAGTCACTTGTGCCACCTGAGAAACCTCCTGTGGGACTGGGACCCCTCTTCTGTAGTCCCTGAGGCAGGTCCTTCCTTTGATAAAGTGCAGTCTGCTCTGGGCAGGGACATGCAGAGACCTAGGGCATACGTTTGTTGTCTGAGGCCCATCCCAACAGGCCTTTATCACAGCCTGGCCTCTTACCACCCCTTCCAGCCCTGTCACTGTGCCTCATTTTACCATAGAGACTCTGAAAAATATGCTACCAAGCTAAGGTCCTCCATTTTTTCTGACTGCCCTGTCTGGGCCCCATTTCTCCCCTTCTCCTTCACCCTCCACTCTAACTGCCTGAGAGAAGCACCCAATCTCCAGGCCTGACCACATCCCAGAATATTCAAGTCTATTTTGGCTTCTCACTGCTCTCAGGACAGAGCCACTCAGGGGCCCTGAGGTCCTGCCTCTGCAGACTCGTCTACCTCTGTTGTCCTGGCTCCCAACACACCCCTAACTCCCTGGAAAAAGGATGCTCTTATCTCGCCACCTTTCTGCCTACCTTAACTTGAAGCATCTTTATCAAACATCCTGACTGCCAACCCATAGCTTCTGAATTCCCAAACTGCCCACAAGTCATTTCCCAGGCTTCTCCTCATAGGTGTGGCTGTCAATAAGTACATCAGCCAGCTCCTGCTGTGTAACAAGTTACCAGCACTCAGTGGCTGGAATCCCCAATTCTTCACTTTTGTTCAGTTGTCTTCTGGGGTTCTTTGGGTCTTCTCTGATCTCGATGGACCCATCCAGGCATCATGGTTGGCAAACATGGCTGAGTTCTCTACTCAGAGTCTCACAAAGTCAACTGAATTGCCAACCAGGCTCAGTTGCCATCTGGAGACACTGGGGCAGGCATTGGGGGGGTGTGCAGATTCACTTCCAAGCACCTCCTTGTTGCTGGCAGAATTCAGACCCTTGAGACTGTAGGAATGAGACCTCTCTTTCTCTGAGCTTTTAGTTCCTGCAGCCTCCACACATTCCTTGTTATAGTCTCCTCTATCTATAGGGTCAGCAAAGGAGAAACTTCCTCACAGAGCCCATCCCTTACTTCTCTCTGGTGTCAAATCAGATGGGAGGGGCTCTCTTGATTAGATCAGGCCCACCTGAAATAATTCCTTGGTTAACTAAGGTCACCTGATTTGTGACATTATGTCTGCAGAATCATTCAAGGGACAGCTGGTTGAGTTAGTTTAGACACACACACGCGCACATACACGTGTCTACCAGGAGCTAGGAGCCAGGAGACAATGGAATCCTGACACTTACCTATTGGTGTCAGTCAGTCACCTACAAAGTTGCCATCTACATAGTTCACATTCAAGAACTGTGTAATATGTTGGAAAAAAAAAAACCTCACAATGTTTTAAGTAAGTTTATAGCGTTGTGTTGTGCTGTACCCACGGCTGGTCTGGGTTGCATGGGGTCCCAACCTCGAGGACAAATCGAGGACAGGCTGACTTGGGTGTTGGACAGAGCTTCAAACCAAAATACGGGGACTGGGACGGGATGGCAGAGCATCCTTGCTGTCACTGAGTGCTGTCCTGCTCCAGTGTGCATATGTGTGGGCATTCTCAGAGACAGCCTCCCACTCCAGGGCTGGCTTTCTAGGCCCCTGAGTGTGAGGCCACTTCTCACTCCATCACAGGCTAAAGTTCAACAGGGATGGAGCTCCCTGTCTCATGGGGGCTGGAGGGCTGACACTGAAGGGTACCAGCTGATGACACACCCCAAGGACCTCTCCACAGTGTGAAACCCCACATACCTTACATGATACTGGCTCCTGGAGGCATCCCCTCCAAGGCCTAGGTGCCTTCACTGTCTCTCCATTCATAGAGGGCTTTGACTCTGGTGTTCCTGCCTCAAATGGATACAAGGAGCCAGAGAGCCTGAATCCTAGAAAAGCAGCAGATCCCAACACCTGGAGGAGGAGGAAGAGCAAGCTCTGCCTACCTCCTGGTAGCTATTGGAAGAAGGTCCCCAGGTCCTTGTCCCTGGAGACATCAGCCTCTAGTCCCATCGGTGGCTCCAGTTTGCTTATCTACACAGTGGAGAGCCATTCCACCTGTCCAGGGGGCTTCCAGAAGCCTTAGGGGCAGCAGGATAGGGTAGAAGGCATCCGTTTCCCCAGGGGTCTGGGGGGCCTGATGGGGAGCTTTGGCAGTGGAAACAGAATAAGGATGCAAGAATCTCAGCGTATTAATGGGCCAAGGGTATCCTAGGACAGAGCCAGGCTAGGCCACTCGGTGATGACAGATACCCAGCTATCACTGCATCTCAGCCCCTCCCCCTCCTGTTTAGGGCAGCCCCATCAAGGATCCACCCCAAGTCCTGGCAGGCCTGTCATTCAGGCCTAATCCATGCCCATTATTTACCTGCCACGAGGGCTTTATGCTTCTACTCCCTCTCCCTGTGGTGTTGTCAGGGGAAAAGAATGGGATAGGCAGGGCAGACAAGACACCCAGCACTGGGACCTGTGTGCCTCGCCCCTCCCTGCCCCTGCTCTATGATAGGGGCTCTCCTGGCAACAGCCACTGCCTGGCTGATGGCAGAAAAGTTTCCAATGAGACATTCAGGTGCTCACAAATAAGCAACACGATGTTTGTGTTGAGTGAGTGGGGTATGGAACCTGGTAGCCAGAGTGTACTTCCGACTTGTGACTCCAGAACTGGAGCCAGGAAATGTGAGGCTCACTCATGGTTCAGAGCAGAAGCCAGGTCCTTCCTTCCACCATCTCTCTGAGCTCCAGTGTCCCCATCTTAAAAACAGGTCACAGTCCCTCCAACCTGCCCAGGAGTGAGAGGCTTACATCTTGCAGGAAGTCCTGGGCTCATATCTAGCCAGTGTCTATGACAGAGGACTCAGCCACTGCGGGCCTGACGTGGGCTGACACTGTCCCTTGGAATAATTTCCTATCATCCTTGTAGCCCTCACCTTAGTGGCTTCTCGGGATGCCCTCCTGTGTCCCTACTGTGTGAAGAGGTGTGGGGTATAGCTGCATCTACCCATGGTGCTCCTAAAGCTGTCCCTCAGTTATCAGGGGATGGAGGAGCCCTGCTGGCCACAGCATGGGACCTCCTCATCCATCTCCTCACCTGGGGACTTCTGAGGTGATGAGCTTCTGTGGCAGAAGTCTCAACCCTCTCCCTTGACCTCTGGCCCTCCCTTTGGTCACTAAGAATGAAGTTTTTTTCTCCTGCAGAGCCCCTCAAGTCACAACATTCTCTAGCCAGGACCGTGCCTCTGGTACTCATGTCTTAAGGTAGAGGGGAGGGGGGAAGGTCTTTCCCTACTGTGGCTGCTCCTTCGCTTTTCTGTCCTGCTCCCCTGACTGCTCGAAGCCTGCTCTCACCACTGGGTCCCACTGCCCCCCCCCCCCAGCCTGAGCAGCCTGGAGGACAGATACTGTGAAGTCCCTAAGATGCCCACCCACTCCTGTATCTTTTCCATTGAGTTTGACGAGAACCAGTAGAGCCCCACCCCAACCCTACCCCCAGACCAAAGGACATTCCTTCGCTGAGAAAAACATGACTTCAGGCACATGGCTGACTTTGTCCCTGAATATCAGGTACTGATCCAGTCTGGGCCTTCCTGCACCTCCCCAAGGGGAAGCCATAGCTCAGAGAGGGGAAGTGCTTATCCCCAGTCAAGCTGTTGTCCCCAAGAAAACACACAGGAACGCTCAGAAAGAATGTTAATTGCAACTGTGTTTTTGTAGCAAAGCCCTGGGCCCACCTAAATGCGCCTGCATCTATCAATAGAGGGGTAACAGAGAGATGAGGAAGCACACAGAGGCTCTGGGGTAGAGGACCCTGCATGTTTGGGCAGGTAAGGGCCTGAGAACCCCAGTGTAGGATGAAGACAGCCACAGCTCAGTGAGGCCCAGAACAAGAGCCCAGTGAAGCCTTCAACACCTGGGTAAATCCTGCACCAAACGATGCAAAGAAGGTGTATTTGAGATAACTGGGGAAGTGTTGGGTGCCTCTGGGCATTAGACACCCTCAGATGTTTGGTGTGCCAAGCTGTGCTGATGGAGAAGGGCTGTTGAAAGCAAGGAGTCTGATCTTAGGGTAGGTATATCCCAAGATGCTTGCTAATGACATGACACCGGTGTGCCTTGCTCCAGGGAAAAAGCATAGGTTGAATGGCTGATTTAGAGTTGTTTTGAATGTGTCTGCCTGACACAGAGCTTTTAGGATCCCAAACGCCTGTTCAGGAAATAGGACCCTCAGTTTCCATCCAAAATAATCTCTTCCTTTAGAGACAGCAGGTTGGTTCTGCCAAGGGGTCCGCTTTTCCTTTCCCTGACCAGAGACAGGCAAGCAGCCCTCAGCTGTCTTCTTCAGACAGTCAAGCAGAGGTCTGAGCCAGCTGGAGCCAGTTCCTTCCCAGCTATCTGTCTCCCCAGCCTAAGTCAATGTGCACCAGACCCACGCTGTCATGACCCAAGTCCAAGGTCAGTCTGCTCACAACCTGCGCTCCACTCCTCAGCTGACCAGACTCCTGCTCATCACTCTACTATGGCTCCATGTTCGTATGCCGGCTGCCCATGGTACCCCAGCAGTGCTTCTGCGGGGGTGGGGGAGGGGGTGAGATGATATGTGCCCCGATGCTTAGTTCACCACCTAACTGTGATAAGCCTTCAATCAACCTTCCCAGGGTTGTGATGGCTCCCAGCGTCAGCACCATCGTCTTTGCCACGGAAGCCAAGTACCCACCAGCCACTTTATCTCCACATGCAATGCTCAGCCTGACCTCTGCCCTTCATCCAGTTCACCTTTGCCTAGATGCCAACTGAATTCCTCCTTGCGGTTGTCACAGCTCACAGAACAGTACAGAGATGCCAGGGGGAGCCAGGTGAACAGCACCGGCTGCAGCAGACAGAGTAGCCTTGGCCTGGGGAAGCCCCTCCTCCCATGGTAGGAATCCAGGGTTTCCTGAGGACTCAACCCTTTGGGGCAGAGTGGCGGGACTCCCTCTGCGCATGCGCCTGCTGTCCTGAAAGTCCTAGACACCTTCCGTTTCCAAGAAAGCCAAGCCTGGGGTGGAGAAAACACTGTTGGGCACTCGCTGTGGGCGAGCCCTGGGCTAGATGCTCTCTCTGCCTGTAGCTAAATGGCACTAAGTCCCCAATGACAATAACAGCAGAAGTGGCTTTCCATGAACCACCTCAGTGGGACAGGCATATCAGCTAGCTAGGTCAAGGCCATGCAACAGGAGCCTGCCTGTAGCACTCTAGTTTTCTGTATACACAAAGCAGGGCACAGCATCTATAGTGGCACGGGCTTCAGCTGCAGAGAGTCAACTGGAGTCTGGACTCCAGAGAAGGAGCCAGCCAAGGCTGCAGAGCTGGGATGGCAGAGCCAGAATGAAGCTGGGAGATGCTGAGCTGGCCCTGCCTCCTCTGCCACCTTCTACTCTGGTCACCCTTCTGGGACCAAGAGTCCAGTGCTCCCTGCTTTAATTGGAAGAGCCAAGGGAAGCCACAGCACACCCTGGCGCCACAGCTGCCGCCTGCTGGAGGCCCTGAGCAGCCACGGGATCTGCAGTGGTGCGAATGATTAATGTCAGCTCCGAGGAGGGCGAGGGTCCACAGGAAATTGGAGTGGATGAATTTGAGAGAGAAACCCCTTGTTTAAACAGAACTACTTTAGAAAATAAATACGGCTGAGCTTGATGGTAAATACAGATATTTGTGAGGAACGGAGGTGGAAATATGAATTTAATAAAATTGGCGGCACGTGGCCCTACTCCAGGGGGCCTCTAAGTGGTTGTCCCAACAGCTCAGAGCAGGACTGGGCATCCCAGTGACTGGCACCAGCTTCCCACTTACTGTCCTGTGACCTTGGTAGCTTGTGTCTATGAGCCTCTAAGGGGTCAGCAAACTCCTGCTGGCAAGTAAGGAGATGGTGGCTCACCCCACCTTGTCTGAAAGTTCTCTGTATCCCACAGCCACCAAATTGCCATGTAATAAGATCATACTAGGGACGGAGACTTGGTTTATGCTGTCTCTCCTGCCAGGATGTCACCATGACTCCTGCCTGCCTTCTCCTCCGGACTTCTACAGCCAAGGGTCCCTCTCCTCCAGGAAGTTCCCCTGGCCTGGCTGTGTTCCTGCTGACCTTGGCCACACTACCAGCTGCCCTGGGCTGTAACCCACAGCATCTCAGACCTATCCTGGAACCAGAAGGCCACAACCCCGTTGGTCTAAAAATGAGAGTGGTACTCCAGGAAGTTACAAGAAGCTTCCCTGGGTCACACAGAAAACAAGTGTCAAGGTGAGAGCTGCCCAGGGTTGGAGATAGCACCATTTCAAGAGGGGCAGGGCCAAAATGTGTCTACTGTCCTGCTTCCAAAGAGAAGCAATGTGGAGTGGCATGGTGATGCCCCACAGAGGCCGACTTGTATGTGTGTCTTCCTTTCCCTGGGTGTTCTCTACATTCTTCTATGTCCTAGTGTAAGAGTGTGAGAGAGGCTGCCACCTCTGGAATGACCACACATACCTCATCTATGATGGATAGGTGAGCTCAGCCCAGCTGCCTGTACCTCATAGTCTTCAAAGTGGGGGCCCCTTATGCTTTCTCAGAATGCTCAGGATGGCTGATACCACCTCATACAGACAGACCCAGCATTTCCCACACAGGCACTAGGGGCCCCAGAGAGGGAGTCGCCTTGTGGCCTCCCCTTTGGAGAAGCCTGTAGCAGATAGTCCAGGTCATAGGTCCCTGTGCTCCCAAGTACAGGGGTGCTTCCTTCTCCCTGAGTATCCAAAGCAGCAGCTGGCACTACCCTCATATCAGACGGGGAAATCTAGGGCTCTGAGGACAGGGTCCAGCCAAGTGAGTGTTACCCAGTGCCCCTCTCCCTCAAGAGAAGACTGGCAGCAGTCCCCAGGTCCTAGAGAGCTGACATGGGATGGGCAGATGTCAGGAGGCACATCCCTCCAGACCCCAGCAAGACACCTGGTGTTGGTAAGGCACCCACTCTGGGAGACAGGTCTTAGGAGCAGGTCCCCTGCTATGTCAACATGTGTTGGATGGGAAGTGATTTACATAGGCCTCCTAATCCCCCGCTGGGCATCCTGACTCATGAAGCCTGGCACCCCTGCCCCCCACAGGTGGACGGACACTCACCGTGACGGCTGCTGCGCCGCTGTTATTTTTTCATAAGCCTGCCTTGAAATTTGTCAAACCGCATATTGTTCCAGCCCACACCCGTCAGAAGAACCAGCCGCCAGATGGGCCACCTCCTCCCCCAACTCGCTCCAGGCAGAGAAGTTACACATAGGCTTTGTGTCAAACCTTTAGGAGGGGGGAATAAAAAAGAGAAGACGGGGCAGAAACTCTTTAAAAAGGAAAAAAAAAAGTGAGTTGGATTCTGAATAGGCAGGTCTATGGCTGTGCACAAATCCCAGCCTGCTGGTGCGGGGGTTTCACATGAAAACTCCAGCCAGCAGTAAATAGAACTTCCCGCCTGTCAAACCGTTCATTACCGAGGTGCACATAATTTATGTACTTAAGAGCTGCCTCAGCCAAGCCATCACACGGCGAGCATGCTTCATAGGTGTTAGTGTTTATACGGACAGTAAATAAATGTCAAACACACACAAAATCCACTCTCCGGCGGGCGATGACGTGGCCCCATCCATCATCCCAACTAGAGGCTCCAGCCCGGATTGCCAAGGCCTCTAAGCCGCCTGGCCTGGCAGCTGGGCTGGTGGGGGCGGAAAAGGCTTTATGTCGGAAGGCAGAAGCCTTGGAAGGGAGGAAGGTTCCCACCTGTGCAAAGGTATGGAGGCGGCCCAAGCTGTGACAATAGCCTGACCCGTGCCCAGCCCTGTAACAGAGTCTGTCTGCTGAGCCTGGTTGAGTGGGCTCCAGGCCTCCCCTGGCCTTGGAGATTGGAAGGACCTTGTACATCCCAGTCCAGCCAAGCCAGCTGAGCCTGAGCCTGGAGCCACCTCACAGGCAGGAGCTAATAATAGCAGCGCCTGCCAGTGAGCCAGGCCAGACTAGAGAGTTTCCATCCGTTAGCTCACTGCTCCTCACCAGGCCCACCAGGTAGGTCCTGTTTTTTAAAGCTTCAAACTAGTTTAATAGAATTTTCAAATTCAAAATTCTTTCACATTTTTTACCATTTGGAATACACAGGGATTAGGCATGGGTCTACCAGAGTGAGGTTTTTCTACCAGAGTGGAGTTTCTACGGTTTCAGGGAGTTACCCTGGGCTAATGTGCACATATGGCATTCTTCTTGCTCTGGCAAATTGAGCCACCCATAGCCTGCCTGGTCTTCCCCGGGAGTCACATCGGCCTGGCTTTAGCCACCCAAAGCTGTAGGCGCTGACCTTGTATCCTGAGGGCAAGTCCGCACTCTGCGAAGCTCCTGCCCTTGTGCTCCTTCAAGCCAGCAGCCATTCAGGTGTTCATGTGGGAAGCTGAAGGGTTGCTGTCAGTTATGTTCTGTGCCCCATAGACACCAGGGACCTTCACCAATGTGAAACTTTATTTGGCGATAGGGCTGGTGACCAGGTCATTAGTTAAGATAAAGCAATGGTGGAATTGGCTGAGACCTAATCCAGTATGGCTGTGTCTTTATAAAAAAGGAGAAATCCAGACACAGATCATGCTCCCAGAAAAGAGCTCTGTGGAGGAAAGAGAGAGGAGGGAGGGGGGAGGCTGGCAGGAGGGATCCTGCAACGAGGAGGTGGCCAGAAGCTGGAGAGGCCTAAGCAGGTCCGTAGGAGCAAGCCTGCCAACACTTTGATCTTGGATTTGCCAGCTCCCAAAGCAGGAGACAAAGAAGATCTGCATCTCAGCAATCCAGGCCACTGGGCTTTGTTCCCACAGCCCCAGGAAGGTACTGGACTCTGAGGGTTTGTAGCAGCCCACCTCCAGACACACACCAGGGAGCAAGCTAAGGGAAAACTGCAATTGGATGGTACTGGGGTTGCATGTGGGTCTCACCTCCCAGAGATGAGTGCCCATGTGTCACATGGTCTCTCTGGGCTCTCTGTTCATCCATGGAATGGGACAAATGCACCACTGCACAGCCCAAGGCTTCTAGAGGCTTCTGGAGATGTCTATGAAGGCCACTCTCCAGGCAAAGCTCAAGAGCGGTGCCATAATGAAATCCATCTCCAGGAAAGTCTCACTGCCATGGTGAATCCCGTCTTGGAGGTATGTTATCACTCATAACTAGGTAACCCAAAGGGTTCTGGGATAGAGTGACAGCAGGAAGAAGTTACACAACTGCCATAGACTCAACCCAACCTCTTTGCTCTACAGGTTAAAAAGTCACCCCAGTGAGTCAGAAGCCCAGAATGGGGCTAGGACCATGACTCCAGTGCTCCCTACAGCCTGTGCTGTTCTTCCAGCCTAACCCATCACCACCAGCTCAACCCCAGGGCAGGGCTCTTGGGGCTAGACAGACCTCTTGGGAGTATGGTACCCATTCCACTGGGCTACTGGCTGTGGCTTTGGCTAGCTGGGGCTACAGAGATGCTGCACAACCATTGGCCCCAACTACCCAGTAACGCCCAAGCATTCACTTGGCAATACCACAAAAGCAGGGATTTAGCTAGAATGCCCACGGCTCAGCTGTCTGCTGAGGCTGGTCTGGTGGAGGCTGAATGGGGCAGGGCAGTGAGGTTGTCTCACAGAAACCTCAGAGGTATAAGAAGGAAGATAAAGTGCAAATGCTGGCAGCAGGTGCACACCCTATGTCTGATTATTAGTATTTATTGCCAGCTTGCCAGGATCTAGAATCACTTAGAAGACAGGTCTGCCACACACTGCTCCTACCCCACTTTAGGCCCAACCCATTCCCACCAGCCACAGACAAGCCCACATCACCCCCACTGTGGGCCACACCCAGTTCTGGTCACACCCCACCTCACACTCCTCCTCATCCCATTCCAGGCTCCCTTTCCCTCTCAGGCTCCTCTCTAGCTCTCACTTTGCAGGTGTGACTTTTGTGGCTTCCTTTTACTTCAGAGAAGGCTTCAGTTATCTTCTCTGTAAAATGTGGTGATGGCGTGTGTTTGGTGATTATTAGCCTTTCAGGTATCCTTACAGAACACCTTCATCTTACCCATAAAGCAGAGGTACAGAGGTACACATGGAGGGTGGGGGCAGGGGCATTCTCAGCCACATCCCTGAAACAGAAACTTGGGGACCAGCACCAGTTAGACCAGTATTCTACAGTTGGCAGGAATTCCTGCCCATTATATCACTGGTCCTCATCCCATGCTTCTGGAAGTTTCTGTCTGTGGAGACTAGCCACACATGTTCTCTCAATCACTTACTCCATGTCTCTGTCCATCTGAATCTAGCAAACCAGCCTCATTCTGCCATGGGTTCTGCAGCATGGCTCACTTGGCACCATGATGGGAATCTGGACATGGATGACTTTCATCTTCCCCGTCTGAGTTCAGGTCAGAGTCCCAGAGGGATGAACGAGAAGAGGTCTTGTTCCTCTCTCTGAGGAACAGAGGTGACTGCTGCTGAGGTGACTCAAGGCTTCCCTGGTGCCCACAGCAACTCCATTGTGCCAAGAAAGAGACCGCCTAGAAAGGAATCTGGAGGACAGGGATGCTCTTGAGCTGAGTCTACTTGAAAACATCTGGAAGGAAGCTGCATGACAAGGTGCTCTTGAGCTGAGTCTACTTAAAAACATCTGGAGGCATTGGCTGTTGGGACAACTTGCGGTGTGCTACTGGCGTCTGGTAAATGAAGTCAAGGGAGTCTGCTCAGCACCCAAATCACACATGACATCCCCTACCCAAAAGTAATTCTCACCATGCCTTCAACCTCTGGAGGCTGAAACCTGTGTCAAGGCTGAGGTCTAGAACTCAGAGTTGTTGGGTGATTGCTGAGCAAAGTATCAGCAGGGGCTCATTGCGGCAACCCTCCTCTTTACTTCCCTCTTTCCCTAATCCTACTGTCAGAAGACAGCCAGAAAAACACACCCAGGTCCATGAAGAGCAGAGCAGCCACCTTGAAGAGTTCCTTTCCTGGCAATTAGGCCTATCCTGCCTAGGTTTCCCTCAGAGCCCCACCCCAATGACCTCACCAAGACACTACCTTTTAAAGATTATTACTATGTAACAATACACTGATGCACACCCTTCATTTCGTTTATTGTATCACTTTTTAAAGGTCTATTTATTTATGCATATAAGTGCTCTATCTGCATGTATACCTGCATGCCAGAAGAGGGTATCAGACCCCATTATAGATGGTTGTGAGCCTCCGTACGGTTGCTGGGAATTAAACTCGGGACCTCTAGAAGAACAGCTAGTACTCTTAAACACTGAGCCATCTCTCCAGTCCCTTATGCTTCCTTTTAAAAAAAGTTTATTATTATAGATTTATTTTTATTAAAACTTTATCTTAAAAAACTTTCAAGTAAAAACACACACAAATTTGTGTGTGTGTGTGTGTGTGTGTGTGTGTGTGTGTACATGCATGTCAGTACCCTTAGAGGCCAGAAGAGGGCATTGGATCCCCTGGAGTCGGAGTAACAAGTGTTGTGAGATGGCTAGTGTGGGTGCTGGGAACTGAACTCAGGTCTTCTGGAAGAACAACAAATGCTTTTAATTGCTGAGTTATCCTGGCAGTCCCTGACTTTTTTTTTTTTTTTTTTTTTAGTAGTGCCTTTTATTTATTCTTTGACGATTTCATGTATATAAAGAATGCATCTTCATCATATGGCCCCCTAATTCCTCCCTTCCACTCTTACCAGGAACCTCAAACTCTTCCCTCCCATTCCTTTTAGGGCCCCCCAATACACCTCCCTCCCTGTTTCATGTTCTGTCTCTTTTGTTAATACTTCACTGCACCCAGTTAGTGATGCCTATTGGAATGCTGACTGATCTTCCGGCTTGACCTTGCGCAGGTTCATGGGCACAGTGGCCATGGCATGCCCTGAAGGCAGTGTCCCACAGCACTCCTTCCCATCCTCGGGCACTTACATTCTTTCGGCCTCTCTCCCATGACATTTTCTGAGCCTTGAGCTGAAGGGTGGTATAGACGTCCGATTGGGACTGAGTATTCAACAGTCACTTATTCTCAACCCTTGGACCAGTTATGAATCTCTATCTAAGTTCTGCACACAGCAGAGAGAAGCTTCTCTGGATAAAGTTGAGCACTAGTCTATGGGTGGGAGGGGAAAGCAGGCCACTGTGACCCATGTGGCTGGCTGGGCCTGGAATATGACCCTTTGCAGTGAAGTTTGCAAACCTCTCATTTGGACATCGACAAAGGATGTAATGACTTTGATTTGGGGTGTTTACAGCCTTCCATGGCCTCCACAGCCTATTGCAAACCGAGAACACGAGGCTGCAGAGAGTGGGTTTGGAAAGGGAGGCTTTAGTGTCTTAGTGGCTGGTTAGTGTCTCCCACAGCCATGGGAGCAGGGTCCCAGCAGCCTGGTTCCCGTCATGGTTAATACTTGCTACATTGTACCCATAATCACTTTCCCTTTCATGATGACTCTGTAAGCCGGAGTGGTGCATCCTTGCTATGGGGCAGCCAGATGGGAGAGAACCACTGATTCTCCAGGGCTTCCATCAACAAGGGAGGTTCCCAGGGAAAGGGTCCAAGGTGCTTTCCACACTGCCTCACTGGAGGAACGTCTATTGCTGAGCGCAGTCCCAGCCTGTCCTGAGTGTTCTGTCTTCCTCTGAAAGAGGCCATAGGGGCAGATCAGTTTGTCCCCTGCATTTTGGATGCAGGGAGGGGGCTGCCCTCAAGCCAGGCGGCATTGGTAGTAAGAATAAGGAAGAAACCTGTTGGGGGACAGGAAAGGGTCCTGGTATAGACCCACCATGTCCACCTTAGGAGGATGTAACCTAGTGTCTTGTCGTCCAGGGCTAGATTGTGGCTGCTTGCACCTGTCACAGACATGGTCGTGTGCCATCTAGAACCCGAGTCCCAGTCCCAGCCTCTGTCCTATGAGCAGCTGATGGGGGATGCCTACTCATGTCCTCTCCCCAGGACTTTCTCCTGCAGGTACAGTGGGTATGTGTGGAGCCTCAGTGGTTGTTGCCATCATGAGTACAGAATGCTAGTCATAGCCTGGCCCAGATATCCCTAAGTGTGTCTGGAGAGTCTCGAGTGGAGAGAATCATGTCCTTCCCAGGCCTAGGGCCATAGAAGGAAGCACACCAGCAGATCACTAATTCCCTTCCCTGCATAGATCTGAGGCCCCTCTTCCATCTCTTCAGTTTCTACGGCCAAGATTTTCCTGCAGAGTTTAAACCAGTTCCAGTTGGTTTCTGTCACTAGCAACCAACAGAGTCTGACTAAGGCCTAACACTCTCCTATCCACAAAGCTTCCCCAAGACTGCCCCGAGGTCAGCTCTGCCATGTCTGATCCCTGTAACAGTTTTGCCACATTGGCAGTCCAAGGTTAGGGGCAAGGGCTGGGGAACTAGGCAGCCAGTGACAGCCTAGAAAGACACCTGGCCAGCAGGGGCTAACCTAGACTAGGTGGAGACACACTGGTGCAGAGATTAGAGGAAAGGAAGGAGAAAGAATGGTGTATACACAGCTGTTGGATGTTATTTTGCAATCAGTTAGTAGCAGAGTCCAGCCACGCCATACAGGGGACCTAGAGAAGGAGCAGAGAGAGGAATAGGGCAGTCACCAACAGGTGACTGAGCTGGAGGGGATGGTCTAAATGGGACCTCAGTCATCCTGTTCCTTTGCCACTTGTCACACACATCCCATAGACCTTTCTTAGCCAGATCTCAGACTCACTCGAGGGTTATCCTGCAATGGCAAACAATATAGGGGCTCCCCAGTGAGCCAGGCTCTGCTCCTTCCCACCATCACTTAGGACCTGCAGCCGGTTCCTCAAGGGAGGCCAATTTTCATTTTGTTTTTTAAATCAGAAGGACCAGAGATTTGGCAATAGGTAAAGACACTTGCCACCAAGCCTCATGACCTGAGATTGATCCTCAGAGTCCATACCATGGAAGGAGAGAACCAAACCTTGCAAGTTGTCCCCTGACCTCCACAGGCACTGTAGCGTGTGTCTGGTCCACACCACACACACACACACACCTTGCAATTTTTAAAAACCAACCAAAAAAGGAATAAATACGAGAAACAGCACCCTGGGAAGCAGCTTGCACACCACCCAGCTCACCCCTCTTCACTCATTTTTCTCGTCCAGCTCCATCTTGGTCAGATATTCAATACTTCCTTTAGGAGAACACATACATTTGTTTGACTTGCAATATTGAATTTGGAGGCCGTTCAGCAATTTCAAATTTCAGGAGTGGGGCAGTGGGGAGACACTGTAAATTAAAAAATTCTTTCCTCTTCGGTTTCTACCCAAGATTGTATATTTTTTGATGGCAAAATTAGGGATTAACTATAAACATGTGTTTGTTCGATACTGCCGAGGTTGTGAGAACAATGGCCGAACCCATGGAGAAGGGGGAGGGGTCTGTGGGCTGCAAATCTTCCGTGGTGGGGGGGAATGCTCTGTCTCCTACAGACTTCTACAAGGGGGAGAGAGAGAAAAGCTTGGCTCAGAGGGAATGGGGTATGGGAGGGCAAATAGGAGGACCCCTCCCACCGGCAGCACAGACCTCAGAGTACTGAAAGTCCCCAGTCCACCCAAGCACCATTCTGCCCTGCCCCCAGCCTTCTGGTCCTGTTCTCCTTAGTGTCTCTAAGTGAGGGAAGCTCAGAGAATCTTTCAGGCAGAGGCAGAGGCCTGTACAAAGGTCCTGGGGTAAAAGGACATAAAGATTTGGGGTTAAAACAAGGCTTGAGTAACCACATATGAAGAGTGTGGCTCAGGCTTAGAGCCCCAGGAAGACTCTAAAGAGTTTTAAGCCCAGCCAGGGAAGACAATCAGGTCTTCTGGGAAGCTCTACTGGCAGAAATCAATGCTAAAAAAAGAAGAGCATTGGATGCTCCTCCAGGAGGGGGAGCCCCATGGAGGTGCCGGAGCTGAGTGGAGGCAGGGTTAACCAGTGTTGCTGATGGGAACCTGTCGTGAACGTGGCAGGGAGCTGGGGAAGTTGGGTGGAAGGCAGGTGAGCTTGGGCGTCAGCGGGACACCTAATGATATCAGGTAGGAACCTGAGTCTCGGTGTGTGACATCAGGAGCAGCCTGTACTAGGAGTTCTTGGAGTGGGGGTGGGGCAGCGGTGTAGACTATAGTGGGAGGAACAGAGCAAAGCAGACCCTGGGAACACCTACCTGAAGGCCCAGGGCTGGAAGAGGAGCCCAGAGGTGCTGGGTAGACGGCCTAGTCTGTAAAGTGCTTCCCATCCAAGCATGTGGACTGGATCTCAGAGCCCTAGCACTCACATTAAAACAGCGGTGACACAGTGGCATGCACCTATAACCCTAGCCTTGTTTAGGGGAGAGTCAGTTGCCCTAGCCACCCTGTATCAAAAGATAAGGTGGAAAGTGACAGTGAAAGATACCTGGCATCTATCCCTGGTCTCCACATTCAGGCATGCACACAAAGCACACACACACACTGTACACAGAGAGAGGAAAAAATATGAAGAAGAGTCCTGAAAAATAAGGGGGGACTGCGCAGGTAGAGGAGACAACCGCAGCCACCTGAGTGAGCTATCCGGTGTGTTAGCTGACTTCTTTGAAGCTGGGCATGGTGGTGGCTGACACCTATGATCTTCAGGAAGATGAAGCAGAAGAATTCTGGCAAGTTGGCATCCAGGCTGGGCTATGCCATGAGTTCTAGGCCAGCCTGAGTTACAGAATAAGAGCCTGTGTAAAAACGTAAACAAACAAATCATCAGTTCTTGGGGTAATTTCACAGTTTCCTTACTGGCCTGACAGTGGTACCTCGGAGTGAAAGCCTCTCCCAAAGACCTACAAGAAGTGGCTACAGGACAGTGACAAGACTCAGGAACAAGGTTCAAACTGGGCTAGCAGAAGCCAAGCCCTTGCTGGGCACTGTCCCATCCTGCTTCTTAGCTAGAGGCATTAGGAAGCCAGCTTGGCCTTTGGCACACAGAACAGGTGTTGAACACCCTAACCAACAGTCAGTGAAGTGACCTAGGCTGGTGGCTTAGAAAGCAGACACTCCAAGCCGGGCATTGGTGGCGCACGCCCTTAATCCCAGCACTCAGGAGGCAGAGGCAGGCGGATCTCTGTTAGTTTGAGGCCAGCCTGGTCTCCAGAGCGAGTGCCAGGATAGGCTCCAAAGCTACACAGAGAAACCCTGTCTCGAAAAAAAAAAAAAAAAACTGTCTCAAAATACCAGCCCCCAACACACACACACACACACACACACACACACACACACACACACACACACAAAAAAGAAAAGAAAAGATAAAGTGTGGCTGTAAATAGATATGTCATCTAACTGTACCAGATAACAAACCATGTTACCTTAGTGACTTGAAACAGCAGTATGTATGTGTTAGGCTTGACTGGGCTTCTGGAGTGTTTCAGAAGGCCAACCTGGCCACACCCACATGGCTGACAGTGGGTGGGAACCATCAGTAGAGCCCCTTGAGATGGTGCTCTCCATGTGACTCTTTGAGCTTCCTCACAGCATGGCCACTAGGTGTGGAGACACAACACTCCCATCAGACTTTCTGGCTGACTTGCTTATGAAGCTTCTGTTTGTATCACACTTACAATTGCTAACGCCCAACACTTCCATGCCCAAGCCCAGGATTAGTGTGGAAGGTATTGCACATGACAATGGCATGGGGGGGGGGGCTACCCATAGCATGCCACAGGGAAGGCGGGACAAGCATCAGAGGGCGGGGGCTGCAGGTTGCTTTAGAATATGTTTTGAAGATGCCAGTGACTTGCTCGCATGTCAAATGTTAATAGAGAAGGTGAGGCTGAAGAAAGTCTGAACAGGTGAAGGTGAAACCCAGAGAACTGTACTGAGCACTTACTACATCCCATGCTCCATTCACTGAGCTCATCATACAGGCAGCTAGGTACCACCCTAGGGCTGTGGTACCTACAGGAACTCTCCTGTTGTGCCTAACCTCCAAGTCATTTCCCCCAAGCACAGCACCTGACCCTTTTCAAGCACAGATGTAATGATCTGCTTTGTGTTCTGTCCCACCACACATTCCTTCACATGCTGAATGAGGTCACTGCTTGCTGTGAAAATACTTGAAGAAAACGTGGCTAGGAAGGACTTGTCTTGACTCGCAGGACCATGATACAGACCACCATGGCAACAGGAGCTGAGATCACTGTCCACATTGTATCTGCAAGTTAAGATGCAGAGAGCACTAAGTGGGCAGGTTCAGCCCACTCCCACTTTCTGCTTTTTATAGAGCCCGGGATGCCAACCCAAGGATAGATCCCAACCCAAGGATGAACCCAAAGATAGATGCTAGCAGCATTCAGGGTGAGTTTTCTCATCTCCATGAACCTAATCTATATACTCTCTCATAGTATGCCAAGACTAACCTAATCTAGGTGATTCTGAGATCCTAAAAATTGATAGTCAATATTAGCTATCATGGACCTTAAAATTCATAGAGTGTTTGCAGATGTGAGTAAGGTGAGGATACACTGGAGTTGTCTGGGCTCAAATACACATGTGAATCCTTAGAGAAGGGAGACATTCAGACACGGAAGCGTGCATGTGGGGGATGCTGTCTACAGACAGAGATGGGTAGAAAGGCTCAGGGATAAAGGCCTTGGATAAGGCCCTAGGTTCCTTTCCTAGCACTGAAGACAAAGAGGGGAAAGGGAAGGCAGGAGAAAGGCTGGGACTTCTTCGGTAGACTGCTTGCCTAACCTATATGAAGTCCTGGGTTTGATCCTGAGCACTGGATGAACCAGCTGTGTTGTACATATCTGTAATCCAAGTACTCCGTGGAAATAAGAGGATCGGAAATTCAAGGTTATTCTGGACTATATAGCAAGTTTGAGGCCAGCTTAGGCTATATGGAAACTTGCATTTTAGAAAGAGAATGGCAGGGCTTGAGAGATCAGAGGTTAAGAGTACTGACTGCTCTTCCAGAGGACCAGGTTCAATTCCCAGCACCCACATGGCAGCTCGCAACTGTCTGTAACTCCAGGATCCAACACCCTCACGCAGACACATACAGGCAAAACACCAATAAGATAAAAATAATAAATTTTTAAAAAGTACAATGGAGGTGGAGAGAGAAAAAATGGAGGCAGACAAACCACGACATGAGGATAATGTTTCTACAAGCCAAAGAACACCAAAGCTTGCCAACAAATCCCCAGAAGCTTGGCAGCAGGCAGGGGACAAACTCTCATTCTCAGCCGGGGAAGGAAGCAACCCTGCCCACACCTGGCTCTCAGATTTCTGACCTGCAGAGCTGTAAGATAATCAATTCCTGCAGTTCGGGCGCTGGGTCTATGAGGCTCCATCTCTGCAGCTCCAGGAAGTTGAGTCCCTGGAGAAGAAAGAGTTCAGGAGGCGGACAAGAAGGCAGAAGCTCAGACAGAGATGGCTTCCGGCTGGAAAGGGACCTTTCTGCAAGATAGGCTCTGTAGACACAGCATGGAGAGATAAACATGGTTTTCCTCTAAGAAGACAGGCAGAGTTGCTCATCCCCAAAAGAGATGAGAGAGGGTGCTGTGGGCAGAGTGATGACAGATCAATTAGCTGTTTCTGGGTTGGAAGCCCTCCCCACTGCAAAACTTAGCAGCTTAAATCACAGCTGTAGCCCCTGGCTCGCAGTCCATGAACAGCCTGTTCCTATGTGTGATCAGTGGGTTGACCGTGGCTGGTTCATCCTCTGTGACTCTGCTTCATAAGACCTCTCAGACTCCAAAAGATTAGAGCAACCCTGTCCCCAGTGACAGGGTTAAGAGTTTGAGCTCAGAACTAGGACATTAGTTCTGTCACATTCTGTTGGCTGAGACAGAAGGGGATACAAAGTACATAAGGAGACTTCACAATCAGTCATGTGACAAAGCTTAATGTCATCATCACTGCAAAGGGTGGGGGAAAGGTGGTCACAACTCCAAACTGCACCTGCCCCTGCCCAGATCAGAGACCCAGAGAGTGTTCTGGAGGGAGGCAAAGCATGGGTTCCTTTAACTCGGGTTCTCTGGATTCAAGGAAACATGGGTGCAGAAAGCCCTCGTATGACCCCAAGTGAACTGTCTCACATTTGTGATGAGGCTGAGGCAGCCCCTCAGCCTGCTTTAAGACTAATGTCCCGTGCACCTCCCTAGTGACTGTGTCCTTGTTGGTGAAATGGAATCCAGGAGTTCTAAATCAGAAAAGCAGGGAAACGGTAGTGATTGTGGGGATGTGAAAGCCAAATTGGAGGCCTTCTGTAACTATTTCTCCTCTTGGAGTCCTCGGTCATATCCTGTCACATATATACATACATGACATTGTCTCCAGGCCTCAGAGCCTCTGAATGCCTTGAAGCCTGAACCAGCAACACTCATGCTTGGTACGATTTGCTCAGGACTGAACTGCTGCTGCCATGGAGGAGCCAACCACGGCCCACCAGCTGTGGTGACCTGAAATCGTGCCTGCATGTGAGAGTTTCCTGTGGGAATGAGGGCCTTAAAGCCAGATCAAGGCTAGGGTGATGGCTCAGTCAGTAGTGTTGGCTATACATGCACCAGAGTAAACAGTCATGCGTGGCAGCACACACCTGTATGTTAGCACCATGCAGGTGAAGACAGGAGGCTTCTGTTGGAGCCTAGCAAGCAAAGGAGGAGATAAAGGAAGCTGACCTCAGAGATTGGCACAAAGGCTGCTCTGAGGAAGGACTCCTCAATTGGTTCCCACTTGGCCACAGCGTTTGGGACCCAGGAGGAGAGTGTCAGGGTTCCAAACATGGTCATCTCTCTGCCCTTCCTCTCTGGCCTCCAAAGCAGGCTTGACTGGAGACATATCAGCCCTTCCTAGAATAAGCCACAGAAAGTTTTGGGAGGGGGAGGTTTGGCTTCTAAGCCTCACTCATAGAGAGCCATTGACACTGAATTTAGGCCTTGTCCTTCCTGCTGCTGTTTCCTGATAATGCTACCATAAGAAGCCACCCAGCACGGCTGGCCCTGCCTGAGACAGAGAAGGGGGTGATGAAAGGGGCTTACATACTCCCTCTGGCAATTCTGCTCCCAGGTCTTGCCTCCAAGGACATCCTGCCTGACTCAAAGCCACGGGTGTGTTAAGGGATTGATTAGAGGATCAAGACAGCCTTGTCACCACTGGAAAATCAGGCATGGGCTGTGGTAGGCACACCCAAGAGCTCACAGGGACGGTGGGCTGCATGGCTCCCAGCCACACAAATCGGCCTTGAAAACCTACGGTGCAGTGGGACAGGAATGTCTCATAGCAAGACAGCATGATGACATCATGATCCAACCACCTAAGTAAAAAGCTCACTTCAGTCATTCATTTCATTAGAAACTATGGTCAGAGGGCCTGGGTGTGCCAGGCACAGTCCCAGACTTCCAAAGAATGACACATTGTATGTGAGTGTGAAAGCCCAGCCATTCAACTCATCAGAACAAAGTAGGGGAGAGGAAAAGTAACAGCTATGGTGTGGCTAGGACTTACTCCAGGTCACTGGCATGCTTAGAACCCACATGTGAAGGACAGACATCAGTGCTCTGAGTGCTTCAGTCCAAAGTGCTCTGGACAGCCTTTGGAGGGGACAGGAGGCCTCTCATAGGGAAACATGTGGTCCCCTAGCATGTTACAGCTCAGGAAGTGAAATGTCAGCTCTGAACCTTCCCCCCTGTAGGGGGCAACCTTGAGCAGCACAAAGCCTGCAGAGATGTGCATGGCTGCACCGTGCCCTGGGCAACCCAATGGTAGCACACCCAGGGAGCCGGAGAGTGAGGCTTACCCTGGGGTCTCCCCCCAGGGCTGCAAGAACACTTACTGGGTACCGGCAGTGTCTGGGTCTGCTGTGAGCAGCGGTGCATAGGGAAACAGACACGTGGTCAGTGATGAGAGTGACATTAACTGGAAGCACCAGGGAGAGCACAGAGACCTTGAGAAGCCGGAACCCACTCCACCAATAGGCAGGAAGCAAAGTGTCAGTGACAAGGTGGGCCACGGGCAGGCACTGGCCAAGAGGGCTGCTGTGAAGCCACATCTGGCACACTGTCTGTTGAAGCAGACACGGCCACCTACGTCACCCTTAGCAGAAAGCCACACTCCATGGTGCTAGCCAGCCCTGCCTAGTCTCCTCTTCTTCCAGCTTGAAAGCAGGGCTTTTGATTGGGCACCAGATGAACCAACTGGCCTGGACTGGGTTGTAGTGGTGTTTCCAGGTGCGGAGGAAGGGTCAAGGGTGTCCACAGAGTTAATCCAAGATCATACCCAGCTCCAGACACACGTGCAGAGAGGGCATGCGCTGGGTCACCCAGGCATGTGTATTGGAAGTGAGGTAGTGGCAGAGGGTCTTCATAGAGCATGGAAACTATTCCTTAGTCCAACGAAGAACAAGAAGGCCAGCCCAACAGGGAGATGGGACACAGCCTTGAAACCTTTCATACCATAGCCTGCCACTCCACGTGGCCGTAAATGCATGGACAGGGCTAACTAACACAGAGACAGAATGGCCAGGGAGCGAGTGGGCACAGCTTACACCCAAGATTGATCCCAGACCATAAAAGATGGAGGCAGGGGGATCAGGAGTTAATTCATCCTCAACCACATGGTGAGCCCAGCCTGGCCTACAGCATACCAAAAGTGATCATGGAAGGAGGTGAAGATGATATAGCTGCTTTTGGAGAACTGTCTGGAAGTATCTAGAAAAGCTCAACTAGGCATATTCTTTTACCCAACAATTCCATCCCAACGGACATACTGAAATGTGTAGGACAGCCTCACCAAGGGACGTGACTGCTTGTCAACATACCCGCCTACCCATTCTATATTTGTCATTGTCTCTCTGCACACAGCCCAGTCCTTAGAGCTGAGGACATGAAAGTGACAAGAGACAAAGGTGCCTGGAGAGACACACAGGAAGCAGGCTCCTTGCCAGTGGGGTGTGAACTATGAAGCACACCAGGCAGAGTTAGGGAGGCCGGGCTGGGGAGTAGCACATGAGAGTCTGGGAAGGGCATTCACCCAAAGACATTTGAGTGTCTAAGTGGCAGTGAGGGGCCAAGGGTGTTGGCTTGGGGCAGGTCTGCAGGAACAGTCTAGGTAGAGTGAACATCTGCAAAGGTCCCGGGGCAGGTGGCAGAGGGACACCCAGGTGTCCAGTGTGGCTGAGGTGCTGTAATAGAAGAGAAGAAGGAAGGGGCCTAGGAGATATCTATATAATGTATTCTCTGAGGACCAGAGTGTGGTACCCAGGACTCGGGAGAAAACGAGGTGGGCTGCAGGTGTGGTGATGCACAATTGTAATCCCCAACCTGGAGAGGTGGTGGTGCATGGATCCCTGAGTCTTTCTGTCAAGACAGAGGAACCTCGGTGTTGTTTTCATCGTTGTTGTAGGTTTTTTATTTCAAAAAAAAAAAAAAAAAAAAAAAAAAAAAAAAAAAAAAAAAAAAAAAAGAGCCGGACGTTGGTGGCGCACACCTTTAATCCCAGCACTTGGGAGGCAGAGGCAGGTGGATCTCTGTGAGTTTGAAGTCAGCCTGGTCTACAGAGTGAGTTCCAGGATAGCCTCCAAAGCTACAGAGAAACCCTGTCTTGAAAAACAGAAGAAGGAGGAGGAGGAGGAGGAGGAAGAGGAGGAGAAGGGGGAAGGGGAAAGGGACTGGAGAGATGGCTCAGAAGTTAATAGTACTGGCTGCTCTTCCAGAGGTCCTGAGTTCAATTCCCAGCAACCACATGGTGGCTCACGACCATCCGTTATGAGATCTGGTGCCCTCTTCTGGTGTGCAGATAAACATGGAAGCAGAATGTTGTATACATAATAAATAATAAATAAACAAAATTTTTAAGAGGAAGAAGAAGAAGAAGAAGAAGAAGAGGAGGAGGAGGAGGAGGAGAAGGAGGAGGAGGAGGGGGAGGGGGGGGAGGAGGGGCTAGGGAGGTGGCTCAGTGGCATTTGCATCCGGATTTAGTTGTCAGCCCCCACATCAGGTGGCTCACAACCACCTATAACTCCAGGTTCATGGATTATAATGTTTTCTGTGACCTCCAAAGGCCTCTCTGCACTCATCCAGTACACATAAACTCATACAGGCACACACACAAACAAACATACTTTTTAAAAGGCAACAGCTGAGGTTGCCTTCTGGCCTTCACACACACACACACACACACACACACACACCTACACATAAAAAGAAAGAGGAGGAAGAAGCTAGGTGATGGCAAGATGATATCAGGGTTCACTCTCGTGCCCACCTTCTAGGAGAGGCAGGAGTGTCCTTAGCGCACTCCTAATATTTTGCAGCTTATTAAGTCTGCCACACGAGGCCAGGACCTGGGCTGCCTGAAATCTGATGTTACCACTCAGGATCTGAGAGAACTCCTTTCCCATCAGCCCCTTCTCTGAGACTTTGGAAATGACTGTCACCAATCTGGAGTATATGACAGTGTGAAGGAAGCTCAAGACCCAAATGCCTAGGCTACAGTGTCTGCAGCACCCCAAAGGAGTTTGTCAGGGCCACCAGAAAAGGCACACCATAGAGTTCACATGTGAGCTGTGTTCTATGCTGCCAACCACTCTCTGATGCCTTAAACACGCCAACCTTGGCAGAGACGCTCCTAGTCCTGTTCCCCACAGCCTAAATAACATACCTTTAATAGAAAGAAACACACAGCCCCATTTATGCAGAGTGTAAAAGAGATTAAAATAATTTTAAATGTATGAGTCACTCATGGAGACTTTTTAAAAAATCACAAACAGCACTTTGTGGTTAGGATAGCCATGAACAGGGACTTGTCCGGCAGGGAACCCTAGCAGGGTTAGGACCTGTCCGTGTGTGGGATGCCTACTGCACACACCTGTGCTTCTACAGGAAGTGGGGCCCTGAGTTCAGCCTGTGCCCACAGAATTAGTGACAGAGGGAGTATACCCTACTTTGATCAGCATCCTGGACACCTCGGGACCCTTGCATTGGATATAGAAAGGTGTGGCAATAATGCTGCTGATGTACCTGAGATGCAGCCTTGTCATTTACCAAGTGACACTAAAGGCTGGAGGTGCCCATGTGGTAAAGCAGTCCTGCAGCCATCCTGCATTGCATGCCTCTTGTGAAGGACACCCCTGGTGACTGAGGCTGGGGGACAGTCCCTCTTTATCTATGCCAGCTACCCCCTGAATGGCCCCAGGAACTGCTTCCCAGAGTATCCTGTGGATCAGAGCCCCAGCTTATCCCTGCTTCTAACACTCTGTATCTTCTCGTGTGCCCCTGACTTGTGTCCTTCTGACTGGAAACTGCTTGCTGACTGGAAACTGTCACCCCACACTGTGGCAGGTAGTTGTGGGCCTTCTGCTCTCCTGGGGACCTTCCCACCCCCACAGAGCGCAGTTGGCCCTCAGCATGCTCCCCTTCACGTCTCCCTCCTAGACTGTGGCAGCCCTCCCCCGGGACTCCTACCTGGGTCTCCATGCACTCCACGTGGCAGTTCACAACTGTCTATAACTCCAGCCCCAGGGGATCTGACACCTTTATGGAGACAAAACAGCAATGCACACAAAATAGAAATAAATTTAACAACAACACAAAGAAAAGAATTTGAGGCCAGCCTTGGATACATGACACTGTGTCCCAAGAAGGAAAAGAAGAGGAACAGGGTGGAGAGAAGGAAGAGGATATCAGTCCATACTGAATGAATGAATGAATGAATGAATGAATCAGATGCATGAATGAATGCTATGAGGTGACAAGAGAACTCCAGGCACAATAACTGTTCTAAAAGTGTGCAAAATATGCATAATGCAAAATTATCCTGTGCATGCTGCTGGAGAAATGGTTAGCAGTTAAGCCTGCTCTTCCAGAGAACCCAAGGTTCAGCTCCCTGCACCCACATGGCAGTTCATGACCCTTTGTAACTCTAGTTCCAGAGGACCTTAGGCCATCTTATGGCCCCCACAGGCGCTGCATGCATATGTTAGACAGACATGCAGGCAAAACACCCACCCACATCAAATAAAAATTAAATAATCCCTGTTAAAAAATTACTCTGTGTATTTCAGTGGCTTTAATGGCATTCGCATTTTACAGTCATCACCACCTCCTAAGCTCACCATCCTCAGGACCAAAACTCTGAGCCCATTGAACACAGCACCTGGAGGAAGCAGACTCACCATGCCCTGCACCAGCACCAGATGTTCATAAATTCCATGCTGCAGGAACTGTTGCAGCCATCTGTCATGGCCCACATTGCAGGGCCAATCTGTCGTAACCTGTCCTTGTTGGGCTTCAGTCAGATCCAGCCGACTGGCCTGGTTTGTACCTGAGAGGGAGAGTGTGAATTGAGAAATGGCAGGTAAAGAGGCTAAGAGAAAGACAGAGACACAGGATAGAGTCGGGCGGGCAATCCAGTGAATACTGGATGTCCCAAGTTTATTCTTCACCATTCTCAAATACTCCAACCAAAAAGGGGAACATGGAAAAAATACTTCTTTATCATGTATAAGGAACAAACTGACTTTCTTCCTTAATTCTCCAAGCATTTGGCAACTACACCTTAGACTTAATTTCTTGTTATCTGTCCTTGAGGGTCAAGAGTAACCACACCTTAGACCAAGTCTGTTGTTATTTATACAAAACATCCAAGACTAAGATCAAACATCCTATTGTAGCCATGCCTTAAACCTTTAGGTCTTATGACTTAATAAAGACAGTTTTGAACTCTCTGACCTTGAGCCAAAATGAAGTGGAGCCATCTTAATGGGCCCCAACAAGGAACAAGGGTCAAAACACGCTCAGAAGCCCACTGTGAGCTGCTTCTCAATGCTTGGGACCCGCTGGGGCCAGGGGTGAGGTCTTGTGTACCTGAGTCCCAGCTTACATCCACACCAAGGGAGGCTGAAAAGCTCTGCAGTTTGGGTTTTGTATGGGGCAAGGGGCTCATTGGCCAAAGGGCATCTGTTTTCTACCCACTGCTCCACCAGCCTCATCATCTGCCTAGTCTCAGGAAGTTCCAGGCAGTCCTGAAGGTATTCTGAAGGATTACAGACAAGAAAGGGGAAGGAAGAAGTCATCCTAAACTGTGCATCCTACCTCCTGACTGAATTAAACCAGCCTGGATACTTTAGGAATGTCTTAATTTTAAAATGGAAGTCAGAAATTGTATTGCTTTGGGGAAGAGGTTATGCTTTTGTTTCCACCGAAAAGAAAGACTATGGATTCATTCAGGGTCGGTAGAGATCAGGTTTGATCAGGGGAGAACCCCTGAAAATTCTGGCTACAGACTTAGAGAAATAAGCCTAGAAAAGCTACAAGATAGGCTATGTATATTTTACCTGGTCAAAAATAAAACAAAAAAAATCATCTTTGGTTGTCTTGTGTACAACACACAGTCCATACTTATGTTAATATAGATATGTATGCTACCTTTGAAAGTTTGTGTGTTTTCAGAGCAAGGGGACCAGACACCAATGAAAACAGATTGCCCAGGTGATCCAGCCTCCCAAAATGCCTGTGCTGTAGTTTCCTCGGAATTCTGCATCCAGAACAGCTTCAATACTGCCAGCTCAGATAGTCCAGCCTCACAGAGTATTCTAGCCAGGATGTAGATAAGCCTTATGCTTTTTCATTGCACAGAGACTGGACCAAAAAAAAATGTTGTGTCTAGTTTTCTCAGGACTTGACCATTATCACAATTTTCTCAGGTGACCTAAAGATGTCATTGCCCCCAGACAGCAGGAAGCAGTTTAGAGAGCATGATACCCACATTCCCAAGAGGTAGGGTGGTTTTTGGTCATTTGGTGGATTATGAATGTTTGTCGTCATTTAGGGGGGTTAGTTGCAAATTGTTACTGGTCATACTCGGAAAAAAGCTGAACAAAATAGATTAGATTTAGGGATCTCTTTCTAAAGGGAAAAGAGGAGATATAGTATAGAAATGATGGGGTAAAAGGGTGGATTGTTGAGTCTACTTTTGAACAACCACTAGTCTCAAATATTTTACATTCATATGGATTTTTGTACATTGATACAAATTGAAGGTTATTTTGCTATACTGCATATATATTCCTACTCTTGTTTAAGGTATTATACCTATGAACTTCATTTAACAATGTAATATAGCATTCTAGTCCTTGGAAGCTATTTAGGATAATAAAGAAATACAGGTTAGTGGTTAGTCATCTACAAAAATCAAACTTATAGTAATGTTAGATAAGTTTTCAAGGTTAAACAGAGATATAGTTTAGATAGATAGATGGTCTTCAAACACTTCAGAGGCCTACAGAATACAGCATTTAAAATGTTTAGTAACCTAAGACTTTTCATGACAGGAAGACACATCGTCTTGGGCAGCACCAATTTAACTCTGGTGACTGTCCAGGAAGCCAGCTGTTTCTGCCATTTCTTATAGTTTTGGAAGTTGCTTGCTCTATACTTCCTATTTTTTTAAGATTTATTTATTTAGTTTTCTGTCTGGATGTATGCCTGCAGGCCAGAAGAGGTCACCAGATCTCATTACAGATGGTTGTGAACCATCATGTGGTTACTGGGAATTGAACTTAGGACCTCTGGAAGAGCAGCCAGTGCTCTTAACTTCTGAGCCATCTCTCCAGCCCTATACTTCCTATTTACTCAGGTAATATTATATTCTTCTCAGGTCTTTGATGGAATTGAAGACTAAATAGCTTGTAGTTATAGTTTTCCTTATTACCAAATTTAAAAAAAAAACTCACCAAAGAGGTATAAAGTGTATAAAGTAGAGAGATATAAAAGCTTAAATTATTTGTCTTAAAAGATAGTGTTGGGTTGATAATACAAGTTATTATAAAAATGATTTAGGTATAGAACTTTGAACTCATCAAGATAAGATAGATAAAGAGTAATTTCTCCAAACCTACAAAATATAAATGGACTAGATATTGTAAATGTAATTCTTACATGATGATTGTTCTTATTGTATATAGTTTTACTATTTCAGAGCTAAAACCCTTTCCTTTTTTATTTAGACAAAAGGGGAAATGTTGTGAGATATTTGATTACACCGTGCAAAGATATGTCACTGTGATTGGTTTAATAAAAAGCCAAACGGCCAATAGCTAGGCAGAAGGTATACGTGGGACTTCCGAACAGAGAGAGAATGTTGGTAAAAAGAAGGTAGACTCATCATCCAGACGTGGAGAAAGCAGCATGAGCAGTATGGAGAGATGAGGTAATGAGACACTCAATAGAACATAGATTAAGATAAATGGGTAAATCTTAAATTAAGATAAATCTTAAATTAAGATTAATTTAAGTTACAAGAATTAGTTAAGAGCAAGCCTAAGCTTTCATAATTAATGAGAAATCTCCATGTCATTATTTGGGAGCTGGCTAGTGGGACAGAGAAAGACGTGATACAGTGTCCAGCAGCTGCTCCTCCAAATCACAGACAGACATCAGGTAGCATACTGTCCGCAGGGAATTTTGCCTTTCTTCCTCCATCTTCTTTGCCAGTTTTGTTCTTTTTTCCCCATTACCAACCAGGACGATTGACAGTGCAGAGCGGAAGCATAGCCAGTGGTTGCCGTAGCAACAGGAGATTCCTGAAACTGTGCTGGGAGGGGACCTCAGCAAGTGTTCACTCACGGATGCTCTTGAGCCCCACTGTTTGATTAACTCTGCTACTTAAATAAGACCCAATTAAGCCTAAATAATTCTGAGATATGAAGGAGCTGCTTTTGCAGGCTCCCCACATCTGCTGTCATTGAGGAGTTTGCCATGATATAGTTGGTAAAGGAGATGTCCACATCTGCAGAAATCTGCACCCGCTGGAAGCCACAGGAGTTTGACCTTACAGGGGGACTCCGGAGCCCCATGTGACCACCATTCCTTAGGATCACCCCCTGGGTTTGAGGGTACCTGGGGTTTACCCAATTCCCACTAGCCCCTGGTTAATACACTTACTGGGATGAGGGGTGTGAATTTCTGGGCACTTCTGGGCTCTGACAGCAGCAGAAGCTCCTTAGTTGAAGAGGAGACCACATGGTGATCATCCATTCACCGTCCATCTATCCATCAATCATGCATCATCCATTCATGCATCCATCCATCTAACTTTCCATCCATCCATCCATCTACCCATCTCCCCGTCCTTCCTCCCATCCATTCATCTGCCCACCCATACACCTATCCACCCAGTCACGCCCCCGCCCCCACACACACTCACCTACTTACCCTTCTATGTACCCACCCATCCACCCCCATCCATCACTGCAGGGTCTAAAAGGCAGAGGAAGAGGAACTGCCACAGTCATAGTTATAGGCTGTCCTGACCTACACAGTCCTGAGCAGGAAGTCAGACCAGAGATGCCCCCAAAAGAGGCTGCCGCTGGAGATCTGCCAATCACTTCACTCCTGCTCCGGTGTGCCGCTAGTCAGCGCTGGGAGAGGGGAGTTTATATTGTGGACCCAGTGGAAACAAGGGACAGGCAAATTATTTTAGAAAGGCCACCACATTCACAGCAGCTAGGATTTCCAAGATGGGTCACAGCCCTCCCACAACATGGGTACCAGTGGGAGAGACAGCCTGGAGAACAGCAGCTGTAAGGTGACAACGTCCTCAGGGAACCCGAAACAGGTGGAAGAGTGTGTGCACATACACGCGTGCACATCCTCACGGGGCACGTGTAAAACTCATTCCCTTTCCTTGCCAACATCTACGCCATCTTCCCTTAACCCTGTCCCTTTAACTCCGCAGTTTGTAGGGCGCACCACCTTAGTAGCTCCCATCACCCTGGTTTGGGAATCCCGTTGGTGTGTACCCAGGCACCTCAACGAGACCGTGAAGTGCTGTTATCCTTCCCATTTTAAAAAAGGGGAAACCGAGTCACAGAGAAAACAGGTAATGTGTCCACAGTCTCAGTTAGCCCTTAGCAAGAGGTCTGTGAGCTCAGTGTGTACCCGAGGGACAACGCTGGGTAGACAGAAACATGCTGAGAACTAAGGCTGTGTCAGGAACTGAGAGACAGGACCCTAACTACAAACACAGGGCATCTGAGGGTAATAAGCCTCAGCGCTGGGCCTGGGTCACAGGCGTCAAAAGCAGGTGCTGAGTACCCTAAGGAAGGACAGGATGGGATGAGCATGCAATCGAGGGAGCTTTCCTTTATGTCCTACTCTCTCCACTGTCTACCAGGCAAAGGACTCAAAGTCTGTGCTCAGGATCACGGGGTAGTTCCGAGCCCCGGAACTTCATAGTCTTCCTTTGCAGCTTCCTGTAAGGTTCCTTTTCTTTCCTCCTTCCTCCGTTTTCTTCTTCCCCTTTGCCCTCTCTCTGTGGCCATGCTTTTCTCCTGCTCTCCATTTGTGCCCCCGGCCCCCCAATTGTCTCACTGTTTCTACAAGCCTTAGTAAATTTCTGACATCTCTCTTTGCCCAAGCTCAGTTTTTTTTTTTTCTCCTCTCCTCTTCCCTTCCCTCCCCTCCACTCTTTTTCTTTCACCTCCATCTCTGTGCTCTCCCCGCTCTCCCCAGGCAGGTAGGGGCCAGCTCCGGACACCACCTGCCCCTTCCCTCCTGCAGCGCCCCTCAGCCCGCCTAATGCATTTCACATGGCACGTCAGTCAAACGCCCTTCTAATGCCCTCAAAGCACGCAGAAAATTGCAACCTTATGAAAAAGAAAGAACACGAACACACACACACATACACACACACACACACACACACACACACAGAGAGAGAGAGAGAGAGAGAGAGAGAGAGAGAGAGAGAGAGAGAGAGAGAGCCTGGCTCTGCTGGGCTTGAGAGTTGTATAATAGAGCAGTAGGAAATACGACTGGGGCCCCAAGGCTGCCTCCTGGAGGCCACCTTCCACACAGCTCCTGGGTCCACCTCCTGGCCTTTCCCTCTCTTACCCACTTCTGCCTTTTCTTTTTCTTTCTTTTTTTTTTTTTTCACACCTTTAGACCAAGCTCAAGAAACAGCCTCAGGACCTTTGCTTTTGCTCTGATCCTGATCTTTCCCCAGGGCTAGTACAGACACTTCCTTCTAGTCCTTGAGGCCTCAGCTTCTGAATCTCCTTGACCTCTCCGACTTCAGACTCCACCCACTCTATCACCTCCTTAGCTTTTCTTTTCTTCCTTTTTTCTTTGTTTCTTTTGTTGTTGTTGTTTTGCTTCTGTTTGTTTTGTAGTCCTGGCTGCCCTGGAACTCATTATGTAGACCAGTCTGGCCTAGGACTCACGGAGACCTGTCAGCCTCTGCTTCCCAAGAGTATTAAAGGCAAAGGTATGTGTCACTATGCCCAGCACACCTGCTTAATTTTCAGCCGACCTCTGTCACTCCATGCAGCCAACTCTGGTTTTAATTGTGGCATCATCACCCTCTGGCTAGCCTGTTCCTGCTGGTAGTGCAAGCTGAGGGTTGTGGGCACTGTGCCTAGCACAATGTTTGCTCACAGCAGGTGCCTCGTACTCATTGAACAAACGATAAGATTTGTCATGGGTGGATCAAGGCACTGGGGACCCTGAGGCATCTGAAGCACCCCAAACTAGACTTTCAGGCTGCTAGGCAAGGAGTTATGGTGACTCTCTGAGGCAAGCCACATCCAAGTTTCATTCTTGGTGTCTTTGTGATCCTGGGAAAGTTGCCTAACATCTCCTAACTTTCTGTTTATCTGCCAAATGAAGCACCACTCTTGTCTGCCAACGAACACTGGGGGCATGTCAGGAAGGAAGCAGGCTGTGTCCCCAGCACTAGGAGCTACCTGGCACACTTCAGCAGATTCTTTATTATTATTATTATTATTATTATTATTGGTTTTGTTTTGTTTGTTTTTGAGACGGGTTCTCTGTGAAATAGCTCTGGGTATCCTGGCACACCTCGTTCTGCAGACTAGGCTGGCCTTGAACTCACAGAGATCCACCTGTTCTGCCTCCAGAGTTCTGGGATTGAAGGTGTGCACCACCACCTCCTGCTAAATGCTGGTTGAAAGAAAGACAAAAATGGGGGGAGCTACCTCAGTCAGATGCTGCCTTTCCCATAAACACGAGGATCCAACTATAATCCCAAGCACTTTTGAACAAAAGCCTAGTGAGTGGTGCATGCTTGTAATCAGAGTTGGGGAGATGGGACACGAGGATCCTTGAAGCTCACAGGCCGGATTGTCTAGGCTAATTGGTGAGCCCCAGATTTCAGTGAGAGACCCCGCCTCAAAACACAAGGAGAGCCAGGCAGTGGTGGCATGTGCCTTTAATCCCAGCACTCTGGAAGACAGAGCCTGGAAGATCTCTGTGAGTTCAAAGCCAGCCTGGTCTACAAGAGCAAGTTCCAGGACAAGTTCCAAAGCTACTCAGGGAAATCCTGTCTTCAGAAAAAATAAACAAACAAAAACAAACAAATAAATAAAAACAAGGAGAACAGCTCCTGAAGAATGACACCTGAGGCTGACCTCTGACCTTCGCACACCTGCACACATACATGTGTGCACACTTGCACAATATGTACACACATGCATGCATGCAAACAAATCTTTTGAAAGAAGGAAAGGAAGGAGGGCTGAGGGGCCATGATGTCAGTCACACAATCACTTCCTGAAGTACTAAGGGGATACAATTTCAGGGTTGCCAATGAAGCTGCAGCCGTTGCTTTCCCACCACCTGGGAATTTTATTTTCTGCTTACCCAAAGATCTCTTGCAGCACCATTAGGACATAGATTTTTATTACAAATCATTCCTGGGTTTACATTTGAAAAGTAACAGAGGAGCCTGGGAATGTTACTCAGTGGGAGGGCAATTGTCCAGCATCCAGGAGGCATGGACTTGATCTCGGGCACACCACACACACATACACACTCACACACTCACACACTCACACACACTCATACCACACACACACACACTCACACACCACACATACTCACATGTGCACACTCACACACACTCACACACCACACACACTCATTTATACACTGACACACACACACACTCATACACACACACACCACATATTCACATGTGCACACTCACACATACACTCACACCACACACACTCATTTACACACTGACACACACACTCACTCATACACACACTCATTTACACACTGACACACACACACACACTCATACACACACACACACACCACATATTCACATGTGCACACACACACACTAAAAACTTAAAAGAGGGAGGAGGAGGCTCACCAGCTAAAATGTTGTTCCCCTGGGTCCCCTCTGGCACCCTTGACCCCTTTCCCTACTAGTTTAGCTTTTGCCTCTTGGCTGAGGCAATCTTAGCTCCCTCAGATCTGCTCCACATGGTCCCTGTCCTGGGCAATGCCTGCTAGCCAAGAGACACCACAATCCATTCGGTTTTCCCAAGAGAAGGCCCTACCTGTCACAGGAACCCAGAGGTTGATGTGGGGGCACTGGGAGCATTTGTAGTCATATATGTGGGTTCCCTTTCAGAAGTAGGACAGACCCAAGAGGGAAGGCCTTGCCCTTGACAGCCTCTTACAAGGTCAAGTGCCAGCCCTGCCCCCTCCCCCTCCCCCGGGTGTTAGGAACCCGGGGTGCCCGCCTGACACTGAGTGAGGTGTCCCAGCTCTCTCACTTGCTTCCCAGAGGCCAGGTAGACCTGATATTCGAACTACTTGGTTTCCCAGGAGCTCTTGGCCTGGACGGGATTTAGGAGCAGACTTGTCTGCCGAGTTTCTTCTCCTTTGCTGTCGCTATGTCAGGGTTTCCCGAGATGTAGAAACAAAATAAAGGCGCGAAATGAAACCAGGCCGCGGGATTCTGATAAACAGAGAAAGCTTCTGATTTCTTCTGGGACCCTAGAGTTGCCAGGACATAGCAAAACAGAAACCAGACTTTCAGCCACCCGCAGCTGAGTCGGTTCTGGTCCTCGGTTTTCCCATAAGCGCTCAGAGTGGCGCCCTACCATTTCAGGTGACCTTAAACTCGGTCGTAATTAACCGGACCGGGGCGTGTGGTTCTCTCTTTCCACTTCGTAAGTTCCCACCGACGACTCTTCTAGAGATCAAGAGCAAGGAGGGGAAGACAGCAACCTTTATTATTTGTTTGGGGAAAGTGGGGGACCGGCATGGAATGGGGCTCGCGGCCGGCCCAGACCATGCTGGCGGTGACCGGGGCTGTGAGTGCGGCCAGCCGCAAGGCAGAGGCCCCAAGGCCAAGTAGGAACCCCAAAACTCAGCGAACAGCCTTCACTAAGTCCCAAAGGCAGCTTTCCCAGCAGGGTGCCCGACTCCCGCCGCCGGGACTTAGAAATCAGGGCCCAGCGAAGCCTGCTGTGCGGAGCTCCGTCGCCAACACGTCCTGCATTCCCGCTCACTACTCAGCCGCCACCAACCTGGTGCGGACAGCGCAAACGGAGAGTGCCCGCGAGCGCAGCGGGCGCCAGGTTTCCAGCGCTCCTACGGCGGCCTGCTCTTCCTTTCCCCGGGTCCCCCAGGTCTTCGCTGCCCCAGGCCCATCGCTAAACCGGGGACACCAGAGCCTGCTTCCTCCCGCAGCCTTAGGCTGGAGGCTCCGCAAAGCACCACCGGGACCACGGCCGCCCGCGACGTCTCTGAGGTTTGTTTCCCAGGACCTTGGGGGCCGAAAAGAGACTTGTGTGGCAAGGGTCCAGGAGAAATGAAAGGGGACCTTCCCTTCCCCCAAATCGCCCGCCTGGAGTGAGGGGCGTGGTCGATGGAGGCAGGGAGGGGGCCTCAGTGCTGGGGGCCGAGGCGAGTGGCACACAAGCCTGTGCTTAGGGCTCGGGTGGTTAAATGGAGCCCTTTACCGCGAACCCGGGCTTTTAGAACACTTGGGACTTCGCTCCTCCAGGAGCCACCTGCCTGGAAGTTCCCATCAAGTCTCAGGTACTACCCGAAGCGGATCTACCCCCGATAGGAAAGCATTCCTTTCTCTCGTCCCTGGCTGGGTGGCTCTGTTTGTATTACCTGATTATTCCAGGGGCTCCGCCGCGCAGACAGCGACAAAGCCACCTCATTCTGCACCGGGATGAAGAGCCGCCTTTGGAGACCCTGCTTGCCTCCAATGCCCCACTGATAACTGGAGAACTGGAGTCAGGGTCCCCATCTGTGCCTGGAGGATTCGACACCCTGAAATGCTGGTCCTTGTGCTTTGCGTCTTGTAACAATGCTGGGGTGAGCCAGTAAGGGGCCGCCCGGGGAAGCCTTGGATACACTTAGCAAGTACTTTGTGTGAGATTGGGTTCTTCAAATTTAGCAAAACGAAGGGGACCTACAGAGACCTGTTATGTTAGAAGACTCTGTACCCCTCTGCGAGCACCCTAATGAGTTCTACCCTTTCACAATTTGGCAGAGTTGATGGAGAAAAAGCTGAAACCTCAGTACACCAAGCCTTCTGGCCACTCAGACCTTTCCTTTGAACTGTAAGGGTTAGTCCAAATGACTACTAGGGCCTGCTACAAGAATTTTTCATAATAGCACTGCTAGGCTGCGTTGACCTGGGGGTAACTCCAAGGGCCGGAAGGAATTAGAGGGATACAGCCTTCTCTCTCTCTCTCTCTCTCTCTCTCTCTCTCTCTCTCTCTCTCTCTCTCTCTCTCTCTCTCTCTCTCGGGATTTGTTCCTTCTAGGCAGCCAAGGTTGCAGTCTTCTTTCTTTCTTGTTTTACAACTGTTGGTGAGGGTGAATTAAGACCTGGAGCCAGAGAAGACAATCTCTCAAAGACCTAGCACGACTGGGGTGTTGAAAAAAATCTCTTGCAAAGCCCTCACAAATGTGTGTTCTAGTTTCTCCAGACCCCGAGGCTGGAAATTCCTGGGAGAAGGTCAAACTGGGTTCTAGGAAGGGACTATGTAGTCAGAGATTCGAAGTCTGGAGCTGGAGAAGCAGCCCATCAGTTAAGATCCTGAATACTGTTCTTACAGAAGACCCCAGTTCTGCTTCCCAGCACCCATATCCCTGGGCTCACAACTGCCCCTAACTCCAGGGAATCCGACACCTCTGGCTGTCCTTGGCCTGCAACTGTGCTCAGGTGCACATTCCCATACCCCCAACCACATACAGGGAGACACACTAACACTTGAAAATACAAAAATTTGAAAATAAAGAGATCAGTCACCAACACGGTGACTATCATATTCTTAAACTTGCCGTGCATGGTATGAATGTTTTTAATGTCAGCATTTGGGAGGCAGGAGCAGGTGGGTCTCTGTGAGTTCAAGGCCAGCCTAGTCTACATAGCAAGTTCCAGGATAGTGAGGGTACAGTGTGAGACCACCACCAAAACAAAAACCAAGACCATATCGCAAAACCTCCCGGCATTTGGAACCCTGAGAGGACCTGGCTTTGAATGTTACTGTGTCTGGAACTGCATGGTCAAGGTGCTGCCACCTTTCTGAGATTTAGGTACATTCCCATCCAGTGGTCACCATGATCCCAACCACAGAGACAGAAATTATATGGTCGACTCCCTCCCCAAGGACAAACAGCTGAGACGTTTTTTGGTTGAGAGAGGCACCAGTGAGCATTCCCTGCTGAGTTATGCCCTTCAGTAGGACTGCCTAAGACACACTGGGCTTCCCATCCACCTCAAAAGAGCTGGCCAGGAACATCATAAGGACCACGGAGGTCAAGTCCCGGGAGACCTAATCAACAGCTTAAATGGCTCAAGGCTCCAGGACACTCCTGGACTGGTAGCCTACTGCTGTCACTGACACTGATCACTGATGGTGACCCCCCTCCCCCCACACACAGCTAGGAAGGAAGAGTCCATCCTGGTGCCTCACACCCAGTGTTTATTCCAAAGTAACCTAATTGCTGCAGTACTTGAACCTCCATTGAGGGGAGGATGTTCCAATTTCCAGTGCCCTCCCTACCTCACCACCCCTCCATCCCTCGCAGACCACCATCAAGCCCCCCCGCTGTGTCAAAATATTTTATTGGAAAAAAAAAGTCACCGTCTTCGCAAGAGGTGCGTAGAAACTCCAGCGACATAGGGACCGGGCACCAGCTGATTTGCCAGGTCTTCCAGGAGCCGACTTTGCAGGACAGAGCCGTAGAGGCCTGCACCCTGAGGCTCGGTCCCCAAGGCGCGGAAGCGGGTGTGTGCCTGCTGGTGTCCGGGCCCAGAAGGCCAATTGGAGGCCGGGGAAAGGTGTGGGCAAGGAGCGGGCGTGAATGCGCGTGGAGCGCCAGGCACCGCGGAGCTCCGAGAAGCTTTGGCCACGCTGGACACGACTCTCCCAGACTGGAGACAGAGACAGGAGCTCGCTGAGACCTGGGCTTTGCTTCCAGGCTTGCGTCCTTCCTTGTTTGGCCCCTAATTGTCCACATTCAAAGTAGTAATGAAATGTTTAGAAAGCAAACGGCATGGGCACGGAAGCGCCAGCTCCTGGGTTCCCGCCGAAGGCGCCGCACCCCCCGGCCGAACTTAGTCCTCGCAGTTCCGGTCGCTGGGCTCGCCGGGCATCTCTGCTGGCTTCTCTGCCTCCTTGGCACGCTCCTGCTCTGTGAGCTGCTCGCTCGTGGGGATGGAGTTCTTCTTGGGCCGCCCCTTGGGCTTGGTAGGGGATTCCAGGCCTCCACCCTGCAGAACCTGTCCCAAGAATGAACAGTACCAGGGTGAGGTGTGGATCAGACCAAGGACCACCCGGTGCCCAGGGCCCAGGTGGGAGCGGAGGATCCAACCAAGGTGTCACCCATGGCTTCAAGCCCTAAAGTTAAAGAGCTGCCGGGGAGCGCGAACCCAAGGTGTAGGAGTTAGAAATCGCCAAGGATGCTTGGGGTGGGAAGGGAGGAACATCAGCTCCATGGAGAACCCAAACAGAAAGAGCAGAGTACACTAGGTGGGCTGGACTGAGTCTTAGTGTGAGGAGGGTGGGGAGGCAGTCCTTGGCGGACACCGGGGACAATGCTCGGGAAACCCCGGCACACCGGAAGCCACAAGTCACACTCACAATTTTCTTCCACTTCATCCTCCGGTTTTGATACCACGTCTTCACCTGCAATTGGCTCAGGCCCAGGGACTCAGCTAGATCTATTCTGGAAAAGAGCAGCGCACACCCTTAGCAGGTCAGGCGACCACCGGCCTACTGTTCCCTGAACCCAGCCTCAACCGACACTACCTGTCAGGGGTGGAGAGGTACTTCTGCTTCTCGAAGCGTTTCTCCAGCCCCATCAGCTGCAGCTCCGTGAACACAGTGCGACTCCGGCGTCCTTTTTTGGCTTTGGTGCCAGGTTCCCCAGAGCCCGCTGCTTCCAGCTTCCCGCGGAGTTGCAGCTCCAGCGGCAGGTGCGACGCGCCTGCGGTGCCGGGCATCCCAGGCCCCGCGGCCAGCAACGCCGATCCCAGCCCAGAACAGCCGAGCGGTGCCAGTGGGAACTTGAACACTGCGGCCTGCTCAGCCTTCAACACCGCTGCAGGGGGAGAAAAGAAAGGAGCCGGGTGAGCTGGAGTTGAGCCTCCAAGGCCTAAGCACTTTGTGGTGCTTGGATGCCTGAGCTCGGTCTGAGCCCACCACTCCTGAGGAGAACAAGAACTTGAGTCCTGGGAGACCCTCCTTGACCTAGGTGTCCCCGGAAGTCTAGGACGGAGTATCCCTCCCACCCCAGCGCTCTGTTCTGCGCTCTGCTCTGGCGTTCCCATGCCCCAGCTGCCCCTGAGATTTCCAGATTCTTAAGAGCAAATTCGCTGCTTGCAGGACATAGAGCACGCCTTTTGTGAAAAGGAGAAACCAAAGGGGAAAAACCGGGTGAATTCGGAATGGTGGGGGGCTTTGTGTTCGGAAAAGAATGCGGTGGAAATGTGAGCATTTGCTTTTCCCGGCACTGTGCTGCAATTTACAACGCCGCCGACTGAGGCCCGGAGGGTCGCCAAAGAATCCTTTGAACCCAAAAATTGTCTTCCTTGTTTTCTCTGTTCGGGCTCCCCTCCCCCACCCCGCAAAAAAAAAAAAAAACCTCCGTGAAGATCTGCCATGCTCTCTAATTCTAAACTGGTTATTTGCCCGCTTCAAACGAATTTTCAACAGAACCGCTGATAGTGGAGGGCAGAGGAGGCTGTGAACCAGATGAACCTCAAACAGGCAAGCTGGATTGACTGCCACCAGGTCAAAACGGGGGCTGGTGCCGATTCTGAATTCCGCTAGCTGAGCTGGAGTCTTCATATTTCCTGGTAGGCTTCTCGTAAAGGAGTGGCTCTGAGCAAGGGACCCACCAGGGTGAGGTAGGCATAGGGAGTACAGTAAAGAGTGGGAAGGGAATCTTAGAAGGAAGAGGGGAGAGGGGAGAGGTCAACTCCATCAAAAGACGGAGTTGAGGTCAACCAAAGAGAGTATGTACAAACCCTATGCCCAGATGGAGAAGGCAGGCAGAACAGGACAGGCTGCCCCACAATCCCCCTAGAGACAAGACCAAGACAGAAAAGGTCTGAGCCTTGAGTGATTCAAGACGCTTGGAAGCCCAGCTGACCTGGAAGTGGAGGGTCCAGCAGGCAGCGGCTCACAACCAGGCCTCTTCCCTCAAACAAGGCCTAGGGAGATCCTGGCTGCCGCAGAGGCCTCGGTTTGTCGCGGGCTCTGGGAGGCTCCTGGATGCCATGGGCCGTCAGTACCCAGTACTGGGAGACATGACCCTCTTCTCCAGAGGACTCAGCTTTCTCAGTCTGGGCAGCTACTGCCATGCCCAGTCAACCCTCTACCACGAAACTCAAGGCTTCCCTAGACTGAAGTCGTTTTGATCCAGAGAGATCGGTTGGCTAATTTTGCTCCTGATGGGGATACAGGCTCTTGTCCCTGGCCTATCACCCGATTGGAAAACCGAAGCTGCCCTGAAGCAGAGGACAAAACTCTCTTTTGGCCCGGCCCGAAGACATAAGGCCTGGTTTCTGCGCAGCCCATTGCCCATACCCCCTATTTCCCAGTTGGAGCGTGTGAAGAGATGTGCCTGGGGCCTGCATCCCAGGTCGCTCCAGGAACAGAGAGGAGAAAGAGGATGGATTCTGGGCAGCCTCGTGACTCGACTCCCACCCTCCGGTCAAGACCAGTCCGGTTGCACGTACCCAGGTGGCTGTGAAAGGGCCTTGCGGCCAGCAGCGCCTGCACGCCAAACTTAAGCAGTTCGCCCGCGGCGGCAGCGGCGGCCGCAGGCGCTGCGCCTTTGGGCCCGGGCGGCTCGGTGAGGATCTCTTCGATCATGAAGCTACGGTAGCGGTGCGGTCGATGATCAGCGCAGCCCTCGGGCGGACCGAAGCGCGCAGCGCCCGGCTCCCCGGGCCGCTGCATCGCGGCTCCCGCGGATGCGCCCGCGGCTTGGCAGCGAAGGCGGCTAAGCTCGGGCGCGGGGCCCGCGCGGGGCTCTAGGCCGGCCCGCAGCTCCCGGCGGCGCGCGGGCGCCGGCTCATGCCCCCTCCCCCGCCGGCTGGCCGGGCGGAGGCGCAGGGCGCGGGCGGGGCGCGCGGGCTCGGCCAGTCGGACCCGGGACTGCGCCCCGCCCCGCGCCGCCGCGCCTCTAGCCCGGCCAGCCCCCGCGTCACCGCCTCGCCCCGCCCGTCCTGCCCCGCCCCGCCCGCGCCGCCCGCCCCCCACCCCCTAGGCCGCGCCGGAGGGAGGGAGCCAGGAGGGAGGAAAGGAGGTTTGGAGGGAAAGAACCCTGGGATGTAGGCAGGCAGGACAGCACCAAGGGAGAAAGAGCGAAGCGCGCGCCCAAGAGGACAGCCTCGGGGACAGGACACTGCAGAGAAGAGCGAATCAGGGCTCATGAGTGAGAGGCGAGAAGGAATCTGGTGGCAGACAGCAAGGACCGCGCAGGATACCCTGCAGTGAGGTGAAGGTGTTCAAGACGCCTCCTGGACGTAAGTGCGCTGGGACCTAGAGTGGGGAGAGAGCCCGAGGTGCGGGAGGGCGGAACAGCAAGGCCGGGGCCTGGGTGGGATGGGGAGGGGCTGGAGAGACCAGGAGGGGGAGGGGCAAAAGCCTCGCAGCTCATCAGGGAAAAGGGTAGCCCTAAGCAGCCTCCCCAGGACTGGGGGATACTATAGGGGTGAGTCGCAGCAGTACACAGAGGTGTAATTCGCAGGGTGGTCACCACACCTCTGCGCCACCACCCTTCAAGGTCCACCTCGACCTCAGTTTACCATTCTGGTCTCAACTCCCTGGAAGCTGCCCTGAGAGAGAAAAAAAAGATTCCCCAACTAGGAATTTCCTTCGGTTTCGAATTTAAGCATACCTGGACACATTTTCCTTGGCAACCGCTAGACTCGGTGCGCTGAGCTATGTTCCCTCAATTAAAACAAGAGGCAGCATAACGCTTCACCTGTTCTTAGTTTGGAGGAACAAAAAGGAAAACCTGTTAATGGATGGATTTGGGGGCGGGTATTCACGGGGTGCTCTGAGAGTCTGGAGTCCAGTCTCTCACAGGACTAAGGATGATGAGTTTCCATCTTTCTCTTTTTCCTTAGCACGCCAGTTCTCCAAGCTAAACTGTTGAGTTTATGACCTTAGATCTTGGTATTTATTGCTACTTTCTGAGCTGCCTCCTGTCTGGAGGAGAAACTGACAGTTGGCTCTAGGAAGTTTGTGGGAACTGAAAGTGTGAGCTCCCGGAAGGGAGGGAAGGAGGGTGGTGTGCTACACAGGTGGCTCAAGGGTGACAAAAAAGGATGGCGTGTCCCCCAGGAGGTTGCAGGAGGAGTTGCCGCGCTTCCCACCTGCCCAGTCTGGAGTCTTGTGTTCTGTCTCCACTGGTCTCCACTCTATCCAACCCTGACGGTCAGTGCCTCCTGGACTAGACTCCTGTCTTAGGCCACTCCTTCCAGTGTGAGGTCTCTGCAAAGCCCAAGTCCTCACCTTTGGGAAATTGAGTTCACCACACCCACATCCCAGCACCTTCCCAACTTGAAATCACTTCTTCTGCCCGCTGACAGGGGGCCTCTGAGGCCCTGGACTACACCGTCTGAGACATTAGGAGATGGCCAAAATCCATTGTCCATGAGGCTGGGAAGAGGACAAAGAACTCCTTTCCAGATGTTCTGGTGAGAGCTAGACCCTGAAAGCCCCTTCCCACAGCCCAACCAATTATTTAGTGACTTTCTGAGCCAGAGGGGATGATCAGCTAGCCAAAATCACTGTTTCAGAAAAGGTGGTATGGCACCCAGTAAGACCTACTGTACCCGATGGAGTGGCAAGGGTTTGCCCACTTTTGTTGATTCAATAGTCACCTTCCTTCCTACTGGACAGAGAGGACAGTCGTCGTCTGTTCTGGACACAGCAATTCCAGATGGCTCCCTGGTCTGGATGGGTAGTTCAACTACTTACTTTCTAAGACAGCTGAGTCCACCAAGTACTGGCCCAGGCACTCCAAGGAGTAAAAACGGCTTCCCGTGGTCCCCTGTCCATGCCAGAATGAAGGCCCTTCCACCTGCCTCCACTGTCTCCACTCTGCCCATCCCTAGATGGCTGAACATCAGGCCCCTCCCTTCCTCCCCTCCAGTTCCCCCTGGGCTTTGGAAGTATAGCCCCGAGTGGTTTCTATTGGGGGTTAGTCGCAGCCAGCCCTCACCCTGGCTTCTCTCCTCTTATTTTGATCCTGACTGAAGTCTCCCGTCTGTGCACCCTCTGTGCCCTCTTCCAGTTTCAGGCGGTTTCTCAAAACTCAAGATTGGCCCTAGAATCTGGGGTCTGAGACACTAAGACCACTCACACGGCCGATTCCCCCCAGTCACCAAATCTGTTTTTATTGCCAGTAAGCCTCTTCAGGTCAGGTTGAGCAGAGGGGGCTCACTTTCAACATGAAGGCCTTAATTCTAGATGTGGAGAGTCAGGAGACACATGCAGACCCACCCTCACTCATTCCACAGGTGTGCCCCTCTCCCGCCCCCACCTCCGAGTCCCGCAGTTCCTTGGACTCTGGCCAGGGCTGTTTCAAGCCGCCCAGCTGAATGCCTGCAATGATTCGTGCCTGCTGGGAATGAGGCCCCCAAGGGCTAAAAGCTTTGCCTGGCACTAAAGGCTGAAAGCCAGTCTATGCCCTGATACACCCACCCTTTCAGCTCGAGCCCCTGACTCAATCTTTTCGAAGTACATTCTTTAAAGTCCGAGGGAACCTAAAGCAAACCTGAGAACAAACCCCCTTTAGGCGAAAAAAATGCAAAGAAACGTCGTCAGGGACCCTTTGTTTAGAAAGTTTGCATTGGCAGGCTGGAAGGGGATTCACCAGAAAAGGGGTTCCCCCTTCCACATGAGGACAAGGAAAGAAGGGGAGTCGTCCCCCACTAGAGGTGCAGTCTCTGAGTCTTGAATCGGAGACCCGCCAGGGCCTCCCGCTGTCGCCTAAGCGAAAATCCCGGAAACTGGCCGCTCTGGGAGAGGCAAGCACCGTGGAAAAGGTGACCTCAGCGCCCCAGACCAGCCACCCTCCCGGGTGGCCTGCTAATGGGGACTCCAGGAAGCAGGGGGTCCTCGACGCAATCTCCTCACCAGAGGGGGCTTCGAGCGGAACCCGTCCCCTTTCCCACTTGCGAGCCCGAAGGATCCCAGGACTTCAGCCGGCTGTGGCGGGTAGGAGAGAGGGTTACCCGATGAAACAGCCAAGCCCCAGAGCGTGAGTGTGAGATTGCGATCCCTACCAACTCCAGCTGCAGTTTCTTTCCCAAGCACGCGCAGGAGGGACCGTATTCTGCAGCCGATCCCTGTGCCACGAGGCAAATAGAGCAGCCCAGGCCAGGCCAGTGGCCAGCATCAGGGCGCTTCTAAGTGGGGCTCCCCTCCAGCCCTCCCCGGACCTTGAAGGTTTCTTTTTGTCTCCTTTTCTTTCCACTTGCAATCGATATGTACCTCACTCAGCAAAAAGAATTTGAGACCTGGAGTGGCTGGAAGGAAGATTTCTTCAAATGGTTACTTCTCCTCTGGGTGCTGACAACCACCTGACGGGATTCCGATTCCCATCCCCAGTCCACAGCAAACTCTGAGCTTCCCCAAGTTCGCCACACTCCCAGGGCGCTCTGGGTAAGTTTTCTTTCCAGGAACACCCCGGAGAACCCCAAATGGAGTTCGTTCATCTGGTGTTTTCTTTCTCTAAGCCTGCCTCTTGACTCCAGGCAGGTTTGCCACGGTGGCAGTGGCAGTGACCTTCGGCGAGGAGGCCGGCTTAAGCCTCAGATGCGTAACGCCCGAGGAGCCGAGGTCTCCTGGATTTAGAGGGCAACGCGTGGTCTGGGCAGGCTGCCGTCTGCCCCATGCACTTTGCTAGAAAGAGGTCATCAGATTGACTTCAATACACAAAACCGTCGAGGATATAAAATTACGCGGTCCCCACACTCAGAGATTACATCTAAATTGCTTTTTCGTTGGAGAGTCGGTCTCCATAATTCTTCGGCTAGTTCGATGTCCGTGTGGACTTTCGTTTTGAAACTTTTCTGACTTCCTGGAACTTGGAAGTTGGAATGCCTTTGCAGATTCGATCTTGGGAATTGGCTCCTTTTTTGTTTCGTAGGGTTTGTTGTTTAAGAATGTGTTTTCCTTTGGAAATTTAAGTTAGGGTACATCTATGGGACTCTCCGAGGAAACGGTTCTCGGTAGTCAGGGTCCCTGGCAATCCTTCGCTGGTCCTGTCTCTTTTCACACCCATGGCTGCCCTTAGCGGCTTCTGGTGCGACCTGGGATCCCAGAGTAGAAGTAAGAATCAGGTCACTGGGAGATGCAGCGGTCTCTGACTCTGCGGTCCTGTGGCATGGGCCGCAGCTGCTGGGAGAGGAGCAGCTCACATCGCCTCCACTAGGCAGCGAGTGCAGAACCTGGGAGACTGCCGGGCCAGAAGAGGTCTGAAGCGCAGGCTTCCAGTCGCTTCGGGGTTGAGAGGCGGCTTCGTGGTGAAGGTCCCTAGGCACACTCTAAGTCCCCTGTGGGCAGGTGCCCGGTCACCGCGCTGGCACTCGGGGTCTGCCAAAGTCCTAGAGGCTCTGGTCGCCGCGGTTAGAATCAAAGCCACAGAGTGGCCTTCCACGAAAGCCTTTTTTGCTGCGGAAAAGATGAGGCCCCCAGAGAGGTGGAGGAGGCAAGGCGAGCTAGAAAACGCCCCTGCATTTACTCCCTTCCTTTCGTTTTTCTTTCCCCTCTATCCATTTCCTCCTCTTATTTCCCCAACTCTATCACTCAATCCCTTGCACCTTTGTGTTTCCTTACCTCTGCATGGCTAAATCATAGTTCCTCATTCTCTCTAACAGCGAGAGTAGGGGCCATCACAAAGGCCTTTGCCTCCGGATGCAGACATCTTTACTGCATCTTTTTTTGTTGTTGTTGTTGTTGTTTTGTTTGTGTGTTTTTCGAGACAGGGTTTCTCTGTGGCTTTGGAGGCTGTCCTGGAACTAGTTCTTGTAGACCAGGCTGGTCTCGAACTCACAGATACCTGCCTCCCGATTGCTGGGATTAAAGGCATGCGCTACCAACACCCGGGCATCTTTATAGCTTCTAACACGGGATTAACCACGCAGAGCCCCTGAAGGGTTCTCTAGCTTGTCTATGGGATAGGGTCTCCTTATAGCCTGGACACCATAAGGAGTTGGCCCTGGGGTGAGAAGTGGGAGTCCAGGGGCTAGCATTAGCCACATTGCCCTCGCTGGAAGAATTCGTGTTTGCATGGTCCTTACTGACAGCATTCTAGATACAAGTCTGGTCAGGAGAAGGGATGCAGGTGAGAGGAGCCCCCCTGGGTGGCATTGGTTGCTCTTCCCTTCTAGGAACACCTGAGACGCCTTGGGAGGACATTGCCAGCCCTTGCAAAGCTTTTGCCTTAGTCAGGAATTTGGGTTCTACCAGAGGTGTGAAGAAGACACAGCTGCCCGACTACTCAGATATAAGTCCAGGACCAGCCTCCTACCATGAATAAAGGCTGCCCTTCCGAAATGACAGGAGATAATTCACACTAGGACTGTGGTTGGTGCTACCTCCACAGGCCCTGCGCTTTCTTGGGTACCCTCTCCTCACATCACACCTTTCTATACCCGAGGGTTATGTAGCTCCGGCTGGCCTCAAATTCACTGTGGTGTCAGGGATGGCCTTAAAAACCAGGCTTAACTGATCACATGTCACCTCACTGGGCACCAAGGACCCCTCACTTTAATTCATAGCTCATTTTCCCAAATTGAAAACACACACACACACACACACACACACACACACACACACACACACACACACACAAGACAGAAAGAGGCGGGTATTTACTTATTCTTGGTTTTTGAGACCGTCTCCTGTAGCCCAGGCTGGCCTTGAACTTGAACTTGCTGTGTTGCTGAGATTGGCTCTGGGCTGGAATCACAGGTGCTCATCACAAGGGGTCTCCCTTGAAGACTTTCCTGCCCACTCTTAACAGCCTCCAGAAGATACCAAAAGCCTTTTACCATAAGGAACCAGACAAGTTAAAAACAAAACAAAATAACTTATGCTTTTCATGTCATGTGGCCTGCTGCAGAGCAGCCTCAGCCCTGCTTCAGTTCAGCTTTGTTTGTGTGCCCTGAAATTTGACTTGGACACAATTTTAACATATGAAATATTATTCTCATCTTGAATTTTTTCAACCACTGAAAATTGTAAGATCCATGTTAGGCTTATCTGCCTTATGAAGTCAGGCAAAGGATCACCATCCACCAATTCCTGGGCTAGAATAAATTCTTCTGATTGCAACACACACACACACACACACACACACACACACACACACACACACACTTGTGTTCAGAGTGTCATCTTAGCTTTAAAAAAAATTGTTTAGTAGTTCTGCCCACTCCCAGGGAAGCACCTGTTTGTACAACAGTGCCCTTACAAACCGAGTCCCAGGAATGATCGCCTCTGCCTTTCTCTGGATTTTCAGCAATTTAAAAATGTTCTTTCTGAGAATTCCATGTCCAAACTCTGAGCCAAATGAGGTTTCAATTAGAGTCTGCCTATGTAGATCAGACTGGCCTTGAACTCACAGAGATCCATTTGCCTCTGCCTCCCAATATCGCCTTTAAAAATTACTATTTAATTTGCATTGGTGTTTTACCCACATGTATGTCTGTGAGGGTGTCAGATCCCCTGGAACTGGAGTTGCAGACAGTTGTGAGCTGCCATAGGGGTCCTCAGATTTGAACCCCGGTCCTCTGAAAGAGCAGCCAGTACTCTTAACCAAAGAGCCATCTCTCCAATGTCTCCTTTTACTTTTTCCCTTCCTCCCTGTCTCTGTTGGTGTCTTATGTAGACCAGGCAGGACTACTCTATGTAGCCAAGGTTAGCCTTAAACTCCTAGTCATCCTCCTGTGCTTCCTAAGTGCTGGGGTTACAGGCATGCACTGCCAAGTCCAGTTCCATCTTCTCAATCAATTCTCACAAAAAACCCCCACAAAACCCAAAAAACTTTGGAATTAAGCTATTTATCCTGCCTTCCAACTCCTTGCACACTCCTTGTGACACGGTGCTCATTCCCTTCAGTGGCAGCCCTGGCAGTCTTCTGAGAGCTCAGTGACCTTGCGTCAGTCCTGGGGAAGGCCACCACTGAGGAGGGAGTGCCCATCCAGGCCACATCCTTTCCCATCTCCCTCACTTCCATCTAAATCCCCTCCAGCTGCTGAAACATAGATGGACAGGGGGCTGTGGCCCGGACTTGCTGGGAGTTTCCCAAGCCCTGAGCCTTTGCAGCTGCCAAGTGACAAATTTTTGCAAGGAATAGGCAAAGGGAAAGAATATGACAGAAGAGTGGCTATTATAAATGGGAACCAACTAAGAGTTTTTCCAGGAAATCTTGCTCAGAAGTGCTCTCATTGCTCCACCCCCTCATCTTCTAGGGTTCTTCTGCCCTCTGCTGGCCACATTCTGTCTGAACTAGACTCACTGGGGACATCTTTCCTTAGGAAAAGGAAAACCAGAATGTTTGAGCACTGAGCACAGGGAACCTAAAAAAGCCCAGCCTCCTGAAACAAATGGATCAGGGATTGTCAGGAGCCAGGGGTGGGGGAGAGTGTGTGTGTGTGTGTGTGTGTGTGTGTGTGTGTGTTTGTGTTCATGGGTGTCTACATGCATACACTGACAAACATGCAGGCTAGAGGTCAATATTGTGTGTCTTTCCTTACTGAACTGCATCTTATTTTTGTGATGGTTTCTAACCGAACCTGGGGCTCCCCAGTTTGGCAAGACCAGCTGGCCAATGACCTCCGGCATCCTCTGGTCTCTTTCTCCCCAGCACTAGGATTACAGGTGTCACCACCTATGTTCTGGAGATTGACCTTGACTCTTGATGCTTGTGTTCAATCTCTTTATTGACCGAGCCATCTCTCCAGCCTCAGTTCTAAGTAAAACATCTTTAAACATTCGTGTATTTATTTATTTTTATGGGTGTGACTGTTTTACCTGCATTTGCTTGTACCACACGCATGCTTGGTTTCCAAAGAGGCCAGAAGATGGTGTTGGAGCCCCTGGAGCCAGAGTTATGTGCAGTTGTGAGTCAACATGTGGGTGCTAGGACAAAATCCTGGTCCTCAGCACGAGCAGCGAGTTCTCTTAACCTCTGAGCCCTCTCTCCAGTGGCCCCCTAAGTAAAACTTTTTGTAAGAAGAAAGACAGTCTAGTCCATTCTTTCCCTGGCCATGTTCTGTCTTACTGCTTCAGAAACAAAGAAACATTTAATCTGCTCTCAGGGAGCACAGCCCAGCTGCTGAGATGGACCAGGAGCTTGCAGGGATGACACAAGGCCATGGGCATGGCAAGGCAGGGGCCACCTTCCCACAGATGTTGCACAGTGTAGCTCAAGGTCCCGGTTACTTCCAGAAGCACACGAGGTAAACGTATGGCTTTTTCAGCAGGGTATTCATGCTTCAAGCAATGTCAGACTTAGGAGCTTTCCCTGTTCCCATGTCTTCCCCTCAAGGAAGCTGCAACACGCGCCCCCCCCCCCCCGTGTGTGTGTGTGTGTGTGTGTGTGTGTGTGTGTGTGAGAGAGAGAGAGAGAGAGAGAGAGAGAGAGAGAGAGAGAGTGTGAGAGACAGACAGACAGACAGACAGACACAAGGACACACACCCACAGATACAGACAGACAGACACATACACAAACAGAGACAGAGAGACAGATACACACACACACACACACACACACACACACACACACAGAGAGAGAGAGAGAGAGAGAGAGAGAGAGAGAGAGAGAGAGAGAGAGTGTCCCAATATTTATCCCAGGCTGGCCTCCAACTTGTGATCCTGCTGCCTCAGTCTCTCGAGTACTGACATTACAGGTGTGTGTTACCACATACGGCAAGCAATGGATACTTTCACCCTTAATTTGCAAACAAGGAGGCATGGGAGGTGGTGACCCATTTTCTGGATACCACAGTGCCACCTTCTGACTCCACACCGACTTTTCCTTGTCCCCCAAAGCTACTGAGGTTCAGTCCTGAAGCACAAGCTACCCTGATGTCTCTACCACTGTGTTTGGTCCCCAGATCTGAATTCAGCACCATGGGCCTTACCTCGTGCTGAGTTGAGATGGGCTGGAGTAGCTGTTCTGCCCTGAGTTTCACGACCTGACCATCAGACAGAGTTTGCAAGGGCCGAGGAGGCAGCTCGTACAGCAGGGTAGGCATCCCCATTCAGAGAGCAAGATGCTGTGGCTTACGATACCCAGAGAATGGACCTCTCCCATGGGCAAGCCCTTGGTTTTGCCCCCTCCCTGTCCCATCACATCTCTGTCTAGGAAAAGAAGATTGCCATAGAAGACTGCACAGCTTGTGGGGAAGTAGAAAACTGTGCCCAACAAACAGTCCTACTGATTATTCCCGTCTGTTCACATAGGAAAAAAATGGGGTCAGAAAGAATACTATTTTAAGCTCTTTAATGTCTGTGTGCCCCTTTCTGAGACGATCGGCAACCTGTGGGAGAGAAGGAGGAAACACATTCTATCTTTGTGCTTCCCATTCAAAACCCACTTTACATTGGAAATTCACTGGCTTGCTACTATTTCTGCTGCCGGTCTATTGAAGCAGGGAAGTTCGTGCGGCAGGCTGACTCTGAGGTTGCCCCCTGGTGTCCATTTCCTGCATGACCTATCAGATTGAAGGTAAAGGTATGTCTTACCAGTGCTGTAGGAGTCACAGTTCACACTACGCTACCTTTATGGTAAATGTAAATGTGATCGAGCCTTTAGATAACTGACTGAATTTATGAAAAAGGGACCTAATTGCATTGACCTAATTGAACAATGCCTTTAAAAAGCCTTAGGGGCCTTCCTGAGGTCAGAGATGTTCTGGAGGCCTTGGAGAAGAAGTGGAGGTCTTAATGGCCAGAATCCTGGAGCAAGGACTCAGAGTCTGCCACCCACCCAAGTAATCTCAGAAGCAGATACTTCCTTGGTTGAGCAGAGGCCACAGCAGGGCAGACACTTTGACTTCAGCCTCATGAGACCAGCAGGCAACTCAGCAGATCCTGTCTGTCAGGATGCCCCAGCTGGCTCTTTGTCACCACCAACCAGGAACAAACCTCAGCATTGCTACATCAGTAGGCCTGCCTCCTGGGGGGCCAAGACCTCTCTGTGTCCCTGTAACACCTGCTGCTACCTGGGGAAGCCCCTTTGCCAGGCTGGCGGGTGAGGGAAGGGCCTGTGTGGCATTAACAGGGTCCATGCTCTGCTCGTCTCAGAGGCTTCTTGTCCATCGGCTGTCGTCTTACCATGACAGAGAGTGACTCAAAGCCAGATGTGATGTTCCAGTATTCTGGAGGCTGAGGCAGGAGGATTGCATGGAGTTCAAAGTCAGCCTGGGGAAAAACAGGAAAACCTAGCCAAATCAATCAAGCAGGGTGGAGAAGATCTGGGGGGAAGGAATCTGGGTCCCCAAGTCACTGTGTGGTGACCTCTCCCTCAGACCAGCAGCACACACACACCAGACAAGCAACAAACTGCCCTGAATTTAGCTGCAGGGACCAGGGCTTATTTGTTAAAACTGCCAGCACTATTCTACCCATTGGTAATGAGCCAGCCTTTCAAAGTTGCCAGTTGAGCTTGGGATGTAAGTGTAGACACCAGAGGGGACGACACAGCACAGAAAATGTGAAGACAGGCTGAAGACAGAGGTGCTTCTGGGAGGGAGGAGGGAGGAGGAGGAGGGAGGAGGAGGAGGAGGAGGAGGAGGGAGGAGGGACGAGAAAGCAGGAGTAAGGGGAGGAGTCAGAGACAGGTTTGAAACACACTGTAGAAACAGCACAGTGACAGCAGCTTTAGGAGAGAGGCAAATGCCACACTGCCTGTCTGGAGCAGTTCCAAGGGTGGTGGAGGGCAGGACACAGATGATGAGGACAGAGAAATTAGGGTCTGAGGATATTGAAAAGGCTGGAAAATTTAGGACAGAAAGTTGTCCTGCAAAGGAAGAGGTCTAGAAATCGCAGAAAGACCTATGGCTTCTCAGTCAGAGCAATTCCTTCAAGGGAGGCAGGGTGGAAAGAGTTGGGAGTCCATCGACCTGATAACATGTGATGATGGGCAGAAGGCCACACACCAGGGACATGCTTAGAAGTGGATCAAAATTTCCTAGGATATGAGCTGCTCTGGGGCCACTTTAAAATCAAAATTATGAATCAGGCGGTACTGCATGCGCCTTTAATCCCAGCATTTGGGAGACACAGGGAGATCTCTGAGTTCAAGGTCTACATAGTAGTTCCAGGACAGCAAAGACTATACAGAGAAACCCTGTCTTGAAAAACAAACAAAATACACAAACCAAAAGCAAAATTATGATGCTGACATCAAGCATCAAAAGAATCAAATTGTTCTGCAGATAAACTGCCTGTATCCAGACCAATGGAATAGTTTCTAAACAATACAATAACGTTTAGAATGGAATGGCCAGTATCCAGTCGCAAATTACTACATACGCAGAGAAACAATAAAATATGAGCTATAACTGGGCCAAACTACAACAACAAAAATCAGTCATTGAAAACAGACTGAAAAATAGCAGAGGCAATGAAACTAGCAGATAGGATCATTAAAACAACTATTGAAATCTTACAAGTGTGGGAAAGGATATAAATAAAAATATTATGAGGTAAAGTAGGAAATATTAAAAAGACTCAAGCAGAGCTTTTTGATGTGAAAAAAATTAAATCATAAAAATAGCTACCTCCCCCCCAAATGCTACAAAGAAGGAAAACAGGAACAAAACCCACATTTTAAAAGTAATTCAGTAGACTTGATCCTGCAGAAATGGCGTAGTAGTTAAGAGCACTTGTTGCTCTTGCAGAGGACCAGGGTTGGGTTTCTTGTACCCATTTGATGGCTCACAACTATCTCTTCTGGCATTAATGGGCATTGCATACACATAGTGGACAGATACACAGGCAGGTAAACATCCATACTCATAAAAGAAAAATAACTCTTTAAAAGACTATTAAGAAGTAACACAGGAGAGTCAAATCTAACCACACAGAGAATTAAATCACATGTAAGTGGTTTAAACACACTAAATGGAAAAAATAGAAATATGCATAGATAATTAGGCAAAACTCAACATTGTGCCTTCTACAACAAACTCTTTTGAATAGAGAAACATATATTAGTAGCTTAAAAATAAAAAAAATCCAACACAAATTCCAGAGCAAAACAGAGAAACAGAAAAAAAAATCCCTTATAACTGGAGATTTAAATCTTAGTTGCTCAGATCAACTGATAGAAAAGATTTGTCAAAAGAAAATACAAATGAGCAAGCATATGGAATGTTGGGGCTGGAAAGATAATTCAGTTGGTGAAGTGCTTGCAGCATCCATGTAAAAAGCCAGTCGTGGTGGCCCATACTGATAATCCCAACACCTGAGTGGAAGAGAACAGAGGATCCAGCCAGTCTGCCCAGCTTAATCCCTGACCTCCAGATCCCAGAGAAAGATCTCCCTCAAAAACCAAGGTTGCGCTGGGAGATGGCTTAGTCAGTAAAGGAATTGCTGGGTACACAGGACCTGAATTTGGATCCCCAGCACCCTGGAGGAAAGCTGAGCATGTGGAATCCCAGGCTGGGGTGGTGTTGGGAGCCAAATCTCAGGGCTTGGCATGAGACCCTAGGCCATTCTTGGTCGGCCACATAGTTGTTTATTAACCTTTACATAGCAGCTCCTTAGAACCTCAGCTCAAGAAAAGAAACAACTTAACCCAGTCCTCCACCCACAGGCTCAGTCACCTAGGCAACCCTTCCTGGACCTGTTACTCATGAATTCTTTACCCGGCCAAACATCCTCTTTGTGGCTTCCTAATATCCTGCCTATTCCAACACCTGGTGCACAAACAACCCATTCTGCCCCTCCCCATATCCTGCTCTGCTGACTGTATAAGCTAGCCTGAGAAAAGTAAAGTTTTGCCACTTGATGAGAATCCTGTCTTGTGGTCGTTCTTTCTGTGTCTCTTGTCCCCATTCCTTATCCCTGACTCTCTTGCCCCAGGTTGGTGTCCTGCAGGTCAGGGTGGGAGAGACAGGAGGATTCCTGGAGCTTGCTGGCCAACTAGTCTGGTATCTGGCCAGTGAGCTCACCAGTGAGGTACTCGTCAGTGAGCTTCAGGGTTAGTGAAATATATATATATATATATATATATATATATATATATATATATATATGGTGGCGAGTGGTAGAGAAAGACATCTGACATTAACCTATGTCTTTTGCATGTCCATGCACTCATGTGCATCTTCACAGACATGTGCCTACATGTAACACACACACACACACACACACACACACACACACGTGTGCGTGCCAAGGTGGATGGTTCTAAGGAACAATATCCAAGGTTGACTTTGGCCTCCACCTGCATATGTGTGCACATTTAGCTAGATAAATACATGTGAACCTGTACATACACACAACCCATGTGCACACTGAAAGAAAAATGGATTGAATATGGGAACACCACTACCACCCAATTTGACTAAATTAACATTGATAGAATATTTACTCAACAGCAATGCATATTATACTCAAGTGCACATAGACTAGATGCTGTGTAGAAAACCAAGTGTGAATATATTTTTAAAACATTTTAGTCATTTAGAGCATGGTATCTGACCACAGCTAAATTAAATTGTAAATTAACCACAGAAAAGTATTGGAAAAAATCCCATACAATGGAAATTATCCAACACACACATATACACAAAGTCAAAAAGTGAAAACAACACATTAAAATTGGAGTTGTAGGTGCAGAACACTTGCCTAGTATGAGAGGTTCCGAGTTCAATCCCTGGCACATCAAAATACATTCGTCAAAACACACACATAAATTAAGTTCGGTGTGCCCAAAGCAGTGCTTAGGAAGGGGCTTAGTGCATGGAATGACTTTCTAGGAAAAAACAAACATCTAAAACCAATGCTCCAAGCTTTTATGAGTAGATTAGAAAAAAAAGAAAGAGAAAGTGAAGTCTAAAGTAAGTAGGAGGAGATGACAGGGAGCAGAGCAAAGGGCTAGGGTTGGGGTCAGTGGGAGAGTCCTTGCCTGACATATGCAGGGCCCCAGGCTTGAGCCTACGCACTGGGCAGTGGGGGTGAAAGAGAGCAAAGCAACAAAACCTTGAAAAAATGGGGCTATGGTGCTGTATCTATTCATTTGTGGACATTAAAACGAAACAGACTCCAATTTCCCGTCAGCTAATCAGCTGTAAGGAACAGTATGACAGGCCCGAAGGCCCGTACTGGTCGAGAGAAGACAGCTGAATGACAGTCAGTTTTGAAGAAGCCTCAGTCACCTGCTTAAGCGACTTCACCTTCCACGAGTGCTAGGTTGGCTTCTTGTACACTGTTGACAGTTGTGATGGTTCGTTTCAGTTGCCAACTTGCCATCAACGGGGGATGGTTTTGATGGCCTTAAGTGAAGACCCAGCCTGGACACAGGCAGCATCATGCCTTGGTTTAGGGATTTGGCCTGCACAAGTGTAGAGAAAGCTAGTTGAATTCTAAGCATGCATGTTTTTATTTCATTCTGCTCTTGACTGTGGGTATGACTAGTTGATTTGGGTTCCGGCCGACTTCCTGCAATGATGCATTACACCCTGGATCTGTGAGCTGAAATAAACCCATTCTCCTCAAATGTGCTTTTTGTCATAAACCTTGCATCGTTATCACAGCAATGGAAATGGGATTATGACATTATTCAATGACGACTGCTATCCCACCCACCCAGTGTTATGAGTAAGTTGGCAGACAATGCCATTTTGTGATCGCAAGCTTTGGTTACACGGCCACCTCATAACCCATGGTTAAGGCACTCAGGTTCTATGGAGGTCCAGCAACAAGTCAAAAGAGTTTCCAAAAACTGGCCACTCCATAAGCCCAGGACTGTGACTGTCCTGCTGAATGAGAAGAGGCTCACAGAGGTTCCAATTAACCACCACCATTTCTGCAGCATCACAGGCCAAGGGGCAGGGGTGGGCTCTGTTTTCATTCTCCATGGGACCTCTTGCTGCCAACTCAATCAGGGTTTCTATTCTGAACAGCCCACACCCCAGAGCCTGGGACATCAAGAAGGCATTCTGCTCTGACTGCCCTTATGCAGGTCTTTCATCTGACTATTTCAAAGTGTTCTTTCCACATTAGTTAAGTGATGAATTAATCAACAAAGTCATTGCCTAATTGGCTTTCATTTCTGGAACCTCTTTCACAAATGCCAGGAAAAAAATGACATTTTCAACTTTTAAAAATACATCCCGAAGCCTGAAGTGTTGAACTACAGATGGTGGCTTCCTGCTACGCAAGATCAGAATGAAGGGGCCGGGATATGAAAGACAGACGGATGGTTTCTGGACCTGTGGCAGTGTCACTGGAGCATGCGCCGTCTGCTCTCTGATTTGGTTCCAATAGGTACAAAGTCACCAAGGTTCTCCTCTTTGACATCCAGATGCCTGATCTTGGAGGTTAATTCCCCATTCCTTATCTATGAAGTGGATGTACAGCTAGCATTTTGGAAGAAGTGAAATAATTATTATGTAAAAGCACCCTATAAGCCACAATGTGCAGTTACATAATCCTCTTTCGGGATGGACATTTAATTCAGGTTGGGACTGAGACTGGGGAACAGCTTCCCGGAAGAACTAGTAACTCTGTGCCGTCGTAAAGGATGTAGAAAGGAAGGAGGAACCTGGAAAGGGCAAGAGAGGGCTAGGTTTCTCAGACTAGGTGGTCAAAGTTTGCACAATTAGGGTTTAAGGAAGGGAAGGTGGGGGTGGGAAGAGAGAATGAGCAAGACCATGAAGCCCCTTGAGACCATCTTAGGCCGTTTAGACTTGTTATGGGGAAAAATAAAAACTTTTGAAGAGTGAGTGTCATGATGAGACTTATATTTAGAAGGTTTTCTTGTGTGCTAGACAGACTAAAAGCAATCATGCAGGCTGGTACAGTGACCTCAGCAGGGGCTGAGACAAGGCGATTGGAACAAAAGTGGGGGGAGATCACGTTAACTCAAATGGTACTGAGAAGGTCCAGTCTGCAAGCCAGGTGGTCAGGAAGCAGAGAGAAAAGAACGGAAGATGACTCGAAGGTTCTTTTTTTTTTTTTTTAAAGATTTTATTTATTTATTATGTATACAACATTCTGCTTCCATGTATATCTGCACACCAGAAGAGGGCACCAGATCTCATAACGGATGGTTGTGAGCCACCATGTGGTTGCTGGGAATTGAACTCAGGACCTCTGGAAGAGCAGTCGGTGCTCTCAACCTCTGAGCCATCTCTCCAGCCCCCCCCCCCCGAAGGTTCTTAATGTGGCTAAGGGATCAACAGCAGTGGTTAAATGTACTCAGCTAGGAGAGACAGTCTGGGGTTAAGGGACTGGGATCCAGAATGTTATAACAGTTTACACCCTGCTTTGGGAGGTATCTGAGGGATAGGCAGAGGTATCTAACACTTTTAATATAGAGTTTGAGAGTACTGGAGACCTTAGCCGGATAAATATAAAACTATTATTATAGTATTGAGATAACTGATTTATCGCTAGTACGAAAGATACTTTACATCCAAGGGCTAGCGAGACGTCTTAATCAGTGAAGTGCATGTCACACGAGCATGTGACTTGAGTTCATATCCCCAGAACACATGTGAAAAGTATCTGTAGTCCCAGAAGCGGGGACATAGAGACATGTAGAACCCTGGAGCTTCCTGGCTAGCTAACCTAGCCAAGTCAGTGCATTCCAGTTCAGTGTGAGACATGGCCTCAAAAAGTAAGATGGAAAGTGACCAAAGAAGGCAGCCAGTCTTGACCTTTGACCTCCACATCCAAGTGCACACGCCTGTATGCTTACACACACACATTTTAAAAATTAAAATAAAGCCAGGTGTTGGTGGCGCATGCCTTTAATCCCAGCACTCGGGAGGCAGACGCAGGTGGATCTTTGTGAGTTCGAGGCCAGCCTGGTCTCCAGAGCAAGTGCCAGGATAGGCTCCAAAGCTACACAGAGAAACACTGTCTCAAGAAAACCAAAATAAATAAATAAATAAATAAATAAATAAAATTAAAATAAAAAATAAATGATACTTTATGTCTATAGGGTTTCAAGCTTCACACCATTCCTTCCAGTCCAATAAGGAATTGCAATGGCTAAATTACATTGTAAGGAATACTTTATCCTACAGAGATGGTGGCCAAGACACTTGACATTATATGTGCACTTACAGCCACATGCCACAAGATGGTGATGTTCTCAGAAAATAATGCAATTGGTCCAAGATGGAAATCTCTCTACTCTTGTTCAGATACAATACCCTTCTTTTAGAAACTCAGTTCTGATTTCTCAAGTTCTTAAGAACTTTCTACATTAACGTCGTTATTCCTTTGACCTGGGATCTTTCTCAGTCTTTGCTCCCTCCACCCCCTTTTAACTCACATTTCTTTCTTTTTTTATTAATTTTTAAAAATTTTATGTGCATTGGTGTTTTGCCTGCATGTACGCCTGTGTGAAACAGTCAGATCTTGGGTTAACTCACATTTCTTTATCACCTAAAATAACATTTCCCCAGAGAATCTCACCTCTGGACTAGGTTTGTTCTCATAGTGTACACTACCAGAACACCTAGTCCTCAGCTAGTATGTATGTATGTATGTATGTATGTATATAGAGGGTCTCACTGGCTGTCCTGGAACTCACTATATAGACCAAACTCACAGAGAACCACTTGCCTCTGCCCCCAAAGTGATGGAATCAAATGTGTGTGCTACCACACCCAGCTACTATGTTGTACTTAAAAAATTTTTTAAATTAAAAATTATTTATATTTTATCTTATGTATATAGGTATTTTGCCTACATGTGTGTCTGTGTGCTACTTGCATGCCTGTTGCCCTTGGAGGTCAGAAGAGGGTGTCAGCTCCCAAGGAACTGGAGTGTCAGACAGTTGTGGGCAATCCAGGCCCTCTGGAAGAGTAGCTAGTTCTTTTAACCGCTGAACCATCTCTCTAGACCCTTCTTCTGGGATTTCTGACTTCTAGATTAATAATTAGTAAATAAAGAACCACATGGATATTTTTTCGCAGTTCAAACCTATAAACCAGCCCAGTGAGTGAACATGGCAGGTATTCAACACACACTTGTTCAATGAATAGATTAAATGTAAACCACACAGCAGACAAGTAATTTCTAAAGATTCTTCTAGACTGAAAATAATTGGAAAAAAAGAAATTCATCCTATCAAAAACTACACAACGGGTTAACCCACAACTACTAAGGTTAAGTGTCTTTCCTGACTCTATTCTGCTACAGTGTGCATCATCTGCTGTAACGATGGGAGATGCTTGCACCTGTCTGACAGTCATTGTTAAGACAGCAGAACCAGCATCTCAGGGAGCAGCCAAGCAGAGTTACCAGGGTCTCCTCCCCGTAGTCATCAATGGTGAAATGACTTCTGCCTAGACACAGCCACAAATGTGGCATTCCCCTCTGAGCACACAAAGGTTGTATTATAATCTGTTTCTTTTTATTTGACGTTAATCTCACCTTTCTCAATTAAGTTTCACTCAACACTAAGCACTTGCTGTGGAAGAACCGCACTGGGTGCTTTAAATAATATTAAGATGGGAGCAGCAGGGCTCTGTGTTCAAGGAGCCTGCACCTGTCGATTCTTGATTCAGCTCTGTGATTCTGTAACTCACATTTAGAACAAAGTCATTTTTAAGTTATTTTTTTCTTTTTTTCTTTCTTTATATTTTCTTTCTTTTCTTTTTTCTTTCTTTTTCTTTCTTTCTTTTTTTTTTGGCTTTTTTCAAGACAGGGTTTCTCTGGGTGTCCTGGAACTTGTTCCATGAATTGTGGAGGTCAGAGGCCAACCTGTGGGGGTTAGCTCTCCCTCTCTCTCTGTCTCTGTCTCTGTCTCTGTCTCTGTCTCTGTCTCTGTCTCTGTCTCTGTCTCTCTCTCCCCTCTGTGTGGGCTCTGGTGTTCAAATGCGGGTCCAGGCTTGAGAGCAAGCATTCTTACTAGCTGCGCCATCTCACCAGGCCCCTTCAGTGTTTATTACATTTGTTTGGTGTGTGTGTGGGTGGTCAGAGGATACTTTGTAGAGTTGACTCTCTCCTTCTACCGTGTGGGTCCCAGGGACTGAGCTCAGGTCTTCAGACTTGGCAGCCAATGCCTTTACCATTCCAGTCATCTCATCAGCTCTTGGGTGATTCAGACTCCTCAGGACAGACTAATAGGACCTTGCATTGGGTTGCATGTGGGAGCAACCGTCAAGAAGCCTGAGAAGTGTACAGTCAATATATTATCAATTTTTCAGTAACAAAGGTAATCCTAAGACCAGAAAGCAAAGCTCAACAATAGTTTCCTTCTTTGGGGCTGTGCACAAGATTAAATAGAGGATGAAAGGTATGGGCTATACAGCTTGAACCTGGAGGCAGAATCTGGTCCAGAGGAGCTCTGTTTATAGACGCTTTCTTCATTCACCACCCAGTGTTTTGGAGGCATCCTCCCTGCCAGCAGTTCCCGTATACTGAACACCCCTGGACGCTAGCATCAGGAGGGCTGACCTGTACAGCCACACTCCTTCTTGTGCCTTCCTGTGTGCTGTTCATGGTGTGGACTGCTCTGATGCCAATGGCCTGGCCAATCCCTTATCTTCAATCAGCCCGAGTGTTATAACCTCCGATGACATGTACTCCCTCCTCTGGGCTTCAGAAGCCACTTTGCAGTCACTGTCTATGTGGACACAGATCGTATATATTCTTCAACAGAGGCTTCAGTACACTTAGGAGCCTCGTTTCCCCACCTCAATGTGTCTTCCATGGGAGAGCTGTTGGTGTCAGGAATCAGAAATTCTTCATTCTCAACATCCATAGCAGGGTGCCCTAAAATACCATATAACTTTTCACGGGGAACTACCGAATGACAGCCCATGAGGCCATTTGCTGACACAATTATGTTACATGCCATTCATTTGCATATGGATTTCAGGTGCACTGTTTTCTTTCAATATTTGCAAAAACAAAGCGCTTAAGGTACTTTTCCTTGATTCTCTGAGTATTTCATAGAATGCATTGCGATCATATTCTCCCACTCTCCCCTCTACCTCCTCCCTGGTCCACTCCCCCTTTCCTATCTCTCCACACAACTTCATGCTCTTTATTACTTTGTTTAACAACCTATCAGATCCAATTTGTGCCGCCCATATACACGTGGATATGAAGACAACCACTGAAGCCTGGCCAACCAATCAGCGATCAAACTGTAAATAAATGGACTGTCCCTCCCTAAAGCTATCCGCTGTCCATAACTCTTCAGTTGGAGATGGGGGCTCATGAACCCCTTCCTTCTCCATGCTAGAATGTTCACTGGCTTGATCTTGGGCCAACAACCACAGTTGTGAGTTCATGACTGTAGTGGTTCTGTCATGTCCTGAAGACACTTCAGCTCTGGTCTTCCCCAGCCTCTGGCTCTTACAATCTTTCTGCCTCCTCTTCTGTTATGGCCCCCGAGACTAAACATGACACTTTTAAGAATCTAAGAATTGGGGATAGAGATATAGCTGAGCTGGCAATGTGTTTATATGCAAGCATGAGGAACCTGAGTTCGATCCCCAGGACTCTCATTAAAAGCAAAGAAACAAAAACAAAAAAACTGAGCCTGGTGGCACACACTTGTGAAACCAGCACTGGAGAAGCGTTGACAGGTGGAGCCCTGGCACTCACTAGCCAGACAGACTCTAATGGGCAAGTTCTAAGCCAGTGAGAGACCTTGTCTTAAAACAACAACAATGGGGCAGTAACTATGATTAACCTAAATAACTGTATGTGGGGGAGGACTCTAGGGATTGACTCCAAGAGCGTATATAGACACACACACACACACACACACACACACACACACACACACACACCCCTACCTCAGTATCATATGAGCTAGAGAAGACCTAAGAAATAATACAGAAATCATGTGAAAACTAGAACCAGAAAAAGCAAAAGACTTGTTCCAAGTCCTAAAATTTAACAAGAAAAACAAGGAGTATTGGTTTTCTGTTACTGCATAAATTATTTCAAATTTAGAGGCTTAAAACAGCAACCACTCACTAGCTCACAGTTTCAGTCAAGGTCTCACTTAGGTAAATCAGAATGCCAGGGAGGCTATTCCACCTGGAGGCTTTGGGGAGGGCCCAAGCTCATGCCGGCTGGCAGGATTCTTTTCCTTCCAGTTGGAGGACCAAGGTACTGCTCTATGGCTGGGCTCTAGCCAAAGATTGCTCTCAGCTCTTCAGAGGCCCTCTCCACTTCCAAGGCAAAAACAGCTACAGACTCTCTTTTCTTCTCTGAACCTCTGATCTTTGCTGCCACTACCAGCCAGAGAACTCTCTACCTTTGAAAGTTTCAGATGATTGTGTCATGTTTACCCTGATAATTTTTCTTTTTAAAATATTATATCTTTACTTATTTTTGTTGTATGAATGTTTTGCCTGCATGTATGTCTCTTTGCCACTTGTGGGCCTGTTCCCTATGGAGGTCAGAAAAAGGTATCAGATCCCCTGAACAGGAGTTATGGATGGCTGTGAGCCACTGTATGGGTGCTGGGGACCAAACCTGGGTCCTCTGCAAGAGCAGCCAATCCTCTTAACCACTGAGCCCTCTCTCCAGGCCCCTGGTCTCTCTTTCTTAGTATTAATTGATCCATGTCACATTTACCGCCATAGCAATGGAAATGAATTCCATCAAGTTCATCGTCTCAAGAATTATATAGGATGTGAACATGGGTTAGTGGGGTGGGGAGTCTTGGAAGACAGAATCCTACCTACTGCACAAGGGCTCTGAAATCATACAGATGATGGTGTAATCGGCTTTATGGCTCACTCCCTCTGCACCTGGACAAAGCATTAATCATAGAGCTGGTGTTTCATTTGTAGGTAAGAATAAATACTTCATGGGGCTTTGTAAGTGTCAGTGAGAAGATGGGCATGAAAGTGCATTGAGTTATGAGGACCTATGTGTTGGGATCTAACTGCAGTGATATGTGCAATGCAACCACACCCACACACTTTCTCTCCTCTGCACAGTAGTACAGGTGCCCACACAATCTCCAGGTCAGTGCTGTACACTATAACACATCCCCAGACCCAACTAGGTCTCCGAATATGACAAAATCAGGGGCCACTTTCCCAGAAGTGTCACAATAAAATGAAAGCTTAGGCCACCAAGAAACAAAGCATGCTTTCAAGTGACCATTTATTTCCCATCCAAGGTAAAGCTAGACCACATTCATCTATGACTAAACTGTGTTAGCATTCAGCCAAAGGTGAAATGTCTTTAAGCAACTGGCAATTACCGGACCCCCAATCTATCATGGCTTCCCTTGAATAGAGCTGGGTATCAAACTCAGGACTGTCCTTCAGAGTGAGGCTTTGCAGGCATGGCCAGGTCAGAGATCCAATGCACACAGCCTATCTATACCTCCCTCCACTTCTGAACCTTCTTTAGTGTGGAAATTGTAGCAGTAATAGCATCTAATCTTAAAACTCTTAATTTGGAACACTGAGGGGAAAGATCCTCTGTGGTCTGCAGGCCAGGACAGGCATCTGGTAAAGGCCAGGCTTTGTTTCGTTACTTGGTTTTCCCTACCAAGAAGCTTGCTTTCTGAGAAAGAAGCACATAGGCCTTGATGCATCTTGACTAAGAATGATGACTACACTTTATCAGACCTATTTCCTTTTTAAATTTTTCTTTATTAAATTTATTCATTTTATTTTATGTGTGGGTGGTTTGCCTGTGGACGTCAGAAGAAGGCACCAGCGTCCCTGGAACTAGAATTATGGATGATCATGAACTACCCTGTGGGTGCTGTGGGTGCTGAGAATTGAACCTGGTCCTCTGCAAGAAGAACACGTGCTCTTAAACTTTTTCTTTAAAAGCATAGTTAGTGTGTGTGTGTGTGTGTGTGTGTGTGTGTGTCCACACAGTATGGCAAGTATATGGAGGTAAAATGACAAGTTACTGGGATTGTTCTTTCCTTTTACCGTGTGGATTCTGGATCAAACTCAGGTTGTCAGGCTTGATTGCAAATGACTTTACCTGCCGAGTCATCTTATCTACCACTGTCTCAATACTTTCTGATAAATGCCCATAAAACACAGTACATAACCTCTCACATAATGGGTATATTTGAAAAAGTATTTGTGGGGCTGGGAGATAGCTCAGTCAGTCAGGCATGGTTGTGCATACTTGTAATCCCAGCACTGAGGAAATGGAGACTCCATAGCCAGCCTGTCTAGCATAATCAGTGAGTCCTAGGTCCCAATGAGAGACTCTCATACCAAAACGCAAGGTGGACATCAGCTAAGGACAACACCCACGGCTGATCTCTGGCACCCACGTGCTTACACACAAGCACATACAAAAAGCATTTGCTCAATAAATAAAAGTCAAGTGTTGCATCATGGGACCTGGGGTTGGCTCCGCAGCTAGGGGTGCTGACACCATGCCTGAGAGCCCAAGTTCAATCCCTGGGACCCACTTGGTGGAAGGAGAGAATGTACTCCCACTCGATGTACTCTGACCTCCTCATGAGCACCATGTCAAGTACATGCATGCACCCAAACTAAATCAAAGGAATAAAATCAAAGTTGGCCCGTCTAGTTGAAACTGCCTGTAGTATTAGTCATTCAGGATGGGAGAGGGTTCATGAGCCCCTACCCTTAGGTGGGGAGCTACTGACAGTTGGCAGCTGCTGGGGAAGGTTAAAAGTCATTTTTCCTTTTGGGTGTGGCCCCTGGAGCATTGTCCATGTTCTTGTGGGCAGCCCTACACACATGTGCATGTGGTAAGCACTAATTGGACTCGGTGGGTTCCTTAAAAATAAAAAAGAACTTGAAATTGGGAGACATGTTGGGTGTTCAGGAGGAATTAGAGGAGGGAGTACTATGACCCAATTACATTATGTATATATGAAAATTTCAAAGAATAAATAAATAGTATAAAAATGCAAACATAGCCACACAACTGAGGAAATGAGCAGCCCTTCGTCTGCTGCCTTCCTTCTCTGGGGAGTGGAGCTGATGGCAGCCAAGGAGACTAATGAGCTCTCTCTGGCCAATGCCAGCTTGCACAGTCTGTGGGTCTGGGTCTCGTCCACTTTAGAAGATAAACATCCACTTGAAATACCCTGAGTGTGCTAATGACGATATGATAACCAGAGTTCTGCTAGGTGACTTGTGCACTTCCAAGGGGCTATAATGTAATACTGAAAACCGACAGGCACTGTAGTCCAGTCCAGGGTTTTAACCCTTCATTCCCTCCACTTATTAACTGTGTCACTCTGGGTGCTTTTTGTCTCGTTTAGCTTCTGTTCACATGTAAAATGGACACCCCTATCCAGGGGTGGTGCTGCACATAGTACCAGCTACCTCAGACGCTGAGGCCAGAGGTTGTGTGAGCTCAAGTGTCTAGGCAACAGTTACAGAAAGAGAAGAAGGGGGTGAAATGGTGAGAATACAATGAGACCTAGAGAGATGGCTCCTCAGTTAGAGGCCTTGTTCTTCTTGTAGAAGACCATACTGGAGTTTGGTTCCCACTACCCGGGTCAGACAGCTCACAACTCCAGCTCCAGATCTGAAGCCTCCTTCTCGAGACAGGATTTCTCTGTGGCTTTGGAGGCTGTGGCTGTCCTGGAACTAGCTCTTGTAGACCAAGCTGGTCTCGAACTCACAGAGATCCACCTGCCTCTGCCTCCCGAGTGCTGGGATTAAATGCGTATGCCACCAATGCCCAGCACTCCCCGAGTCTTAATAAATGTCTTTCTAGGATTCTTCAGTTTGTAAGAAACTGCTGCTACACAGCAGCATATTTAAACAGTTCTCATCTCCCATCCACTGTTTTCCCTTATTCTTAGCAAATAATGTGATCGGCTGACCTGGTCATTTGCCCATCCTTTGGCTGGGAGCACATACTGCCACGTAAGACTGCCCACAAGAAGTAATCCCCGCCTAAAGCAAGGGAGAGAATGGATGCCAATGACCAAAGAATACAACTCTGCAGGAGGAGGATGTACAACTGTTGTGACAGCATACTGCCCACCCACCTCTGTAGTTTGCTATTCTGTGCTCTTGTGTACATCCACGAGTCATACATGCCATCCTTTGGTAATAACTCAGCTCGGTACTTGGACTATCATCCTCTTCCTGACCAGATTCTTTCAAGTTTGCACAGAGATTTAGCTCAGTTATCATTCCCTAGCAAGTCTTCCCAGGCAAGTCTCAATTCTACCTCTCTTGAATGGATCCCTTCTTCTCCACACAACCCATATACCAATAATGTCCACATGTTCATATTATCTGTATACTTGTCAGTCTTCTCAAGGGCTAATGCAGCCTAAGTATGCAATAAGCATTGTTTATCAAAGCATAAAAGCAGTCCTGCTTCTTATAAACCCTAAATGTAAGCATTATTCGTGACTTTGGATAGTAATAAAAAACACCAAGTCAATTTCAATTCTTACTTTCCATTTGACCAAAAATGTTTGTGTTTATGTTTTGGGGCCGAGTTCCTTATTTTCTCTTATTAACAAAACTGATTGTGTTTTCTGGTTTTCTTGGGATAGTTATTCATTTTAATGGTCTTCTTTAATTTCTTTTTCAATTTAGACATTATGGTTGTAGATAATTTTAGGGCTAATATGATGATGGTAGCAGAGATATTGGCCAAAGGTAACAAAGATTCTGTTTGCCAGAGGGATTAAGTTTGTGAGCTCTCCAATACCACATGACAACCACAGCACTGGTGGTGAAATACAGCTCAAGATTGCTCATAGAATAAATTTCAGGCTCACTACAGAAATAAAAAGGGAGGTGATGGGCACATGAGTGAGCTTGATTTTGTCACCGCATTGTCTGTGTGCTTAGAAACAATATCTGTTCTATGTAATTGGTTACACTGTGAACACTCTTACCAGTGTCCTGGAAAGTACCACAAACAAAAAAAATGTTTGTTTTCCAAACACTGCATTGATAATTTAATGTGAAAATCTTTTTTTTTGTATTATATATTTATAGGAGACCTGCTTCCTGGGTTACAAGGTAATCTTTTTCCTTATACTGCTTCTTGACTTTTTGTTTGTTTTTAAGACAAGGTTTCCCTACGTTAGTGTGGCTATCCTTCAACTCACTCTGTAGACCAAGCTGACCTCAAACTCACAGGAATCTGCCTGCCTCTGCCTGCTGAGTGCTGGGACTAAAGGCGTGTGCCACCAATGGCTGGCGTTGTTGATTCTTGTTAACTGAGTATGTAGAATTATATGCCTTAGGTTTATGTGCTTGCAACACTGTACAACTAATTCAAACCGCCAGTCATTTAGTGTACCTAAAGGTCCTCTATGTTCTAGTTTGTCACCATTTACAGCCATCAGTGTCACATGTACCATGAAGCTGGTGATGGCATGAAATAGGAAAATATACTTAAAGCACCTGGCACAGGGTACCACAGAGTATACATTTGCCTAGCAAACTGGTCTACACTAGAAAGACTTATTTCTATTGAGCTGTAAGAGTTAATACTAATTCTTGTATAGAATCTGATACCAAAGATGGAGCAGACAGATTCATCCCTTTTTTTGGATATGGGATTTCCTTTAGCACAGCAAAGTGCCTAGCAAAGGTGTTTCTCAACTACACGAGGCCATGTTGCTGAGTCAGAGTTCGTAAGATCTATAATATAGTTAAGTTGTTGGGTGGGCTTCTAGAAAAGTCCTTCTTTATTAAGGAAATGGTGATTGATGTTCCATGTACCATTTTGACCCTTGACACAAATTGGAAGGACGCCTAATTTCTTAAGGGTAACAAAGGAGAACGTTTGGATCCCTGTGTATACCAACTCTTTTTTTTTATGAGAAGAAAGGCATGCCTAAGGGTTTAGGTCAAGACTCTGGAGCCTGGGGTTTCTGTTACAAGTAGGTGATCCCAGGCAGCCACTGTTAACTTCAGGGGGCTTGTTTTCATGCATGGGTTCAACTTCTGGGTGCAGACCTGGAGTCCCAAGAAGGCTAAGATGCTGGGAAGATTTGAAGAGAAGAGAGGTTAAACATTGCAAGGGAGCAGAAGAAAGCGGCTCTGGTGTTAAGAACCACACAACTCTTTGAAAGTAGGAGAACTCATCTTTTTATTAGGCTAGCATATCCGGTCGGGAGGATGCTCTGGAGAGACAGTTTCACAAAGTATTTATGGGTTTTCAGCATTGGTCATTCAATTGCTACAGCACTGGTGGTTTTACATTGTTGCCCAAGTGACCATTTGCAGATGGTCTGTTTCACGGCACCCGATGGGAACTTTCCACTGTAGTTCGAGCAGATTTAGAGAAGCAGGTGCTGTGACTGTCAGGACATTGTTTAGCAGAGTGGATCGTTGTGGGCACAGTTGTTTCACCAGATGGCTGTGAAAATCACTTCTACAAAATTCAACTTCTCCTATTATTAGTACAGTTCTAAGGCAGAATTTTATGTTTAAGCTGCCATGGTGCAAGTCAGTACTTCCATTATATTAATTTTGCACATTAAAGACAAGAGATACATAATACGGGCTTGTCTTCGCCGGGAGCTGCGACGGAGCACGCGGCTCCCTCAGCGAAGCCCCAGGGCGGTCCTCGCTCCTCCTCCCTCACCTGCGACTCTGCATCGGAGCTGGCGGGGAGTCGGTGCCTCCGTGCGGCAGGCGGGCACCAGCTCCTCCTCGGGGCCCTGGGGGTCCTCCGGCTTCGCGCGCACAGGCCGCAGGCCGACCGCGCCACCACCACCCAGCTCCAGAGCCGCCCCCCGGGCCGCGCGCGGAGGTTCGAAACCCCTAGGCGCCATCCCTTGCGTCACGGGCCGCCTCAAGCCGCCATTGGCTGGCGCGTGTCACGTGCAGCGAGCGACTCTGGCTATTGGCTGGCGGGCCGGGCGCGCGCGAGGCTGCGCGGGGCGAGGCGGCGTCATCGGCTGCCGGGCCGCGGAGCGGCCGCGTGCGCGCGCCGAGGGCAGACGTTGTGTGGCGCGCCCCGCGGGGAGTCGGTCCAGCTGCTAGCGGCGCGGCGCGGCGGGGAGGCCGGGCCCGGCAAGCGGTGAGCGGTCGGTCGCGGGGCAGCGGGCAGGCCGGCGCCGCGGAACCCGAGCAGCGTTTTGGGCCCGCCTCTCCGCCCGCGCATCCCGGCTCTGGACGTTCGAGACCGACCGAGCGGCCGGCCGGCTCCAGGGCTCCGAAGCCGGAGAGCGAAGCGCGCCAAGAGGTTCGGAACCTGAAGCCGGTTAGGCGCCCGCCGAGCGGTCCCCAGACGGTTGTCCTTACGCGGCGGGCGATAGAGGGAGGCGTTTTGTAGAAGCATCCCTAGGGGCGGGGCGGGGCGGGGCGGGACCGGGGCCACCAGACTGCGGGCGGGCGCCCTTCTGTGCTGCTCGGCGGGGCGACACTCCCGCGTCTCGTGAGCCGTTGGATGCCTGGGTGTTTGAGCTGAGACCTCTTGATTAGAAAATTTCGGTAACCAATTTCCCGAGACGAACACACCAAGCAAGACAGTCGTAAGCTGGTAATCAGACTACCCCCACCTTATGATCTCTAGTTCAGACCTGATTCTGCTAGTAAATGAGTCACTTGACCTTGTCCCAGTCACTTTTCTCTCTGACATGCATTCTCTCAGCCTTGATGAAGATGCCCCCGTGTGTGTGTGTGTGTGTGTGTGTGTGTGTGTGTGTGTGTGTGCGTGTGCGTGCGCGTGTGCGTGTGTGTGTGTAGTCTTACATAATACAGGGCTCGTGGCCTGTCACAGCCTCACAACATAGATACACAGTACCTGTGGTAGATTAGATTTTAATGGGAAAGAAAAGATTGTAAAGAAAGAAAGGCCGTGTGTGTGTGTGGGGGGGGGAATAGGGGTTGAGAAACAGTACTTCAGGGAACTAGCTGATCAGCTATCCCCCAAGAGTTGCCTATGCTAATGAACACCAATTATCATTGAGAGCCGGAAGAACCTGGGATGACCTTATCCTTGTGTGCTCATGTAGACATTCACACATGCCCCACTCCCCACCCTGTACATAGCTAGCACAGTCTTACTTGATTTTAACAACAAAGTGGCACTCTAGTTGTTTTTGTCGTTCTCTGAGAGAATGGAAGGTTTGGGCGACTTGCCACAATCAGAGCTATTCACTGAAAGAAACAGGGTTTAAACACGAATGTTTGGTACTGGAAACCGCTCACCCAGCATCACATGGTTCAGGATGCCCTGTTGTAGAGCCAAGTGTCCGGGAATTCTACCTGTGACTTTTTTAAAAAAGCACGGATACCCAGGTATTGCTGAAAAACTAGGACCAGCCTGGATTTGCATAAAACCTCACAGATGATTTCCTATTTGGTAACCCATAGTCCATTTTAGCCATAACTAACCCCTCACCTGATTCCAATGCCTTCGTGGGGTTGTGTCCTAGGGACTCAAATTTCCCATCTCAAGCACTGCTTCCATTTTCTCTTCAAGAGGACGATTTTCTCCAGAAGGAAATCCTTTGTTGGCGGAATCCAAAGGTTATGATAGAGCACTGTCGAATACCCACCCCTCTTTTTGGAGAAAGTCCTGACAATTTGAATTTGCTTTCTCACTTTTTTTTTTTTTTATTAGTTCTAGTTAGGGAACAAACTTGCTTCACATGTAAGTCCCTTCTCCCTCTCCTTCCCCTCACCCCATCCACCCTCCCCCACCCTCAGCCTACCCTCCACCCCATCCATCCACCATGCTTTCTCACTTTTTATATGATCTTCCTTGAGTGCCACTGAATATATTTTTTAAAAAGGCTCAAGGCGTTTCTTTTAAAGTCAATGTGAATCACAGTTAAACCCTATGAAGAAAAGTTTAAAAATCACAATTTACTCATATTACCACCAGTCTAACAAAATGAGGCTTATGGTCTTTATATTGCTGTATCCTTGTTAGTGATGTCTCTCATGTCATATAAATTATTCAGGTTTGCCGGGCAGTGGTGGCGCAAGCCTTTAATCCCAGCACTAGGGAGGCAGAGGCAGGCAGATCTATGTGAGTTCGAGACCAGCCTGGTCTACAAGAGCTAGTGCCTGGACGGCCTCTAAAGCCACAGAGAAACCCTGTCTTGAAAAATACAAAAAACAAAACAAAACAAAAAAAATTATTCAGGTTTACAAAACTTAGAAAATTCTCAGAGATGAGCTTGAACTTCGAAATTCCAAATCTGGGGGAAAAAAATCTGAAAATTATTCTGAAGATAAACTTCAAATCACTGTTCTCTTAAAAGCACATTTTAGCCCATTTTCCAAACCCAAACCTGCCCCCAGGTCCAAAACTTTTATTTTTTTCCTCAGTTCTAAAATAAGCAGTGTGGAGGGAGGCTATTGTGAATAGTGCTAGAGTGAGCTCCGTAGTGCAGATTACTCTTTGAAAGACTGATTTCTTTTGTGTAACTCAGAGCATTGTGATGGGCGGTGGTGGTGAGTGGTATCTCCCCCCCCCAAAAAAAAGTTATTTTGGGTAAGGACTTTTTGAGTGGCAACTCTACATGTTCTGGTTTTGGCTGCTACAAAATAACTGTCTCTTGTTTGGATCTTTCTGAGAATGGGTAAGCATAGATCTCTAGACTAGGCTTCCTATCTGAATGCTATCATGTTTATATAGCAAGGGGAGCTGACTACCACAGATTAAGAGAAGACCCACAGTCACAGGGAGGAAACAATGACATTTTTTATTTATTTTTATTGTTTTTTTTTTTTCTGTATTGTCTTGGAGCCTGTCCTGGAACTCCCCCTATAGATTAGGCTGGCCTCAAACTCACAGAGCTCTGCCTGCCTCTGCTTCCTAAGTGCTGGTATTAAAGGCATGGGCCACCAACACCCGGCTACAATGTCATTTTTTTAATGTCCAAGTTATTTCTGTTAATTACAGTTCAAGTAACATTGTTCTGCACACACCTGTTCCATCTTGTGATTTAGGACATTGTCCCCTTAAACCAACTTGCTTCCCATATTCATGAATTCAGAAGTCATTCATCAGAAGTTTTGAGTACTTACTGTGTACCAGATATGATAATCATTTAAGTGTGCCTACTACACAATTCCATAGCCAGTGCTATGTATCTAAGAAGTATTCTGATGTCACCTGCTCATGAAAACAGTTTGCATCTAGATTCACAGCTTTACAAAGTCAGCCTTTGGTGGTTTTCATTTATTTATATTGATTTGAGTCTTCTGTTTGAGGGATTAATTGCCTGTTTTTAAAAATTGTGTTGTGGTTCAGTTTTTATTTTTTGTTACTAATAATGCTTCCTAAGAATTATGAGGTATAATATAGTATTTTATAAATAAAGTGTTTTTCTTCAAAGATAAAGTATACAATCAAACTTAGAAAATATCAGTAATCAGAAAAAAAACATAAAAAATCTACAATCCATTCTTATTCCTTCGGTGTTTATTCTTCCACTCTCTTGTCTATGTGTTATGTGTAGAACTGAGAACATACTCTGTATTGTGTGTGTGTAAACTGTATTGTTATGAATGTATCCATGTAAAAGCGTGGGTGCCTACATGTCATGGTGCATGTGTTAGAGCAGAGAACAGCTTTTAGGAGTTATTTCTCTCCTTCTGTAGTGGGATCCAGGGGTGAGCGTGCTTCAGGGGCTTTTTACACCATTGATCCATTTTGCTAGCCGGTGTATTATATTTTGTGAAGTATTTTTAATCTGATGATACATGGTAAATAAGTGCATCCTTTACTCACATGACTCCAGTTCTTCTTAAACAGCCATTTTGTTGCTAGAATTGGGACTAGAAGAATCCTGTTTATTAGTGACTGTAGGGGACAAATTCAGTGTAATGTCCACCCAGGAAAATAAGCCTCTGCTCTTCTTCTTTCATTAATTCCTGCCCCATTCCCCCTTTCCTAGTTCCAGGACAGCAGGGTTCTGCTGGCAGCATCCCTGCAGGAAGATTTAGTCTGAAACACATTCAACATTGTAGTTTTCTTCTAGTTTTTTTCCAGATGTAGTTGGTCCTGCTAGAAATTCTTGAATCTGGAAGCATCCTATTTATTTAAAAGGTGTTCCTCCTAGAGCTAGAGCTAGTGGAAGAGATGGGTTTTATAGGTAGAAAAAGAAAAGCAAGCAAGGAACAAAACCCAGATTGGTCGTTAGAGGCAGCTGCAGGTAACTTGCAGGTTTAGAATGGAATTTTCTGTATCATGCCATTTCAGACAAACTGAATTCCTTCTGATTGGCTGCTGTTAACCGTCTCCTGTTTGGAAGACTGGTTCTCTACAAGTTTTGTGTGATAACCTAACATCTAGCACAAGTGACCATTTGGGCCGGGCCTGTCCATCAGGCCTAGCACAGTCTACAGTCCTCTGCTCTACCAGCTGAGCTATCGAAGAGATACACTAGTACAGTCTACAACAAAGACTTTTTGCAGTTCTATCACCCTCATTATCTGAATTGGATATGTATGTGTTGAATATATTATCCTTTTCTTCACCCACACCCCATTCTAGGAACCAAATCCAGGGCTGTATCAGTGAGCCATACTACCAGCCTCCAAGTATTTTTAACCTATTCCAAGAATGGATGGTCTTGGGATCTCTGCAGATATCCAGGTCATCATGAGCCTTTGAAGAAAAGTGACTAAACTAACTTTAATAAATTATTTCAATCATCTTAACAAAACAATAAAATATAAAGAAATTATGTAGTGTAAAATTAGAAACATAAGGGAAAAAAAACTCCTTCCTTTCTTCTTTCCTCTCTGTCTCTCTTCCTCTCTTCCTCTTTGTGAATTCCTGAGTGGTTTATCGAGCATAGGTGTTGAGTATGGGTTAGCATCAGATGGCTCTATTTCCATTGTAATAACCATCAGCCTCAAGTTGTTGCTTCATCTGTGTGAATTAGTAAGCTACATTTAAAAGGAGAATTGGTTTTTCCAAACATTAAGTGTGACTTAAAAAACACAAAAGGCAAATCAATCCACAGGTGAGAAACAGTAATCCAGAAAACTACCCTGAAATGTCAGCTCTGGACCCTGTCTAAATTGTTTAAGGGGGCAGCACCCTTCTGGAGAGTAAAGGTAGGCGTGCTTCTATACCTGTGGCTTCCATACTGTCTTTGGTATGTGTGGGTCCAGCCACAGGCTGGGCACCATGACCAAGGAGGTGACAAAGGGCAGGGCCAAGACCCCAAGCCAGAGCAAATGAAGAAAGATGGCCCTACCTGGCATTTCCAAGCTCTGACAGCTCTCAGAAGGTGTTTCCTGCCTGCCCAGCCCCTGCTGTGGGCAGATTTCGGGTCTTGGGCCTAGGTTTATGGTTACTGAAGACCCTGCTGCTTCTGCTCAGCTCCAGGCCCTTATTCCAGCTCAATATCCATGGCCTCAGGCTGGGGGTGGAGGGGAAGAAGGAAGGTTAGCTCAGACCTCAGAATCAGCTGTTGCCCCTCAGAACTGGGGCTCAGCACACAAGAGAAGCCGGAAAGAGGTAGGCAGGGTGTGGATGTGGTTTCACTGTACAAAAGGCAGGCAGGGCATACCAGCTGCTGAGAGGCATGGACTGCTGCAAGGCAAGGCCCATTCTATGCTCATTTGTGTTTACCTTCTACATACAGAGTTTTATATTTGACTCCCTTGAATTTTAGATTTTTGTACTGTGCTAGGCAGGGACTGTACAGAGTAGCCAACTTTAGTTCAATGTTTGCTATTCTTTGGGCAGAAGCTTTTTAAAAATAGATGATAAGAACCACAGGGGAGGGATGGTCTTTGTGATTATTGTGATTGTTCTTGATGCCCAGGGGAAAAGTATTCTCACTTAGATCCTTCTCCCCTACCTCATACAAATGACTAGAGGACTCAAAATAGGAAAAGCAGAATGCTACTCATGACTTGTGGATATTTATAGGATAAATGCCAACAATGATTTACACTGATAGAAACATATGGCAGAATATTGTACTTTTAGCCCATAACCTCCCATTTCTGTTTTCTGAGTGATTATTACTTAGATTAGTGTAGACGTCCTTGATAGATAAATAAACTCAAATTAATGAACATGGAAATAAAGTTGAGCTGTTTTTCTCTATTACAGTGTGAACTTCTAAATTTTGCTTTTAGAAAATTAACTTTTCTAGGTGCTATCAAATTGTAGAATAAAATATTATTTTATTGTGTCAGTTAATTTAGATGAAGGGCTGAGGAGATAGTTTTGTGGGTAAAGGGCTTGCTGTACAGGATGAGGATCTGAATGTGGCTCCCTAATACTCTGGTAAGGTAGATGAGGTGGCATATGATTTTAGAAATCTCAGTGCTCCTACAGCAGGATGGGAGACTACAGAATCATGGTAGCTCACAGATTGGCTAATCTGGCATAAGTAGCAGTAAACAAGACTGTCTCAAACAAGGTAGAAGGCAAGGAATTATACCTGAGTTTGTCTTCTGACCTCTATTCATGTACTATGGTACATATGTGTCTGCACACACAGAGATTTTTAAAAATGACATATTTAAACCCAGTAAATTCTGTATTGGACACGTGGAAAAGATCTTAGAGCCCAATGCAGCCTATTATAGATTACCCTTTGTTCTTGCGTATTCTTCAGATTGTACTCTGATTTTACTTCTCTTGCTTACCCTAGCCCTTTGAGTATCGGTAGTCACTAATCTCAGGGTATAGTCTTTCATCCCTTTTTTTAAGCACTAAGTTTTTAAAGCACAAAGACTGTTTTATCCTTGCACCCACCACCCTGCATCTCATGATTTTTGTGGTGCCTATTAAAGGCTTGAGTATTTATCAGATTGAATTGGTTCGTGTGTGTCTGTCACATGGTCTTTCTCTCTGAACACGTACTAGTTTGTCCATGTCCCTTTTGACCTATGTTTGTGTATATGCTGTTCTCCTACTTTGGAAAACTATGCCTGTAAAATGACATAATTTTATGTATCAAAAGTTGGAAAACTGCAAAAGTGGCCTGAGTTTTTTTTCCTGTGTGTGTGAGGGATTGTGGCTGCTGGCCAGTGATGGCAGTGTTGCACTGCTCATGCTGTTCCTGGCCTGCTCAGCTTTGCCATCAGGAGTGCTTTCATTTGGCCCCTGGTCCTTTGGCGTTCTTGTCTGCTAGAGTTTTGAGCCCTTGTCTGCTCTATAGCACTACAAGATGATTAGGCTCATCAGAAATATTCCCTGCTCTAGGCTTAAACAAGTCATTTCAGCAAAGATCCCTTTGCTCTCATGTGCTTATAGCAATTAGGTTTTCATCGCTTTCAGGTAACTGTTGTGACCAGAGTTATAGAATGAATATATATATATATATATGTATGTATGTATGTATGTATATATATATGTATGTATGTATTTGTGTGTGTATATGTGTGTATATATATATGTATGTATTTGTGTGTGTATATGTATGTGTTCATATATGTATATAAACATACATGTGATCCCCTTTATTTGTGGTTTTGCTTTAGTTATCTGGTTAACTATAAATTTAAAATTATGAAGTGGAAAGTTCCAGAAATAAAAAAATGTAAATTTTAAATTGCATGCCATTCTGAGTGACGTGACGTGGTGCTGTCTTGCACCCTCCACTCTCTCCTGCCCTGGACATGAGTCATCCCTTTGTCCACTGTACCCATGCTGTGAATGCTACTCACTCATTAGTTACTTAGTCATAGGCTGTCACAGTGCTTGTGTTCAATTATAGCCATACATGTGTACTTTTGTGTAGCAGACTAATGGTTATCTCATAATGCCTGTGTCCTTCACCTCACTTGTATCATCTCACATAGATAGAATATAATAAGATATTTTGAGACAGGTCCTTAACTATTAGCAGTATATTGTTAAATTCTATTTTGTCAGTTAATCTTTTAGTCTGCCTATTTTATGAAGATTCTATAGTCAATGTATATTGACTATACATTAAAAAGAGCTGAGGGCAGCTGGGCATTGGTGGCACACACCTTTAATCCCAGCACTCGGGAGACAGAGGCAGGTGGATCTCTGAGTTCGAGGCCAGCCTGGTCTACAGAGCGAGTGCCAGGATAGACTCCAAAGCTACACAGAGAAACCCTGTCTCAAAAAAACAAAAACAAAAAAATTCTCATTATTAACAGTTTACTTTTTATAACAAATATAACAATATTTTTAAATTAACTTGTTTGTGTAAATTGTAAAAGTTGGATGCATGGCCTTTATCACTGTGTCATTTGCAGATATTTTTCCCAAGTCTGCCTCCTTTTCTCACTGTCTTAATGTCTTTCACTAACAGAAGTTTGAAACTTTTTTTCATTTATTGAAAATAGATTCTTTTCTCATGCAATATATCTTGATTACAAATACACAGCCCCTCCCTCTACTCCTCCCAGTCCATCCCCTCTCCCCTCCCCCTCTCCCCTCCCTTCCCCTCCCCTCCCCTCCCTTCCCCTCCCTTATCCTTTCTAGTCTAGTAATGAGTAGTCACAAGTAAAGCAAATAACAAACCATGTTAAGCTTTCATGATGAACACTAGTTGATTGAAAAAAAGTTTAAATGTCACAAAGTATGCAAATATATGCTTAGTTTTATATGTATATATCATTACATATTAAAAGGAATATCTAAACAATGAACATGGTAGGAATTCATATAATGGTGTTCAATGAGATATGGTATCTGGTACTTAACCAAAAAGCCCATGTTTTGAGCAGCCTGGTGTTTTTTCGACATCAGCCTTATAACAATTTCCTAGTTTCATGCAATTTGAGATAGAAACTTGGTAAGAACATTAAACCAAGTCTCACCCAGGAATATTAGCCAGTTTACTGATTAAGTTGAGGATATGGGGCTTGTCAGTATATTTCATGATACTGTGGGAATTGGCTCAGAAACTGTAAAATATGTTTAATGTTGACAGCTAAAGTAACCCAGAAAGCAGTCCTCCATGACAAACTCTTTAAAATGTAAATATGTGCTGTTATGTATGTGTACATTGCTTATCTAGTACAGTGGTTCTGAATGTGTGAGCATCACACGGAAGCCAGTTAAAAGTAAGATTCTCAGCCTCATAGCCTTCTGGGTCTGAAATGAGGGTGGAGACAAGTAAACTGGGTTATTTATTTGTGATACTGGAGATTGTGTAAGACAAATGCTCTACGACTGAGCCATAACCGCCAGCCCACCAGGTCATTCTTATGGGTGTTGAAGTGGCAATTGTCTATATTGATGAGCTTGGAAGTATTTGTGCCTTAATTTGAGATTGGTTCAGACCTGGATAAAGTGTCAGGTGCAGCTACTAGCAGGAAAAAGAAAGGGAATATGGAACAGCTTCCGCTATTGCTACCAGTTTACCTCATTTGTTTGTCATGAAGTATTTTCTGAAGAATATGACTTCAGCAGCATAGTTCTTTAAATGATGAAATAGGAGGGTTCCTGAAGTGTTGTTTTTCCATGGTGTGTGACTTGCCTCCTGGGAGCTTTGCAGTCTTCCCTAAGGTGTAGTTAAAGTGTGAGATCACAGAAGCCAGTGAAGTTAATAGTAAACTGCCAGGTGGATTGCAGTGTTAAGATGGCCTTCAGCCCTCTCCCTGAGGACTACAGGAGGCTGCTTGTGTCTGGGCCTACATAGACCTCCAGGATAAGGAGATGGGAATGAAATATGTAGTTGACATTTGGGGAGGGATCTTAACAGGAAGGAAGTATGGACTGGGGTGAGAAGAAAACAGATCCAATCCGTTGGGGGAATTAGAACAAATTTGTCAGATGAAAGATTTACAAGAAATTAGAGATTTGAATGTGTTCAGGAAAACATCATAAAAGATTATGATGCTATTCCTTGTATTCGCATTGTTCTGTCACACAATTGTATGCTCTCAGTATCGCTGAGACAAGTAAGGTATGATTACAGTTCCTACTTTATAGATGGAAAAAAGTGGAGATTCATATTTTAAACGGCAGTAGCAGGTACCCATTACTGGATGTTCATTCATTCACTCATCTAATCCTGAGTCCTTACAAAATGCTAGGTTCTAGCATGCGTCTAGAAGTGCAGATGTTGGCAAAGCACATCCTCCTCAGAAAATGTGTTTTCTGTGAGCTTATACCATAGAAAAGGAAAGATGGACAATAAACTGGATAAATAAAGTAAATGATACAGTATTGTATTTTTATCATGATCCTAGTGAGAAATATTAATAAGTGAAGATGATTTAAATTTTAGGTGGGTTATGTGGAGGGTTTTTGGAAGTAGAGTGACATGCTAGGTATGGTAGTATATGCTTGTGATCTTAGTACTTGGGAGATGGAGGTAGAGGGTCAGGAGTTCAAGATCACTGTCAGCTACATGGGAGTTACAATTAGGAGTTGCCTTGGGTCTCAGAAGAGACTTTGGACTTCTATATTAATCATTGTTGAGACTATGAAAGACTCTGGGGACTTTTGAAGTTGGACTAAATGCATTTTGAGTTAAGATACGGCCAGGAGCCTTGGGTGGTGGACTGTGCTGGATTGGATGAGAATGTCCCCCAGAGGCTCGGGTGTTTGAATACAAGGTCCCCAGTTGGTAGGGTTAGGAGTTTGGTTTTCCTGGAGAAAGTATGTCACTGAAGGCAGGTCTTGGGAGTTTAAAGACTCACACCATTTCAGGTTCTCTCTCTCTCTCTCTCTCTCTCTCTCTCTCTCTCTCTCTCTCTGTTTTTTGCTGAGGTTCAAGGTGTGAGAAGCTTCCTGCTTCTTCTGCCATGTCTAAGCTCTGCCATCATGAACTTTTTATCCCTCTGAAACCATAAATCAAACTCTTCTATAAGTCGCCCTAGGCATGGTGTTTTATCAAAGCAATGGAAAGATAAGTAATACATTACTCCATGATCAAAACAAATGGGTCATCAGACCATGAAAATAAATGGAGGAACCTTAAATGCACATTTATTTATAAGTGAAAGACTCTATTGAAAAGGCTTTCTACTGTGTGAGCCTAGCTTTTTAGAAAAGGCAAAACTGAAGAGTATTATGAAATTTAGTGATTGCAAGAAGCTAGGAAAGGGATGGTTGAATAGGAAGAGCATATGGGGATTTTTAAAAGTGAAAACTACCTTGTATGGTACTGTAAGGGTGGATTTTTCTAAACCTATTGAATGTACAACAACAAAGAATTGGGAAGTGGAAAAGGGCCCAGCGGGCAGATGAGAAAATCTCTTACCTTAACTCTATTTTTGTGTGTCTGAAACTGCTCTAAAAACATTGTCAGGGCTGGAGAGATAAAAATATATAAAGGAATTGGAATAGTTTCTGTATGGGGTGAGCGAATATCATTTGGTTATTATCATGTTATGAATGCACCATTATGTTTACATGGCTTGGATAAATTCATTCACATTCTTGAGCATCTGTGATTATTGTCTAGAATCTTACCATACTGACAGTGTTGCCCATAAGATTGGACACAAGACCTCACACGTCAGAACGACGGAGAGTATAAATTAGTAATACATGAGTATTGTGCTCCTCCAGAACTCAGGCACTTTGGAAATGGGGACAAGAAGGGATCTGCCCTTCACAGGTGCCCAGGGTGATCCTGATGCATCCCCAAGGTGGAGTGCTTGAGCAGGGAACATCAAGGAAAGTTTAGAGCACTTGCTCAATGCTCCCTCTCACAAAGTGTCTCTAAGAAATATGCAAAACACCATTACATCCAGAAAATAGAAGAGAGAGAGCTAAGGTTCTTCAGGATCTCACAACCTAGTCTCTGTGAAGTGAATTCATTATGAAGTAGAACATTACTTCGTGACTGTTCTCCTGAACTGTGAGTGATATTTCACCACTGTACTCCAGTTTTAAGTAGTAGGTACTAATTAGTGAAATGTGTGACTAATTCCAAACAGTTGAGTCATTTGGAGGGGAGGATTTTAGGGATAAAAGAACTGTAGGATCGAGTGAGCAAAACACTTGTCATTGAGTCAGGAAGTGAAGTTACATAATGTGTGATCACAGTGAAATGCCAGGATTAAAATTGAAATTCTCCTTGTTCTGCAGCTAGGCATATGAATAAATTAATTGTGAATTGAGCTAATGTTTTCTTAAGACTTCCTGGAGGAAGCTCAGCTGTTACTAACTACTAACAGGACAGACAGCTAATGCAGAGAATCTTTTAAAAACTATTTTAAGGTAAGAAGCAAAATGAAGTGACTATAGTCTAGGAAGGGAACGGAAAAAATTACAGTATTGATTTGCAAAGAAAAATAACAAGCATTTGCTTTATGTCAGGCATTGCTTTACATATGCACATACACACAATCTCTTCCTTACAACCTATGAAAGTGCATATATAATCTTCATTTTGCAAGAGAAATCAAAGCTCAAACCAGTTCATGTAGATGGCAGTTGAATAATTAAGATTTAAACATGGAACTTTGACTTTATAATGTATTTAAATATTGAGTTTTTGATTAGCAATTATGCATTTCTATGCAAAGAAGCATACAGTAGACATTGTTTCAGAGATCTGAGATTTGAGTTTCAGAGATGAGTGGTAAGATTTCTGCTCCTAACACATAAATAAGGCAGTTGCATCTTCATACCTTAACTAAAGTTTTAGACAACTTTATGAAAAATGTTTGGAAAGCAGGCAGCCCATGGCTTCAGTCTTTTAGAGAAGAGATGTTAACATGGCAATTTTAAGGTTGTATCAGCTGCCTCCCTGGGGGAAGTTTCCAGATTTGGGCTTAGGGAGGGGACCAGGCCTTCCCAGAGATGCACAGAGGGCTGACTCAATGGAGCCAAAGTAGCTAGGATTTGCATAGCTAAGGTCTCTGACAGAGGTGAGGGAGACCCCACCCCAGAAAGTCCTCAGAGCTTTGCTGAAGTGCAGTTTGCTGATTACTGTTTTGTACAAACCATCTGAGACCAGGAGCATACAGGATGGGAGGGAACTTGTCACAAATGGCTCTGCTCCATCAGCTGGAGTGGAAAGAAAGGCCTCTGGCCATGCAGGGTGCATCTGAACTAGCCCAAAGTCAAGGCCGGGGAGCAGCCTCAACAAACGTCTCAAAGAAGAGTCCGGGTAACTCCTTTAATAAGAAAAAGTCAAGACCTGCTGGGAAAGTATCCAGGATTTCCTTGAGGAACGTGGATGAGAAGGGACTTAAAAGGGGAAAGGGGGAGGGGATGGGTTACAGATGTTTGGGCAAAGAGGAAAGCTGGCATTTCTAAAGAGTGAAACCGAGGCACCAGATTCCCAATAAGGGCAGATTGACAGTCACGAGGTGAGAGAGGGTTCTGCACGGTGTACTATAGGCTGAGCAGTCTTCTATTTCTCAAATTGACTTTTTATTATGTTTCTCAGACCTGTGAGAATTGGCAGTGTAACTCAAGTAATTAGACACTAATTAAAACAAAGTCAAAATTTCTTTTCTTCTGCACTATTTGTTTTGTTTTGGTGGAGGCTGTTTGCAGTAGTGAGAAGGCTGGAACCCAGCTTCCAGTGTGCTGGGCAAGCACACTAGCACCAGGCTGTGTCCCGGCCCGAGCTCAGCTAGTAGTGCTACATAGCAGCCAAGAGTGTTGGTTGGTTGGTTGGTTGGTTGGGGTATTTGCTAGTTTGAGGTAGTGCCTCACTTCAGATCCTCAGATTTGAGACTCTCCTGTCTGCCTCCCGTGTGTGTGTCCCTTTTGAGGACACCAGTCTGTGCTGTTTCAGCCACACATGTAACAATGATGATATCCAGAGACATGTAGCTAGATATTGAGCATGTGAAGAATGGAGACTGTGCTTTGGAAGCCACCATGATGGAAAATAATTCCATTCTAAAAAATAAAAGCACTCCCTTTCCCCTGCTGGAGTGTTTTTTCTTCCCAAGGGATCAAATGCACCCAAGTATGTGATTGTGAGTAGAAAAATAGGGTGCAGAAATCAGATATGGGCAGTTTTGCATTTTCATTTTTGTGTGAATTTTCAGTTAAATTCAGGAACATAAAGCATTAAATCTAAATGTGACAAAGAAAAGGTTTTTTTTAGCAGTTGAACATTATAATAATTGTAAATAAAATGCAAGAATTTCTATACAATATCATTATCTAGATTTGCTTTAGTTGTTTTGGTATCTGTGTAAGTAATGTGTGTGCTGTATGTGAGAGTACATATGTGTGCATGTTAAGTCACATGTGGTGGTCTCTATATAGCCATGACTGTCCTAGAACTCACAGTACTCCAGAAGTCAGGCTGGCCTCAAACTCACAGACATGTCTGCCTCTGCCTCCCCAGTGCTGGAATTAAAGGCGTGCACCACCATGCCCAACTTTAGTTTACCCTTCTTTGTACTAAGTTTTCAAATAGCATATCTGGGGGGGGGGGCAGCTCAGTGGTAGAACACTGAGTGCAGTCATCCAGAGAAGGGGGAGGAGAAGAAAGGGCCACATAGTGACTGCCATACTGGGCAGCGGGTGTCTAGCATGATTAGTTAAGTAATACAATCTTTTTTTCAATTTTCCAACAGACAACTATGGCTGCAGGAGTCTTGCCGCAAAATGAAAAAACATATTCCACTTTGGTGAATAGCAGTGGGTATGCTGCAAACATGGATGGTAATAATCTCTTTAGTGTACTTTGTGCCTTCGTGGAAACTCCTACTTAATGAAAGTCATTATATGAAAGTATCTGAAAGAAAAAGCTCTATTCTTCACTTCAGAAGCCCAGGTCCAGGTGTTGTTTACAACCTTTTCTTTCTGTCTCACCTCTTGGCCTCGTAGAATTCCTTTACAAAACCCTGAATAATGCTCTTGGCCTTTTGAAATAGAGATGTTAGAAACAGTGTTTGTCTCCTGCATTATTATCTTAAACTGAGATTACACGTTTGTTCCTACCATCAAACGCCTACTTGTGAACCAGCCATTATGTCTGTTTCCTTCAGTTACATGCAAGAGTCACTTGCAAAGCATATTCAGAAGTACCTAGGAACCACTCTGTCCTGTTTTTTTGTGTGGATTTTTCTGTGGTAACCAGGCAAGAAAGCATGCCATAACTTACACTCCTATTGCTGTATCTGTTTCTTATCCTTTTGCAGTTCTGAACTAGGAAGTGGATGACATAATTCTATGCTGGCTTGCTAGTTGTGTTAGGCAGCTTTCCATTGCTGTAAAATTTAGGGGCCAGTGAGATGATGGCTCAGTGGATAAAGGCACTTGCTACCAGGCCTGAGTACCTGAATTTGACCCCAGAACCCACCTGGTATAAAGAGAAACCCAACTCCTGCAAATTGTCCTGTGGGCTGCATATTTCTTCTGTACCCACCCAACAGAAGTGATTGTGATATTAATAAAATTTTAGTTAATTCAAGAGAGAAAATGGTTATTTGGCTTATGGTTTCAAAGGTTTCAGTCCATAGCCAGCTGGCCCATTCCATTTGAGCCTGTGCGAGGCCAAATACCATGACACATGTAACAGAGGGAACTGCTCACTGGACTGGAGCATAGACAGAAATTAAGGGCATGCACACAGTGACTAACTTTCACTAGAACCCACCCCTTAAAGGCTCCACTACCCTTCAATAGCACTACAGGCTGATGACCAAGCTTTAAGCATAGGAGCATGTAAGGGGCATTTAAGATCCCAGCCATAACGTGGGCCTTGTTGCCATCACAAGTGATAGCAGGAGAGATGTGGAGCATTTTCTTGGCAATACCTTTCAGGATTTTCTAACTGTACAAGTTCATTTTACTGCTGTTGAATAATAGACTTTACAGGATTTCTCCCCATAGTGTGGATGAGATGATAGGAAAGTAAGGGAGGAAGCTCTGACTGCAACTGTTTCGTTCAGTGCTTGCTGGGAACAATCAGCTCTCAGCTCATTGTGTTCTTACTGGAATCTGTCCACACAAGGAGGGTCCTCTCTCATATCAAGAGAAACAGTGTTTCCCACATGGCTGAATCCCAGATCCTTCATCTGTCTGGTGTGTCTGGCTTTAGAGGAACTAAACTTTAGAGGAACTGCCATTTGTGGACACTTTTAATTTTAATTTCTGAGGTCTTAGAGAGATGACAAATCTATTCCTCTCTAGTGCTGGGATTAAAGGCATGCACTACCACCGCCCAGCTTCTATGGCTAACTAGTGTGGCTGCTGAGATTAAAGGTGTATGCCACCACTGCCTGGCCTCTATGGCTGTGGCTAGCTTTGCACTCTGATCTTTATGCAAGCTTTATTAGATCATAAACAATATATCACCATAATACCCTTTAATAGCAAAATGGCCTTCCTTCCTTCCTTCCTTCCTTCCTTCCTTCCTTCCTTCCTTCCTTCCTTCCTTCCTTCCTTCCTGAGACAAAAGTCTTGCATGTAGCCTTGCCTGGTTTCAAACTCTCTGTTTCTCAAGCTGGCCTTTAAGATCCTTCTGCCTCATTCTCTAAAGTTCTTGATTTCAGGCTTTCACCGTAATGTAATGATTTTTAAATCCCTGTCAAGGACCTTAGGCCTTTTCTTAGAACCTTAGTTTGTTTACCGTCATGGCTGCGTTATTATGTAGCATGTGTCTGGGTCTGGATTTTCTGCTCTCTGCAATGGTACCTCTGAAGTTATGCAGTTTTGTTAGAAGCCTCACAGAAGTGGCCCTCAGGTGACCCAAGATGTCATTTTGCTTTCTCACTGGGAGCGTTAAGTTTGATCATATCAGTAAGCAAATATCTGCCAAGATTTACCCATTATAAATTATTCTTTCCTATCCATAGTTAATATTTCATAGAAAGATGCTTTGAAGCTGTGTAACATGCTGTTCATATCACCTTTGACTCAGGAATGTTACAGCACCTATTGATGTTTCTTCCTGAGTTGTTACTGGGATAGATACCTGCGTTTGTTAAGTGGCATTCTACTGTAAGGAACAGTTTCCTCTTTGTTTGCTCAGTTATTTCAGTGTGGAGTCATATTTTGTTCAATGGAATCTGGTCTTCCCATTTGTCTTGATGTTTCAGCTTTTCTATATTCAACCATTCAGAGCCCTTTTTGCTGTCTCCACCATTTCCGAGACACAGAAAGATCTTCTAGCTCATTATCTTCCATTTCTGCCCTAGCTTTGAAAGTGGATGTTTCTCCAAGAGGTCCTGGTTCATTTTAGTGAGGAGTGGCCCTTTAAAAAAACCCAAATCTGGTGTGGGAGAGATGGCTCAGCAGTTAAGAGCACTTGCTGCTCTTCCAAAGGATGTGAGTTGAGTTTCCAGCAGTCATATCAGTAGGCTCATAATGACCTGAAACTCCAGCTCAAAGGGATCTGATGCCCCGTAGGGCCTCTGTAGGCACCTGCACTTACATGTGCGTGCACACACACTGCATACACACACACACAATTTAAAACAAAGTCCCCCCAACCAAAAAAACCTAGATATGCCCACTGCAGTTGCTATGTCTAGGTTCCCAAGCACCTCAGGCAAAGCTAAGGAATATACACACACAATATGTGCATAACCATTTTATATTTTATTATTAATGCTATACCCTCTGTGTGTGTGTATAATTATTATATATAATATATATCGAAAACTTCAAGTTGGCATTGTTGCTTTCATGTCCAATCCAATATTATGCTATCATTCTAGTTTTTACCCATTTTTATAATTCACTTCTTCAAGAATGAGAAACCTACACTTATCCCCAGTGTGCTTATTTATTTACTCAGACCTTCATTTTCTCAGTCTCCTGGCCCGGCCCACACCACCCATCTCAGCTGATTCTCTACACAGGGCTATAACCACTCAGGCAGCAATTTTCCCTACTGGCTCTGAACTTTGCTGGATAACTCTTGTTTAGGTCTGCCTGGTGATTTTCTCTTTGATGATAAATTTTAAACAAAGATGTTGAGAACTGTACATCCACACAAACTGTATAGATGAAATAATGCAGAGGAATCCCATTTGCTGTTTACCTAGTTTCCATTACTAATAATATCACAGCATCACTAGTCAGGATTCTGGTGTTGTGACCAGGTGAGCAGTTCCACCTGCAAGATAATGCCTCTGTGTACTGTCAAGATTTCTGGCAACAGCCTATTTTCCTGTTTCTGTAACTTTGTCATTTGTGGAAAGCTATATAAATGAAGGCTACATACAGTATGTAATCCTTTAGAATTGGCTTTTTTTCCCTTTTTGTTTTTTATTTATCACAGTTGCCCTGAGTTTCATCCAGGTTATGTGTATAACAATAGTGTATTCCTTTTTATTTCTGAAACATGCCAGAGTGTTTATACATTGACTTACAGAAAGGTGTCTGGGTTGTTTCAGTTTGGAGCTATTATGACTAAAGATGCTCTGAATATATACGTGTAAGTTGTGTGTGAAGATGAGTCCTTATTACTATGAGATAAATGCTTGAAGAGTTTTCCTTTGAGGTCATTTTGTAATTACATTTTAATTTTATATGCAATTAGTAAACTGATTTTCAAAATGGTTGTATCATTTTATTTTCTTAAAAACTGTGTGTGTGCGTATGCATGTGTTTATGAGTTGTGTGTGTGTGTGTGTTGTTTGTGTGTTTAATGTTTGCACATGTGCAGGTGCATACAGAAGCCACAGGAGGAAGCCAGATATCCTTCTCCATCACTCTGCTTTATTTCCTGAGGTATGCTGTCTTACTGAAACTGGAGCTAGGCTGATGAGGAGCAAACTCCAGAAAGTTTCCTTTCTCTGCCCCTCACCCCCATCACACTGCTGGGTTACTGGGTCATGTAATTACACCAGATATTTTAGATTCTGTGGATTTGAACTCAGGTCCTCATGTTTGCACAGCAAGTACTCTTAACCATTGAGCAATCTCCCCAGACCCCATTTTTACTTTTTTTAAAAAATAGATTGTTATAGTTTATAATATTTTTATTTTTGAGGATTTCATTTATGCATACAATGTATTTTGATCATATTTTCCATTTCTCCCTCTGATTCCTGCCAATCAATAGTGTTTAAATTTAAATTTATTTTGTAATTATTGGGTGTTGGTGTGTGTGGGTGTGTGTGCACGCAAGTATCATGCCACTGCACATGTGTGGAGATGGAGAGAGTGCTGAAGTCAGTTCTCTCCTGCTGCTGTGTGGTTGTCAGGCATGGCCATGACTGCCTTCACTCACTGAGCTATCTCGAATGGCCCGTTTTACTTTCTTTTCAGAAATGTATATGTGCTCACCTTCTCTGTTTTGTCATCTGTTTTAGGTGTTGTCATTATTTAGCTGTTCTAGTGGGTGGAGAATGACATTTCTTAGGGTGTTTTGTTTTTAGGGTGCGGGAAACAAATGTCAGCTCTCGTGCATGCTGTGTGAGCATGCTGCCCCTCCAGCCCCTCTTCATGTGTAAAGAACTGAGGGAAACTAATCCATCTAGGCTAATGATTATTACTATCATTTATGTGTTTCTCTGTCATGTGTATATTCTCCTTTGCTTCAGTCTGTGGTGTCTTTTATCCACTTTCTAATTCAATTGTTAGGTTAAAAGAAAACAGCTTAAGGTAGGAAGAGTTCTTTTTAATTGATGATTTCAGAGGATTCAGTCCATGGTTGCTTGGTCCCAGCACTTGGAAAGAATATGACGTGGTGGGAATGTGTGGCAGAGGAGAGCTGTTCTTCTCTTCCTGCATCAGAAAACAGAGGAAGGAAGAGCAGAATAGGAACCTAGTATTACAGAGGCACACCCCAAGAACCTACTTTCTCCAGCTAGGCCAGCCTCCCAATGATTCCATGACCTCCCAAGATACAGCCATTGGCTGCAGACCAAGTGTTCAAAACATGGCACTTTTACCGTGGTTGTCATGTGCTCGTTTTCTGTGACAACAGGTCTTATTCCTCGTGAAGTTCAGTTTTCCTTCTTTGAATTGTCCTTGAGTTAAGTCTTAAGAGCTCATCTGTCCCACTGTCCTGGTGTGTGTGTGTAGTTTCTTTGTTGTGTTTCACTGATCTGTGTGTCTAACCCCCAAGCAGTGCTGTCCTGTTGTGCCCACTGTAGAGTGACTCTTTCCACTTAGTTTTTCTTTTTTTAAATATTATTATAGCTATGACCTGTGACTTTCCCAGTAAATTTTAAATAAGTTTGTATATGTCAACAACAAAAAAACTACTAAGAGTTTAAGAAATAAATTATATAAATGAAATTAAGAAAATGGCCATCTTTACTATATTGACTCAATCCATAATCGTAATGACTTTCCAGTTATTTAATCTTGATTTTTATCAGAACTTTAAACCTTTCAACATATAGATCCATATATACTTTAAGAGTTTATACTTAGTGATTTTACTTTAAGTGTTTGTGACTGGTATTGTGTTTTTAGTTACCATTTTCTCATATTATTTTATCTGCAGAAACGCAGTTAGTTTTTGTGTGTTGTCCTCTATTTATAACCTTGATTGAACACACCAGTCCTGTGGTTTCCTGTATAAATTCTGATGTTGTCTGGAGATAAGGACAGTTGAATTCTTCCTTCCCAATCTACACTTGTACATGTTTTTTGCATTTATCATTGCAGTCTTGAACTCCAAAGCACTAAAGCAGTAGAACAGAAAAGATACCCTGGCCTCTTATTGCTCTTAGGGGAGAACATAAAATCTTCTGCACTTCCCTGTGTTATTAGCAGGACATTGTATGTAGATGCTTTAGAAGACCAATTAGTAGGTCTCCTTTCTAGCTTGGTAGGCTTTTGTTTTTCTGTTAGTATTTTTTAAAATCAGGAATTGGTGTTGGATTTTGCCAAGTAATGTTTATGTGTCAACTGATAGAACCTTGTAATTTTTCTTCTCTAGCTTGTTGATATAGTAAATTATTTTGGGGATGTTGTGTGAATAGGTATGTGTGGTGGCTGGATGTCACCCTTGTCTGTCTTTCCTTAACTGTCATCTGTTTTGGATATTGTTTGTTTGCTCACTTTTGAGACAGGGTCTCTGGCTTGAAGCTTGTCCAGTAGACCAGGCTCTGCCTGTCTCCACTTCCTCAACTCTGGGATTACAACCACCATGCCTAGATTTTTTTATGTGGGTACTGGGGGTCCAACTCAAGTTCTCATGCTTGCACAGCAAGCACTGCATTGACTAAATTCTCTCCCCAGCCATATGTTGATTTTTTTGATGATCTAAACAGCCTTAGATACTTGGAATCCAAGTCCCATTCAGTGGTGGTGGATAATGCTATTATGATGTATTGCTGGATTTGGTTTGCTAATATTTTTTTGAAGATTTTTTGCTTAAGTTCAAAAGAGGTATTAATTAGAACATAACTTTTTAAATACCTTATCTTTTTGTACTGTCTTTTTATCAGGAAAATTAGCTTTATAAAAGAGGGTTGGTATGTGTACTCCCCCCATGTCCTAGAAGGTGTTTTGTATAAGATTGTTACTGTCTTCTCTAAATGTTTGGCAGTGTTTCCCAGTAGTCATGTAATCCTAGAGATTTCTTTTACAGGACCTTCTTATTAATGAACTAGGTTTCTTTATTTCTGCAAGACTATCTGGTTCTTCTTGTGTTAAGTCTTGGTAGTTTGTGATCTTTAAGAAGTTGTATACTTCTTCTATGTTGTCAGATTTATGATCTGTATCATCCTTTCAGGTATATCCAGCCTATGACTCAGGGGCTAAATATGGCTAAGAATATCTAAGAACGTAGCCTAACACACATTTTAAACAACTTTTCGTGTGTGTGTGTGTGTGTGTGTGTGTGTGTGTGTGTGTGTGTGTGTGTGTGTTGTTTGTAACTTGATTGCATTGTTCTGAGTGTGAAAGTGAGTTTTGTATATAACACATCACAGTGTCAGAAGATTGGACACAAGTGAACGAAGAGTACCAGATGCAAGTGATAGCTCATCAACTTGTGTCTTTTTATTTTTTTGTAGTTCATATCAGCTTTTCCAGAAGTTTATCAGTACATCAATTTTTCCATAAATCCAGTAGAAAGCTGCCAGTGTTTTCCTGTTTTAAAAGTTTTTAAAATTCTTCCCTTATTCTTACCCTCCCAATGCTTGCTCTGTGTTTTGTGCCTTATACCTTTCTTGTGACTGTGGTAGGAGCTTGGATTAATTTGAGACCCTTCCTCTTTAAAGTGGTATAAATTTCCTTTATTACTGTCCCATGTAATTCAGTATGTTCCATTTTCATTTCGATTCAATTCTATATTATGTAATTTCATTTGAAACTTTCTCTTTAACCCACAAATTAATTTATACCATTGATATGCAATTTCTAAGTGTTTGAGTTTTTTTCTGTTGCCTTTCTGTTAGTGATTTCTAGTTAAATTCTTAGTTTTTCTTGGTTCAGAGAACATTCTAAGCTTCCAGTTCTTTTAAAAATTAATGCCAAAGCACGTTATAATTGTAGTTCTTATTGAATAATTTCAGTGTTACATATCTACTGATCATTTCTTCTCATTCAAGTTGTGATTTTCATAATTCTTGATGTGACAAATGATTTGTGACAGATTTTTGGACCCTGCTTTTTGTTTATTCTTTTTTGTTGTTGTTGTTGTTTTGTTTTTCAAGACAGGGTTTCTCTGTGGCTTTGGAGGCTGTCCTGGAAATAGCTCTTGTAGACCAGGCTGGTTTCGAACTCACAGAGATCAGCCTGCCTCTACCTCCCGAGTGCTGGGACTAAAGGTGTGTGCCACCATCACCTGGCTTTTTGTTTATTCTTATCAGCAGTCTCCTTACAGGCAGTCAGCTACAGCTTCCTGTGGGCTGTGTCTGCTCAGCCGCCCCCTGGCATGTGGGCATGGTGGAAGTGCAGCTTCCCACTGCTGTGTTGATGCCTTTGGGTAGCAGTGGAGCAGTGCCTTGCATGGTCAGTTGCCTTTGAACCCTGTAAGATTGGCTCCTTGAGAGATGAAATGATGATCTGGGAGATGACTCATGCTTTGTTGCAGTTGTTGTTGAACCTCATTTCCCTGCTGTGCCTGTGAGTCACTTTCCCACCTCCACCAAGTAGAGTGTGTGTGTGTGGGGGGGCTCAGCTCCCCATTGCATATTGGATCCCACTAACACCAGGGGAGGAAAGGGAATGTAGACCTTCTCATTGATGGAAGGTTAAGGTGCAGGAGACTCATGTTCCCCGGGCTCCTTTAACACTGGAGGCAGCAGTGTGAGCAGCCCTGCTTCATGCTTCATTGTTTAGTCTTATTTCTATCCGGAGAATGTGTAGGTCTGTCTCCCTACTAGGCCTCACCAAGACCAAAGTTTGAGCAGAGTAGAGCACTCACCAGCCACAATTTGCACTGCTTTCTTTAGTCTCCTTGATGTTGGGTCAGGTTGGAGGCTCTGCTGAGGAACTGATGTGGGAAGGGATGGCAGGCTTAGTATTGACTAGTTGTGCCGTAAGCTCCTGCTAGGGCTTGCTGCTGCAAAGTGAGTGTAGACCCCAAGGACTGCTTGCCAGGAGAATTACAGCATTGTCCACTTGTACGTGGTAAGGATGGGAAAACATCTGTATCCAGCCTATCACTTCAACCCCAGCAGGCAACTCAAAGTGCCACATCCTTCTTTCAAACAGGATGCGGAAAACTAGCTCTCTGACAAACCCTCTGTGCCACTCATAGATGTGCTCTTGCTTGCCCTTGTGATACACCTGATCGGGCGGAGTCCACCTCTTTTTCTGTAGGGTTGGGATGTTGGAAGATGAACAGCTTCCTGTTTGTCCCCTCTGAAACTGTAGTAAAAGAAGTATATCAATTGTCACCACCACCACCACCTGCCTCCTCATCCTCAGCACCTCTAAGAGCCACCAGCCAACTTTCTGTTTCTACACACGTCCTTTTTCCAAACGTTCAGTTTTAAACAGAGGCATACGATACGTGGTCTAGTGACTTACTAATCTCACTTGACTTGACGATTTCAAAGTTCATTGTGCTGCATGTACCAGTACTTACACTCTCTAGTTGCATAGATAATACCATATTTTAACTGTACGAGTTGATCAATGTTTGGGTTGTTGCTGTGTTTTGGTTGTTGTAAGTGCTGACTGTACAGAGGTATCTGTAAACTGTCTTCACTTACTTGGATTTATAACCAGGAGTCGAATGCATGTTCATACAGTCATTTTATTTACTTATGTAATGAGCTGTCAGACTCTTTTCCAAAGAGGTTGTTCCATCTTATATTCCCACGAGCAGTGAGGAAGGGCTCCCTGTTTGTCTGTTATCATAGGCACTTGGAGCTTATCTGGCTGTCCAATTATAGCCATCTTGGCAGGTGTGAAAGAAACACTTGGCTGTGGTTTTTTATAAACATTTTCAAAATGACTGGTAGTGTTGTACATCTTTTCATCTATTTATTGATCATTCCTATATCCATTTGAGAGATTCCCGTTCAGATTAATTGCTATTAAAAACTAACCTCTGTGGCTGGAGAGATGGCTCAGAGGTTAAGAGCACTGACTGTTCTTCCAGAGGTCCTGACTTCAATTCCCAACAACCACATGGTGCCTCACAACCATCTTGAGTGAGATCTGGTGCCCTCTGCTGGCATGCAGGCAAAAGACTGTATACATAATAAATAAATAAATAAATAAATAAAATCTCTTAAAAAAAAAAACAAACTAACCTCTGTAATTTACCATTGTCTCTTCTTTCATATAGGGTCTTATTACCAGCTTGGGTAACTTGCTTTCAACACAAAGAACTTCTAGAACCTCCTAAATTGGCCTGTCACACAACAAATTCTGTTTCTGTTCATCTGAGATTGCTTGTGTTTCTACTTCATGTTTGAAAGATGATCTTGTAAGGTTTTTAATTTGTTTTATTTTCAGCAATTTGAATATGTGCCCCTCTATTTGAAGCCTCCATTGTTCCTAGTAAGAAATTGGGTATTAGTTTTCTTGGGGTTTCGTTGCAGATGAGGAGTAAAATGTTTGTCTTAAGGTGTCATGCATACTCGCATGTGGGTGTGGAGCGCGGGTTCCCACTGGGAGCCTGCTGAGCTCCTTCAGTGTCTTTATTCACACGCTCCATCATCTCTTTATTCTTTTTGTTCTTTCTCTTCTACTGTTCTCTTGAGTCTCCTGGTTCATTCTTTGCATGTTTGTTGCTGACTGCATTATGGAGGCTTTGCTCACTTTTCTTAGTTCCTTATTCTCTCTGTTCTTTCATGAATATAATTTCTGACATCAGCTTCTCTCATTTCTGGGTTTGTGTCTGCTGTTGAGTTCCACAGTAAACATATTTTGTTATTTCTGTTCTAATGCACTTCCGAATTTTGATTTGCTTATTGTAATACATGTCTATGTCTGATTTTCATGGCTTTCCTGAGCTAGGGCATAACTACAAATGAAGTAGAGCAGGGCAGTTTGGGCCTTGATGCTTTCGGCTAGTAAGAATGCAGAGTGCCTGTGTTGGTGATTCAGAAGCCGGTGTTGTTAGGTGTCAGTGCAGTCTAACACGATTGCAGATTTCAGCACCATCCCTATTCAAGCCCCTAGGCACAGAAGAAAAAAATCTACCCATATTTTAAGAAGAGTCTCAGAGACCTCAAAACATACAAAATAATCTTGAAAAATAAGGAAAAGGATTCATTTCCTAATTTAAAAACATTTAAGCCAAGCTACATCAATCAAAATAAAGAGAGCTATATAGTGTAATACAATGAAGAGCCTAGAAAGAATCCCTGCATGTATGATTATCTTTTTCTTTAAGGGATTTATGACATGTATTTGTGTCTGTGTATTCATACGTGGAGGATAGAAGACAGCTTGTGCAGGCCGTCAGGCTTGGTGTGGCAAGTACCTTTACCAGCTGAGCCATCTCCCAGCCTGTGTTACTTGGTTGTCATGGGAAATAAACTCAGGAACTCAAGTGTGTTAGGCAAATACTCTGCCACCCCCCAGTCCTCAAATGATTTTCAGCCAGTGTAGCAAAACTGTTCAGCCAGGCAATGGCAGTCCTTTCAACAAAAGATAACAGAAACACAGACTGATTCACGGCAAAAGAATGGTGTTGGGTCTGTCCTTATGCTGCACACAAACATTAACCCAAAGCTGTTTTTGGGTAACAGAGGCAGAAAGCTGTTTCAGTCTCCATTTCATGTCTTATGTAATATGGATTTTTTGTTTGGTTTTGTTTTTTGGTTTTTTGAGACAGGGTTTCTCAATGTATCCCTGGCTGTCCTGAAACACTCTCTGTAGACCAGGCTGTCCTCAGACTCAGAGATCTACCTATTCTGCCTCCTGAGTGCTGGGATTAAAGGTGTGTGTCGACACCACCATCCGGCTACGTGGAAGTTTTGTAGTATGAGAGTAATTTTTTGAAAGGCCATGCTTTCCACAGACACTTAGCAGGTATAGAGGTTTTGACAAAGCAAACCATGCTCCTACTTGAGCATTCTTCTTGTTCATTATTGGAACATGTGTGCACATCACAAGAACAGGCACTACCGATGCATCTCACTCACTCCTAACCGTTAGTCTGTTTTTCTTCCTCTGACAATGCATTGCCAAAAATAGAAGGAAAAAGACCAGCTACATGAAAACAATACCATACGTAATCCACAGGACTACCCTGTGCTTCTGGGCTCCTACCACAACACTACATAGGGGTTTGAAAAAATGCTGTGCCAGGGTCTCAGCTAAGAGCCTTTGCAGCCTGTTTGTAGCTAGGCTACAAACCAAGTGTAAGAACCAAGTGTAAGAATAATAATGAACAAAATGAGATACTTTATACAAAATGCAAAATTATACATTATCTTGGTAAGCACAATGAAAGCAAAAAGCTTACTAAGTAGGACCAAGTGAGTACTTGGCCTTTCTTTCTTCAGTTATTTCAGTAGGATGTTCAAATCCCAAGCATCCAGTGCCAGGCCTGGTCATTTTCTTATGTCCACGGTTTCAGCAAGGGTTATTTCCTGTTCAGACAATCCCATATGAGGTCCAAGGGAAACAGCGGTCCACCTGGTTACATTCTTTTTTATTTATATATAATTTATTTATTCTTTTAAATTTCATTTTACATCCCAACCACAGTTCTCCCTCCCACCTCTCCTCCCCAGCCCACCCCCAGTCCATGTTCCTCATGAGTAAGGGCTCCCATGAGGAGTCAACAAAGTCTGATACAATAGGTTAGGGCAGCGCCAAGCCCCTCTCCCATGCATTAAGACTGAGCATAGTATCCCACCATAGGGAATGGTCTCCAACAAGCTAGTTCATATACCAGGTTTGTGTCATGGTCCTACTGCCCGAGGCCCCTCTGATAGTCCAAGCTTCACAAATTTCTTCTACATATGGAGGGCCTAGTTTTCTCCTGGAGTCTCTACCGCTGTCAGTCTAGAGTTCATGAGTTTCCACAAGGTTGGTTCATCTGCCTCTGTAGATTTCTCCATCATGATCTTGACCTCCCTTGATCATATGTTCCCTCCTCCCTCTCTTTGAGTAGATTCCCAGAGCTAAGCCTGGTTCTTGGTTGTGGATCTCTGTCTGGTTCCATGAATTGCTGGATGAGGGCTCTATGATGATAGTTGAAGTATTCAGGGGAAGGCCCATTACATTCTTGGGTCCACACATGAGCACATCCATGTTTGGCTGTGCTGGTGACTTTCCAGTTCCATTCTCCTGTCTTTGATAGGCTCACTTCCTACAAAGCAATTGCTGTTCAGCTGTTAGTTCAGAATGTTTGCTGATACTGGGTCAGATCTGTATCTCAATAAGCATTAATTCTAGTTTCTTCTCAATAAGAAACAAAACAAAACAAAAACATTCCTTGAACTTGAAATGTTTTCAAATATGTGAAGACAGAACTCCTATTCCTACTACCTGTAATTATTTCCAGACCTCTCACTATAATTCTTCTGAGGTCTGTCTCTTCACAGCTAATAAAACCCTGCTGACTGTAGCAGCCATCTCTGTTGCTTGTTCAGTCTCATGTCAGCTCTGGCATCTGCCTCTGGTTTCCGCTGAGATTGTTTTGGCTGAGGTCTCTGATGGTGACCCACTTACAGTAGTCTCTACAGCTCTCTTATTTGCTGAGCAGTACAGAACACAGATCCTTGAGTTTTAATTGTTTAGTATCTTTTTAGAGGATCTGCTCTCGTTTTGAAGCAATCTAAAATTTGTGGGGAAAGTTAGAAGTACAACACAGAGATGTTTTTCTTGAACTATTTGGGTGTGAGTTGCAGACATGATTCTCCATCAACTCTCACAAAGATCTCCTCCACACTCCTCACATCAGCAAATTAGACTGAACTTTCATGACCTTTCTTCTGCTCTCACAGTAGGACACACTCCAGACTTTCCTTGACTTTGATGACCTCAGTATTTCTGAAGAAGACAAGCAAGTTGTTACGTTACCGAATTCTCTCAATTTGGGTCCTCTTTCATCAGGATTACAGCCAAGAAACTGTAGTATTTATTGCTATAAAAATTGAACTCACAAACCAATGTCTGCTTATTGTATGTGTTGACTACAAGGACTTCTTGATTGTCAGAGCTGAAGAATGCATGTTCCTATATGGATAACTGTACCTACTATGTCTCGACACTTGTACTTACATTTGTATGTGTATGTGCACATATACATATGTATACACACACACACACACTATTCACATACATAAAATCCTAGTTCTACCCATTCCAACCCTGTCTCACAGGGCCCCTGAACCCTGAGGGAAGTTGCTAGACATGTTTCCAGCCCTTTGAAAGAGGATGGGCTGTGGATTGGGCACTTGGCCAAGGTGTAGTTTTTGAGGATCCCTTCAAATAAGCAGGAAGCAAAGGTTCAGGTGCCTGTCTCTTATGAAGAAGTGGGTGCAGGATGTATCCTTGGAGCCATGTTGGCAGGTGGGAGGGTGGGGCTGCATATGCCTGCCCAATCCCTGTTTGCAGCAGGCTACACTTCCTTAGGCCCTGACATAGGCTTACTGTGCTAGCATGTCCAGTCAGCACAGTTGTGTACTGTTTCTGTGTTTGAAGTTAGCCTAGTTCTTAGGATTTTACAGCAGAAATTATTTTTGAGGTGATACTTGAACCATCCCTTCTTTAGTTTAGTCTGAATAAGCACCCCCCTTCTGATTACTTTGGGTTTTTAGTACAGTCAGGAACAGAGCCACTTTTGGGCTCCCTCTGTAGACGTCCTTCAGTGCATCCTTCCGTTTTCTGGAATCACTCACTGACTGGCACCTCCTCCCTGTTGCCTTAAATATCTGCGCCTGCTGCAGAGCTTGTGGGTTCCTCACACCACTGTGCCTGGGTGCTATGTGAAGCGCTGAAAGACCTGCCTGCCACTCAGCTGGACTCCCAGCACTACGTTGGTGCCACAGCAGTCCACCCCTTGACGAGCCCCCTTCCACGGCTATTGTTTATCCTACTTGTCTCCTTCAGACTCTGCACGTGCTGCCAACTCAGAAGCCTTCTCAGACTGTCACTAGAGTAGCAAACACACAGCGCTAGGGCCACCTGCCTTCAGGACCCTCCTTGCTCTCTGGCCATATCTTCTATGCTTTCCTCTCATGTAAATCCTTGTGGAACTGCCCTGTTTCATTTTAAGAACCTAGTGGGCCTTTTCTAGAATATTTCTCAGGTCATTCTTTCAGGCAGAGTAACTGCCTGCTGAATTGCTTTGGGGGTGGGGGTGGGGGGAAAACTTCCATTTCTGTATGACACTACAGATAAAGTAGCAATTGGAGTGTCAAATTAGACTTCTCTGTCTTCGCCTTATTTCACAGAAGTACATGATGCCAGGGCTATGAGGGTGGCAGTTTAACAGCATAGATCAGAGTCTGGTATATAGCAGTAGTTAGGCTTCCATCCGCATGTCACTGAAGTGCCGTCTGTGCAGAGAGCACAGGAGGAAAGGCGCGGGCACGGCCTGACATTAGCGAGGGAGGAGGCGGACAATAAGTGCTTTGCAGTTGTTGAGTTTCTGTTTTCTTTATATCCTTTATTCTCAAGCTGCCACCTCCCCCTCATCCAGTTCCTTTAAAAAATGTGATACTTTAGAGAATTTTATTCAAATGTCTCCGCTGAGACTTAGAAGCTGTTTTTCTCCCATAGCAACGGAAGGTGGAGAATTACAGTTCTGAACTTTGGAAAGGCATAGCTGCTCTTAGTTACTCTTGCTCTTAGCTAAGTTGTTTCCAGTGGGTATAACCAAGAATCAGGTTTTCATTTCTGAAAGTAAAATATGAAACTGTCTTAGCTCTCAATGTCTTTATTTTTTCCGTTCAAGTGTTTCTTTAGTAGTTCTATCAAGCGAATATAGGGAAAATTGGTTCTGAACAATTGAATGACCCTTTAATAATGCTGTAGGATCTAGCATACACTGCTGAATTACAATACATTTATTTGTTCCTATCCTGTTCCAAAGAAAAGTAAGATTTTCTTTTAAAATACCTAGAGGCCAGCTGTGTAAAGCATAAGAAAATTTCATTTTTTTAATGTGTATACAAGGCAGTTTTTTTATCATAAAAAAGCATGTTAAAACTCATTACAGTATTTTGGAAGTGATTCTTTGGGGCGTCAGATCTTTAAGTTATTTGAGAAAGAAAATAATCTAGATGTAAAAACAAACTACTTTAAATGCATATTATTCTTCCCTGTATTTGAACAATTTGTCCAAAACACAATCCATTCATGTAGGATTTTTGCCTGTTCACATCTAAGTGGGAATCAGTACTTTCTTTGTTGGTCACTATGGAAACGAGTTAGCCTATCCTGAAAAGCTCTTAGATCATACAGAACGATGCTGTGTCTCAGTATAGCTCCTCACTGAGCTAGCCAGAGCTGGCTTCTGCCTGCCTCCAACTCTTGCCTGCCTGGAGCCAGTGCCATGCAGATGCAGGACCCATCCCGGAGGCCTTCGGCCGTGCACTTCCTCAGTGCCTTTCTGCAGGGCCGCCGGCACTCCACTTCTGATCCGGTCTTGAGGCTGCAGCAAGCCCGGCGTGGCTCTGGCTCTGCCACCAAGCTGCTGTCCTCATCGTCTCTCCAGGTGATGGTGGCTGTGTCTTCTGTCAACCGTACAGAGGGGAATCCAACTTTTCCCGAGAGAAAAAGTAAAATTCTTTTTTTATAATCCTGCTACTCTTTGTTTGTGTCTAAGTGTAAGGAGTGTGAAAAGGCTGTAGTTTTGTTTGTACTTTCAGAATGTTGACAGTTAATTCTGTTTATGATTTTTACTGTGCTCATGCTAAGACTGAATGGATATGTAAGAGGAGATAAAATAATGGAATGATTTGTGATGTTTTTGTTGTTGTTAAAAGTATAGTTTTGGACAAAATTCAGCCTCTTGAAAAAGATGAGCTTCCTTATTTTCTTCTCATTACCACTGTAATAAGTAGAAATTATTGCATGTGAAAGCCTTATTAATATTAGATGAAGGGATTTACACTGGCTCACATCTACAATCCTGAGGTAAAATGAAACTGTTTTCCTGTGTTATCATTCTATCAGGAGGATAGAATCTTGAACCTTAATTTCCTTGTATATTCTAGAAAATTCAGAACGCCCAACACCAAAGTACACAAAGGTGGGAGAACGTTTACGGCATGTCATTCCTGGACACATGGCATGTTCCATGGCGTGTGGTGGGAGAGCATGTAAGTATGAGAACCCAGCCCGCTGGAGTGAGCAGGAGCAAGCCATTAAGGGAGTTTACTCATCCTGGTAAGTACGGCTATGGGTCTTGCACAGCCCTGTAGGAGGAAGGAAGCAGGGATGTTTGTGAGCCAACAGGCAGGCGATGTGAAGGAAACATGGCCTTGAATTCAGGGGCCCTTGCAACCATCCCTGGGTTTGCAAAATGGAAATAATTAAGTTCAAAGCCTTTACATGAAGTGAAATGATATGCATGAAGTACCTTAAGTTAATGGGCAATTAGATAGTTCTTAAATTTCAGAACGTGATGAAAATAGTGGAGATGTTCAGTTGTATGTTTGAGAGAATTCCATGGTCCATGTGTAGATTGGGCATTCACATAGTGTGTCTGCTAGGAAATATACTTCCGTCTTCCCTGACTGGTCAGCAGGCAGCCCATAAGATGCTGGTGTTGGTTCTTGTGTTTAGGCACAATTAATTCTACTCTTAAGTCATACTGCCCTTATTAGTGACAGCGAGCTAGTCAGGTCTGTATTTATGGTCTTGAAAATACTGATAATCAAGTCGTAATTGAGCTGGGCATAATGGTGCCTGCCTTTAATCCCAGCACACAGGGAGCAGAGGCCTGTAGATCTCTGTGAGTTCAAGGTTAGCCTGGTTTACATAGTGAGTTCCAGGACAGCCAGGGCTACACAGTAAGACCTTGTCTCAAAAAAAGTCAAAAAACAAAATCATATTTGGAACATATAATTAACTGTTTAAAAGAGTTCTACTCATGAATTATTTTATACAGCAAGAACCCATTTAAGATCAGATGTTTGCTGACTACTTATTTGATTTGCTGTCTCTACTCTCTGTGGTGACCCAGCCTGAGGTCCACTGTCGTTAGTGTTCTGTATGAGTCACAGTGAAGCCTAATGACACTTATGATATGAGGGAGCAAACACTCCTGAGTCAGAGTCCCACAAGCAAATGTCCAATGTAGCATAGCTCACATGACCACTCTCCTTGATTGTTAACTATCCACATGAGCCTTTCCCTCATGTCAGGGTCCATCTCAAGTCTTTGGAAGTCCTTGTTAGGTTCTACATGTTGCTCCTGAGGGGAATACTGTCTAGTGGATACTGGCCTACCAGTTTCACGTCTTTGCTACTCCTCTGAGATTCATATGAGTCAAAATTTGCAATAGACTTTTGTACATATCTTTTACCAACTTCCTGATGACAAATTTGAACAAAGCAGAGCAAAGCTGGAGGTCTAATAAGAGTGACAGACAGGCTTTTTATGGCCAACTGTTCATTGACTCATTCTATTTTGTTCATAGATTCATTCATAAACATTTAATTGTAGGACAAGGTACTTTGCTACTAGGTGCTTTCAAAGTATCACTAATTTTCATAAAACCTTGTGAGCTGTTAATGCCATTTTATTAGTAGTCCAGAGGGATGAGTTAATTTGCTTCACAGATAGAAGAAAAGCAAAACACCATTTGAAGTCAGGCCACCTGACTCTGAACCCCCACCCTCTTTCTTTGCTAAATTACAGCGCCTCAGTATTTATTTATAGCCACAGGTCAGGATTTGGGCTATATTTGTACATCCACATCATACTGAATTCTCACCCCAACCCTATGTATGTCTGGCATTATTACCTCATTTCACACATCAGGTAACAGGTGTCCAATATCAGCCTCCCATTTGTCCTCCGTTTAGTTGAATGACCACTTTGTCACAGGGTAAAGTTCCCCTTTATATCCACTAGAATCTCTTTAGAGTCCTTGGAGACATTTTGTCAGAATCCATAAATGACTTAGGTCTTGACCTTTTTTCCCTGTGGGATTTAAGGAGCTACAAGGTTCTAATTGTGATGCAGAATTAAAGCCAGATTTATGTAAGAATATAGAAGCTGCTGAAATGATAGGAAAAAAAGTTGCTAATCCTACTAGGTAGAATGCTCTGAGTTTTGTGCATCTCAGCAGTTCCATACCTGTCTTCAGGGTCACTGACAGTATCCTGGCCATGGCTCGTCCGTCCTCTGAGCTGCTGGAGAAGTATCACATCATTGAGCAGTTCCTCAGGTGAGTACCACAGCACCCATGGCTGTAGTGAACACAGTCAGCATGCTTGTCTTTAATTGATTATGGCATCAAAGGAAAAAAGAGCTCACTTTTAAAAAACAGGCAGTGAAGAGCTGATTATAAAGAAAAGTTTGAGAGCAATCAATAATGCCTTACTAATGCTAAAATCCAGTTTCTCAGGACTTGGGGTCCTTATAACTGATGGCTCTTTTCCTTTGAAGTCATGGCATAAAAACAATCATCAACCTGCAGCGCCCTGGTGAGCACGCCAGCTGTGGGAACTCTCTGGAACAAGAAAGTGGTTTCACGTACCTTCCCGAAGCATTCATGGAGGCTGGCAGTAAGTTCCTTCCCACCCTGAATTATCAAGTTCAGTACATAGAGACTTTTGTCCTCCAGGCTCTCAGGTTAAAGAGAATACTTATCAATAGAATCTGTACGGTAGTGGGGCTTCTGATTTCACCTTAAATGATGCTACCTTTCTTGGATGATGCTGTTGTGAGTACAGGGTTTCCTTTTCCTCTAGGAGGGGCTGGGAGGAGACCCTGCAGTAATAAGGCTTCTGTTCAGTTAGAGTCTGTACCGTGTCAGACATGACGACCTCAATTTCTCTTTACAGCAGTTGTGCCACTCAGTTTAGGCTTAGAGAGTTATCAGCTTGTCTGAGATCACATAGATTAGAAATTCAATGGGGATTGGAAGTTGAATAATTTTGGCCCTACAAGAATATATCCTCGTGGCCAGCCCAGAGCTCATCACAGACGCTTTGGAGTGGAGTCCACTCAGTGGGGTTATTCAAACCAGGCTGAGCAGGGAACGTGTTCTTAAGAGGCTTGTATCTAGCTTTTTTTGGTCACCCTAAGTAGAAAACTCTGTATCTATAGCTATATAAAACTCTATATCTAGCCATTTATTAGCCTTTTAGAGAATTTCTATTCTTAAACAAGAATACATGTTGTTCCCTCCACCTTTGTTTTTAATTCTACTCTGCTAAAATTCTTTCCACCTGCACTACAGCAAGAAATGTATTAAGGAAAAAGAATGTGCTTGTAAGAAATTTTAAGTTAAGCTTTCTGGAAATATAAAAATCCTGTTAGATGGGTATGGTGACTCATACCTTTAATCTCAGCACAGGAAACAGGGGCAGGCAGATCTCTGTGAATTCAAGATCATCCTGGTTTGCTTATCAAGCTCCAGGCAAGCCAGGGCTACACTGTGAAACCCTGTCTCAAGACATAAAAAGTAAAAAAATAAAAAGCCTATTATTGTAAGTCTGCTTATTTAATTAAATCTCTGTGCCTTGTGACTCATTTTCTTCAGTTGTCCTTGTATTTTTATGCATATTAATTTTGTTTTTCTTTTTCTCTTTCACTGTCTAGTTTATTTCTACAACTTTGGGTGGAAGGATTATGGTGTAGCGTCCCTCACTGCCATCTTAGACATGGTAAAGGTGATGACATTTGCCCTACAAGAAGGAAAAGTAGCTGTCCACTGCCACGCAGGGCTTGGGCGAACAGGTGAATTCTAGGAATCATGTTGTGCTGTGTGGGCATAATGAAATATATAGGGGTGAGATTTCCTAATTCTAAAGAGAGATAGTTCTTAGAGTCATAACAAAGTTTTAGAATTAAATTAAATAAAAGATATTTGAAGCATCTTAAGCCTTTATAGTAACCATGTATTGATAAGAGTATTTCTGAATAATTTAGAGCTGAAAACTCACTGTGTTTAAGCATGTTTCTAAAACTACTTAAATAATCAGCTTATTTAAATGGAGCACCTCATGTTAATAAATAGTATTTTTTAAGATTCTTTCTTTCTTTCTTTCTTTCTTTCTTTCTTTCTTTCTTTCTTTTCACCAAGATAGCATTTCTTTGTATAACCTTGGTTGTCGTGGTACTCGCTGTGTAGACCAGGCTGGCCTTGAACTCACAGTGATCCACCTGCCTCTGCTTCTTGAGTGCTGGGACTAAAGACATGCACCACCACCACTACCAGACAAAACATTGTTTTTCTTAAAGACTTGCTTTTATTTTATGTCTGTGAATGTTTACCTGCATGTCTGTGTGCCTCAGAAGAGGTGGTCAGATTCCCCTGAGACTGGAGCCACAGACTATTGTGAGCACTGTGTTGCTGCTGGGAATCAAACTGGGATCCTCTTCAGAGTGCAGGTGCTCTTAACCACCCAGCCATCTCTCCAGCCCCCAAAATATCTTTAACTGAAAGAACTACTGAAATAGCAAGCAACGTTCATCTGCTGGAGTATTTTTCATTTACTGTCCTTTGAAGTTGTTAGCAACAATAGGAGTCAAACTGCAGTCTAAGAAAATGTAGTAGTCTGCTACATTCAGGGAGTGGCAGGGTCTCTATTACATCCATCAGTGTCTGGCTCCATCTTTCATGCCATGTCTATCTTGGGATTTATAAGGATTCTGTACTTGAAGAAGACTGTTTGCATATAAAGTTCTGTGTGAAAGTCAGTGGTTTTATATAAACACGCAGCAAACTTCATTACATTGCTGGTCTGATAGCAAAAATGAAAGGCCTGGGATGGATAGCTTCACTGTCATGTGATTTGTTAGACAAAACCACCCCAGTGTATATCCCCTGCCGTGGGATTTCCTACCTGCCTAGGAGCATCCTAGACTAGTATTCAACTCATGTAGGTTTGGGCAACTCTTAGGATAAAGCCAAAATGTCTTTATTCCTGGACATTACATGTTATACCTCTGCAGATATTTATCCTTATACTAAAGATGTGTGATGTCCCCATGAGAAAGCTGCATTGTGTTCACTGCAAACTGGAGGACATGCAGTTCTCAGAGGTTCTGATTTTCATGTATAACTAGATGTTCACAAACTTAGGAATTATGTGTCTGTCTTTTACATTAAGAGTTGTTGGCTGTTGTATTATAGTTAATTGATTCTGGAGTCTTAACAATGAGTAACTAATGAAAACCAAGCCATTATACTGTTGCAGCTGACATCCTTATAGCGTTTGCTTATGTGACAGAGTCACACCGTGGTCTGGAGAAAACACAGACTAGTGTAGACACCATTTGGAAGAATTGTCAGGCAGAGAAGTAGAATGTATGGATGTAATAATCCCCAAAGCAAAACCTTCCCAACCTGGGAGAGGGCTCAGCAAGAATGTCCTGGCAGTGGGTGGCAGAGATGCCAGAGCAGGGCGTTCCCAGGGCAGAGTGGGTGGCGGATCGGATGGAAGCATCAAGAGCTGTTTACCCCAGAGCAGTGCAGGGTCAGGGTTTGGCTTCCTTCATGCCAGAGTGAGGCATGGGGAGGCTCGACCAGACCCTCAGCTTAGTTTTTAAGTCCTCCTCACCTCAGCAGCCCTTTACCTGCCAATTGTGCTGGCTCATCTCTGGGGCAAAGCTGACTCAGTCACAGGAAGGAACTTCCACAAAGATGTGTAAAAGTCTTTGCAGTAATGAATGCTTGAGGGGCTGGGGATGCCGCTTAGGTGGTAGAGCGCTTGCCTAGCATACAGGAAGTCCTGAGTTTGATAGCCAGAACTACATAAAAGCAGCCTGGTGGTATATACTTGTATATACTTGGACGGTAGAGGCCGGAGGATCAAGAGTTCAAGGTCATCCTTGCCTGTATACAGAGTTCCAGGCCAGCCTAGGTTATATGATAACCTGTATTTTTTTTTTTTTAAAAGCAACAAAGAGCTGGCAGGTGTCATTACTATCCTTTAAATGTGCTTGTATTTATGATTTATTAACAGCATTCAGGCTTTAAAGTCACCAAACACTGGCACATAAACGAGTCTTTTCTCATGTGAGTCTTCTTTACTGTCTAGGTGTCCTAATAGCATGTTATTTAGTTTTTGCAACAAGAATGACTGCTGACCAAGCAATTATATTTGTGCGGGCAAAACGCCCCAATTCCATACAGACCAGAGGGCAACTGCTCTGTGTACGGGAATTCACTCAGTTTCTGGCTCCACTCCGTAATATTTTCTCTTGCTGCGATCCCAAAGCACATGCTGTTACCTTAGCCCAGTACCTGATTCGCCAGCGTCATCTGCTTCATGGTTATGAGGCACGACTTCTGAAATACGTGCCAAAGATCATCCACCTAGTTTGCAAGCTGCTGCTTGACTTGGCTGAGAACAGGCCAGTAGTAGTGAAGAGCCAGCTAGAAGGACCTGGCCTCTCTGCTGAAATCGAGAAGACTGTGTCTGAGATGGTCACAATGCAACTGGATCAAGAGTTACTGAGGCAGAACAGTGATGCACCTGACCCGTTTGACCCCACTGCAGTGGTGGCCGAGTTTGAGAATCAGGATGTGAGTCTTTCTAATGAGCAAGACTTTGACCCCCTCTGGAAGAGGAGGGATGCAGAGAGTCTTCAGCCCCTGACGCATCTGAAAAGACAGCTCAGCTACAGTGACTCAGACTTAAAGAGGGCCAAAGCTATCCTGGAGCAAGGGGAGACACCCTGGACAGTGCCTGCCCAGGATTTGCTGGGCCACAGCCTCCAGCACCAGGCGCAAATCAGCAACTGTTTCATACCACCGACTTCAGAGCTAGGTTTAAATAAGGAAGCACTGGTTCACAGTACATTTTCCTTCTGGACTCAGTCAAAGTGCCGAGGCTTAGAAGGACTCAAGGACAATGGGTCACCACTCTTCTGTAGGAAGGACATTCCAAAGGAAGTACAGCGGAGCAGGACCTTCTCTGTGGGTATTTCTTGTCCACACAATCCTGGAGAACCAGTGACACCCAACTTTGCAGGTGTTCATATGGAACCAGAGCAAGTCACCCACAGTCATTGTGAAGCTCCTAGTGGTTGGGTTCCAGGCTCTGTTCAGGAGGATGGGAGGACTCCCTGCAGCCCTCTAAACTGTGGCTCCAGTCCTAAGTCACAGTGCCCACATGTTCAGGAAAGCCAAGGCAGCTCATCCCTGTTGGAAGCAATGCCAGATGATGGTTTTCAGTCTGAACTGAGTGCTGAAGCCAGGAGGATATTGGCAGCCAAAGCCCTTGCAAATTTAAAGGAGTTTGTGGAAAAGGAGGAAGTGAAAAGGAAAGTGGAAATGTGGCAGGTATTTGTATTTCAATTAATTAATTATATATGTACTTAAATATTTATAGAGTATATATACATACATATACACATATATGTAAATGTATATATTCTACACATATACACACACAGAAATGTTTTTGTCAGAACAAAAACACGTAACAAATTTTCCCAAACTTCTCAATTACAGAAATGAGAAGATGGAACTTGAGGTTTCCCAGTATGATGTGAACCTGATGTAGAAATGACCCAGGGCGTTTGTTTAGTTCCAGTTAAATTTCTGTGTTCAAGAATCCACCTGGCATGATGCTTGTTCCATACACGATGTTAATGTTGGTAGCTTTCTTCTAGGGGCAGCCAGGTCTACAGATGGTGATGTTAGGAACTGGCCTGCAGGGTTTTCTGATCGAGGACCATAGTTTGGAAACCACTGGTCCTAGTGACAAAAATAAAGCAATTTACTTCCCAAAGCTTATTGGTACAGGTGGTGAGTCAGGCCTGCCTTCTTGGCCTGCTCTCTCACAGACTTGCTGGCCTCGTTCCAACAGGGTCCCTTGAGGCTTAGAGATAGCAAATGGAAATGACCCCTGTGGTGTGTTATATCTGAGAGGAGGACTCAGAAACCCATTTATTTCTTGGCTCTTAGAGTGTACAGTTTTAAATTTAAACTCCCTTTTTGTGTGCTTTACTCTTAGTAGGAAGACAGTCTTTAGCTGTACTTTCCCCGGAGGAGCACCTTGTCTGGAGAAAAGGAACTTAGCAGAAACAGGGAGCCGGCCTCAGCATGGGACTGACTTGGGCCTTTTGACTCAGAGAAATCCTGAATTGGCAGCCATGCTCTTCTGTGAATTACTTGGAAGATTTTGTGTATTTGTGGGGGTAGGGTATCTACAGTGGCATGTAGGTGCCCTCAGATCAGAAGAGAGTGTGTGATACCGGGAACTGAGTCAGGTTACAGGCATTTATAAGACAGCCATGCAAGTGCTGGAAACTGAACTCCGGGCTTCTGGAAGCACATGCTCTTAACCGAGAGCCATCTCTTCAGGTTGTGCTATTAAAGTAATTGCTACTCTTCTATATCCCACTATTTATAAAACCAAGAACCTAAAAGCTAGGTTATCTTCAGAGGCAGGAAATTATGTTTTGGAGCTCTTACCAGCTTACAGTGTACAACAAAAGAGAGAACTGTATAAAAGCTCATCTGAAGCCAGGCGTTGGTGGAGCACACCTTTAATCCCAGCACTCGAGAGGCAGAGGCAGGCGGATCTCTGTGAGTTTGAGGCCAGCCTGGTCTGCAGATCGAGTGTCAGGACAGGCTCCAAAACAATACAGTGAAACCCTGTCTCAAAAACAAAAACAAACAAACAAACAAAAACAAAAGAAGCTCATCTGAATTAGAGTATTTACCTAATAAAAACTCAAACATTGTTTTCCTTCCAATAAATTTTCTTTATTCCCCACTATAAACTGAAAACAAAAATCTCTCATTCAGCAGGCAAATATTTCTTGTGCATTATTGTATGTTGAGAGCTAACAAGTAAGAGGATATTTGTGTTACAGATGTCATGGTGCCACTCCTGGGTCAGCCCTGCATGTCACTCAGCCAAGTGCCCACATGAGCTGAGAAGATGTCAGATGAATCTTTGCAAGTTCAAGGCCAGCCTGGTTTACATAGAAAGTCCCAGGACAGCCAGGGCTACATATTCTGCCACCACCAACAAAAATGCACACATTTGGTTGAGACAAACTTAGTGTTTATCTGTAAGGTGCCTCCCCGTGGGGTGCTGTGAATGTTGGAATTAAGTTCTGTGTTACTGTTTCTACCACTCTGCGGTACAGACTACACGTATTTACTGGGCAACTAAATGGATATTAACAATTACTGTGGTTTTTTTTTTTTTACCATTGAAAAGTTTTATTTGATTTACCAAAGCATAAATCTGATCCGTGTCAGAAATTTCTTATTTCTTATAACTCATCTTTGTAAGATGAAATCTTAAAATCTCATTATGAGGCTGGCAGTCTTGAGTCATGAGATTTGAATCCTCCAAGCCCGAGTTCTGGTCCCTGGACCCACATAATAGAGGAGAAAACCAACTCCACAAAGTTACCTTCTGATGGCCACACACACTTGCTGGTGGCCTGCACATGCATACACTCGCACAGGCGCATACATGAGTACACACAACGTAATTAAGGCACATACATGAGTACACACAACGTAATTAAAGCTGGTGCATAACCTGTCTCCAGGCGTTTGGGATGCTGACAAGGCTTTTCACCCTCCCAGATTGAAGGGCGCCAGACTTGTAGGCTTCCCTGTAGGGTTCTAAAAGGCACTTTGAGGAAAACACACACATTTATCAACTTTCATGCAGTTTTCTGTGTGTGCACATGTGTGGTTAAAAGGTTTAGCTGAGACCCCAGGCTAGCTTATAAATGGCCCCCTATTTTTAACCTACCATTTCCTTATTTGCAGTCCAAAGTTCTGTTTTGTTTGCCAGATGCCTGAGAAAGAAGACTGCCTCTTACATGCCTGTGGCCTCTGAATCAGAGTCAGGGCTTTGTGCTTCAGTGGCCCTTCTCTCAGTGTTAGCCTGCACTGTTTGTCAGGGATGAGACTAGGCTCAGAGAAGCTCCTGTGCTAGCCAGGCCCCCCTGCCTATATGTGCAGGCCCTGAGGAAGGTCCTGATGGCCCCTGAGGGCCCAGCCTTAACGCTAAGCCTCCTGTGGATCTGCCTTTTAGGCTCCGTATACCTCTCTCTCCCGTAAACATCTCTCCCCCCCTCTTCTCTGCAGAAAGAATTAAATTCCCGAGAGGGAGCCTGGGAAAGAATATGTGGTGAGAGAGACCCTTTCATCTTGTGCAGTTTGATGTGGTCGTGGGTGGAGCAGCTGAAAGAGCCTGTAATCACCAAAGAGGATGTGGACATGCTGGTTGATAGACAAGCCGATGCCGGTGAAGCCCTGTTTTTACTAGAGAAGGTAAAGTAGCTATTGGACAAGCTAATGAGTTTAATTAAGTCCCTCAGTATGTTTCACTCATGTGTAAAAAAAGAATGAAAATTTTATTTAGGTCTGTTTTAGTGGGTTTTCTTTTTTTCCCCCCCTAATATTGTGTATGTGGTCTCTATGAGTTTGTATATATGAGTGCAATGCCTGCAACAGCCACAAGAGGGCACCCAATTCCCCTGGAGCTGAAGTTATAAGTCCTTATGAACCACCTGGTATGGGTTCTGGGCCAGAACTCAGGTCCTCTGCAAGAGCAGCACATGTTTCTAAACACTGAGCCATCTCCCCAGCCCCCACTCCCCCCCACACACATACACACAATTTAGTAGATTTTCTAAGAGAAGAGAAATTGGGGTTGCAGATGTAGCTCGGTGACAGAGGACCAGCCTAGTGTGTGCAAGGCCCTGGGTTTGATCTGCTGCACCGTAGACACAGAAATTGATACACATTTAAAACCATACCAATCTTCAGATTTATTTGATCAGGCTTTGTGACAAAACAACCAGCTCTGACCCATCTCCCCAACAGTTTCCATCCTGTACTAATATGCCACAGTCAACACTTGGCTGAGTGCGTGATAAATAAGCCTATGAAATTGAGCACTTAAGTCATAGCCAGCAGCCTCCTCTATAATTATTTGAGTTGGTTTCTTGAGATACTTTCAATTAATTTTTTGTATTTCTGGAAAAACCCAAACAGGGGCAGTACCAGACCATCCTCTGTGTGTTGCACTGTATAGTGAGCCTGCAGACGCTTCCTGTGGAGGTGGAGGAAGCTTGCCTTTCACACGCCATTAAAGCTTTCACCAAGGTGAGTCCCTGTGTCCCACACCAGTTGCACCATCTCTGTAAGTCAGGGTTCTCAGGAAAAACTGTGAGCTCCTTCCCTTCAATGTACCAGAGTTTTATAAAAGTCGGAGTTTCTCAACAGTGGTGTCAGGAAAAAGTTGACTTGTCAGGTGGCATGGTAACAGAGCAGCAGTTGAGGATTCAGCAAGCATTTCAAGTCTTGTTCCTCTGAGGCAGGGGGATTTTCTTGTCCAGCCAGCTCCACCTTGTGTTTAAACAGGAATCTTCTAAGGAGGGTTAAACATCCAAAATTGTCAGGTCAGTACCCACAAAAACATTAAATGCATGCTTCCAGGAGAAATGTGGTTTATTTCTGACCTGTGAGCTTTGTGAATGCTACCACCAAGACCCTGACAAACAAGCGGACAGCATCCAGGACCAAGGGAGCAGCCTTTCCCTCCTCAGAATTTGTCTAAAAAGAAGCAAATTGTGGTGGCGAGACACTGCACCCAAGATCCTGGTTCTTTTTCAGTAGACTACACCTTATTCTGGGGACAGTACAGGGCTGCTCTAGTTCCCTGTCTTGTCACCGTCACTCCTCAGCAGAGAATTCCAGGCATGGCAAAGGCCCCAAGTGTGTATACAGTACCTTCCCAGCAGAGAGGAGACCCTCCTTCTCACTGAGTTTTTTTATGTGTACAAAACACTTACAGGAGCCAGATTTTATTTAAACTAGCAGAAATCTCAAGGCGGTGGGTATTGGGTTTTATATTTATATTAACAAGAGGAAATTGAAGCCCACAGACCACTACTGGTTCTCAGTAGTGGGTCACAACCTCTTTGGGGGGTCACATATCAGATATTTACATTATGATTCACAGCAGTGGCAAAATTACATTTAGGAATTAGCGAGGAAATAAAATGTTATTGTTGGGGACCCCACAACATGAGGAACTGTATTAAAGGGTCTCAGCGATAGGAAGGTTGAGAATAACCACCACAGACATTAGACAAAAGATGGAGATACATAGCTTCAGGTGGAAAGCCACTCAGTTCAGGTCTTCAGACTGCAGACCAGAGTGGCCCCGGGGCTTCTGAATGTCACGCATAACAGCTGGTGTGCTTCCTTTGGAAAAGAGAGTTCCCTTGCAGCATCAGTGACTCTGAACTTACACTCACTGCTGACTTCTTGCTGACCAGCTGCGGGGATTGTACTAACCTTGCAGCACTAGATTGAAGTTTTGAGTTTTCACTCTTAAGGTTTGATATTGACATGATTGATAGCTCTAACATAGTCTTCCAGTTAAAATGTATGAAGTCCATCATGTGTGTTTTAAAACTATAAATCTTTGTTGCTGTTTTTTCCAAATCCTTCTTTTCTTTGAGAACAGAAACTTGTTAAAACTTTTGCTACAGTGTCTTAAATAGAAATTTTTTTTTTGTCACCAGGTTAGTTTTGATTCTGAAGATGGACCAATAGTTTACAACACCCTGAAGAAAATATTTAAGCACACATTGGAAGAAAAGAGAAAAATGGCAAAAGACAGCCCTAGGCCTGGCCTCTCCTGAAGCTTTCCTCTCTGGACAAGTGTCCACCCCCAGGGTCCGCCCCACAAAGGGTGGCGCTTCTTTCTGTTCCCATGTGGGTGTGGCATGCTGGTGCCGCCCTTCCTTGTCACACTCCATTGTCAACGCTGCCTCTCTTGTGTTGAGAATAATGGTTCCTTTTTGGAGTAGTTATTTATTTTAAAATGTCGTTGGCTGTGTCTTGAGAATTTGCCATAAAGTTGGTGCCACTTTATTTATTTGCTGAATTAATACAGTTGTGTTGACATTTTATGTATGTTATATTTGTGCCGTTATTCTTTTTGACATTTTGGAGGGGAAATAAAGAACCCTTCTAAAACAGTTTTTTTCTTAACAGAACTCTCCCTGGAATTTCGATAAAATAGATCGTTTTAGTAGTAAAACCTTAATATGTATCCCCCCCACAAGACATATATGTATCTCCTCCTTCAGAAATATGACCTAAGAAAGTCACCAAGTGTCTTAAACTGTTTTATATTTGTTACTAAGGAGACTATTAATACATTGTAAAGGACTTTTAAAAACTTTGAAGCTTTGTGGTTTTCTTTTCTTTTTTACAGATGTGGCAAAGGCTTTCAAAGTGTGTTATTTTTCAGTGATCCAGTGATTGAACTCACGTTAATAGACTGACTGGAGTGGCTGGGATTTTGTACTTGTAGGAAGTAGCCCTGCTCTTGTCAGGCTTCCAGACAACCTCGCCCTTGGCTGTCCGAGGAGGGAGCAGCTCTCAACCCAGAAGCCTTATTCCACTTCCCCAACCTGCTGCTGAGCCAGTTGGCTTCTTTACAGAGAAATGGGAACAGACATGACCAGTGTGGGCAGTTGCTAAGGAGCAGAACTGGCCTTTGTCCTCGCAGGCACTGTGTAGAAGGGGCCGTGTGCTGGGGTGGAGGCTCCTAGCCAGCCTGCTCTCGTGGGGCACTGTGGCCATTCTGCACAGGCAACTCAGACCTGGAGCAAGTCAAGCAAGCCATTGTGTGCCCTAGGAGTACTGGCACTGCTGCCGCACCCCCCCCCCCCTTTAACAAGCCCGCTTGCCTCGGCCTCTGACACTAGCTGATGTTTTGCTATGAGGATTACAATTTTTAAATTGAATTTGACCCCAGGTTGCATTCACCTTAACTGGCTTCAAATGAGAACAGAAAACTGCTCAAACTTGATCCTTTAGGTTAAACTATTAGTCAGCAGCAATTGAAGCCTTAAATTAATATAGGAGCAGCAGAGCCCAATCCATAAAGAGACAAGGAGTTTCTTGGTAGAGGTGATAGCCAGGCCAACTCAAACTAAAGAAGTTGCTTCTCAGAATGTGAGGAAAGAAGCAAGACTGAATTAGAACAACTGAAATTTCCCTAACTCATGCATTTCTGAATTACACTCTAGTATATCAAAAACTATTTTAATCATTAGTCTTACCAACTCTGATGGCAAAGGCTAAGTGTAGCTTTCTTCACCCTGCATTTTCTTCTTGGGAAATGAAATACAATAGCTGTTAATGAACTGGCTTACCCATGTTGAAATGTCTTTTTAAGTGCCTAGTCTAGCAGCAGGAAATAGTTGCATTTTATCTCTTGTGGTACATTCTGAAATCTGATGTTCAAATAGAATGTTTGTCTTCATCTCCATGTGCCTCGAATGGGCAAGTGATGCATAGAACTTCACCATGTTCATCTGGAGCACTTGTTTTAAGTTCTAGAGCAGTCATGTGACCATGCCACTGCATGTCAGAAAAATCCAAGTACACCAGCCTGAGAAGACACAATCAGGCTCTGTTCCAGTGTTGTGTTTCTTTGAATAAAGATGAAGAGAACAACCACTGACCTGGTCCTGTGTTTCTTTGCTGTAATGCCCCAGGGCATCGTGCACACTCCAGGGATATTGGTAAGGGTTTGCTCTTAACTCATTCAGTGGCTAAGCTGGCTAGCCATGCTCACCTTCGATTGGAGTGACCGTGTCAGAGAGTGGATTCCAAGAGAATTTTGTTTTTTAAATTCAGGTGGACAAGATTCTATCCTTCCTCTTCTAAATGTAGAAAGAATTCTTTCTAGCCGAAAGGATGAAATTTTCACATATGGAAGAAGTTTTAAGGTTGCAAATCCTGCGGAAGAAGCAACTGAGAGCAAGCACACCATACTGAGAACTCACCGTGAACAGGCGCCGCCTCATCCCTCTTAGCACCCTGAAAGCATGACACAAGTCAGGCAGACCCCACCACCACCACCACTGTGCGCTGTGTGCCCACGATGCAGCCTAAAGAGCTTGACCAGGTGGACGCTCCCAGTCTTAAGTCCCTCAGGGACACCAGAGGCCCTCCCACCCGACGCTGTATTCCACCAGAGTGCCTGTTGTTTTCCATAATAATGGCAACAGCACAACCCTGGAAAAGGCTGAGCCAGCACTAGCTGTGATGGTCTCCATCCAGCAGACCACATTCACAAAACCAAGAGGGCGCTTTCTTGCTGCAGTCAGTGTCTCTTACTTATAGGACTTGCTAACTGCCCTCTGGGTAGAATTTCTGCCCCTGCTGCAGTGTATTTGCACAGCTCAGATTCTATGCTGATTTACTTAGTCATGTTTTAGCCGGCTTCCTTTCTCAGTTGCATGTGACTGCTGTAGTTCCAGGCAGAGTGAGAGCCTAGCGGGCAGATGCTGTAGTTTCCAGGATCTTGGGCCAGGTTGCAGTCAACTGTCCAGATACACAGGTCCTTAGAGGAGATGAGAGGGTTTCTTGGGGAGACGCAGAAGGGCCTGGAGGTGTGCCATGCCTCCCTGTGGCCTGGCTTCAAGATTGGTAGAAGGGTGAGGAGGGCTGAGGTGATGTTCCAGTGACATTTTGAGTCATGAACGTGGAGCTCCAAATTCTATGATCCAACATGGAAGCAGTTTCTTCGAATTTTATTTTAAAGAACAAAGAAATTAATAAATCTAGGTATATTCGTGGGTACATCAGAGAGTCAAATTCAGCAAGAAGGGGGATTTTCTATAGGACTAAGATGCTATCTGATGACATTCTTAGCTTCTGGATTGGTGCAAGCTTGTGGTCTGCTAAATTAATAGTTTCCAAAAAGGCTTTTATCTATTAGTCACAAGAACTTAGCCCAAGATAAAGTAATGAACCCTTGGAACATGACAGTCCAATCTCCATAGCATTATAGTTCTATCCAGTCAGCCAGTCTCTGACACAGCTTCTTCCCAGGAATTCTCCTTCACACCTGCAAGTGCTAAGATTACAGTCATGCACTGGTGTATGCAGTGTTGGGGACCGAACCCAGGCCTGTGTACATGCTAGGCAAGTGCTCCTACCATTTTTTAAAATATGAGATTCTCTCTCTCTCTCTCTCTCTCTCTCTCTCTCTCTGTGTGTGTGTGTGTGTGTGTGTGTGTGTGTGTGTGTGTGATATCCCCTGGAGCTGGAGTTACAGGAGGTTGTGAACCACTGCATGGGTGCTGAAATCCAAACTCAGGTCCTCTAAAGGAGCAGTATACATTTTTAACTGTTGAGCCATCTCCCCAGGCCTCTACCCTTTGATTTCTTGTAAGTTTCTCTGTCTCTCCTTTTCTTAAGACGAGCTGGAGAAATATTCAGTGGTTAAAGAACTTGCCATATAAGGGTGAGGGCCATAAAGTCAGTCCCCTAATCACGTATAAATTCAGCCAGGTATGCAGGCCCTCCTGTGTTGCTCAGAAAGGAGAGACAGGACCCACCCAACCAAGGTAGCTAGCCACACTAACTGTATCTGCTAGTTCTTGGTTCACTTCAGAGACCCTCAATCAGAGAAAGAAATTAAAAAAAAAAAAACACCTAGGCTTTTGATTTCAGATTGATGTGGAGGGGCCATTTCTGTAGGGAAGCAATGGTCAAATTCAATGTGGTTCAACCTAATTCAAAATGTTCCTGTGGCCAGCAGGGGGTATTCCCTGGGTTTTGATAAGGTCCAGATTAGATGACCATTATTCTAAAAGCACCCTACTTGTTCACACTAGTTTCTTTCACAAATGCTAGAGACCAGTAGGAAACCTTGGTTCTTTGAGCAAGACATGTGCCTGCCCTGTGCTGTGCTCTTGCTAATAGCTACACTGGAGTTACTTAGTCAAGACTCCTGTTAGCCAAGCACCAAGGTGCTATGGTCCAAATGGCCAACAACTTCATGTGCTGGGGTCTAAATCCCCACTGCAGCAGTGCTGGGAGTAGGGCCTCAGGGGAGGTGGTTGGATCATGAGGTTCTGTTCTCATAAACGGATCCTTGCCGCCACCAAACAGTCTAACAGTCTGCTTCATTTCCCCCTCTGTCACGTGAGGACACAGTGTTCTCACCCACCTCCCACCCCCAGGCTGAAATAGCCAAGGCACCATCTTGGTAACAGAAGACAGCCCTCCCACAAGGGGCCAGAGCCTTCGCTTGACTTCCCAGCCTAGACAGCAGTAATTGTTCACTAATTACCAAGAAACTGGCGCCACAGGAGTAGGGGTGTTGCTGTGACAAGCAAGTAAAAGTGAGAAGAAGTTTGGGAGCTGGGTCAGTGAGGACCTGCAACAGTTTTGATGTTGTGTTGTCAGGACTAGGGCTGTAGCCTCACCTCAGTCTTAGTGGTCGCTACACCAGAAGCGGGCAATATTTGTAATGTCACAATGTTTGAATTTATTGAATTAACTCAATTCACAAGTGACACTGGTTTTGTCGGCTGCCATTTGTAGAGCAGTCCTAGTTCTCCTTGAGAGCTGGGCATTGTTAAACCTGGGTTCTTCCATTCTAAGCTTAACTACTAATATTAACTCCCAGGTCAGACATCCTAACATCATGCAATAGTTAGACAGACACACTATTAAAGGACTAAAGAGGTCATAGGTGGCCATGAGAACCTCACTGGAAATTAGGGGAAAGGCCATCCTTGCTACAAAGTGGCAAAGAGTTTAGCATCACGTCTGTTCTAGACGTCAGAACTTAGGGCTGAGGGACTAGTATTCTCAGTAGATTTCTTCTGTCAAAGAAATCTCCAAGCCCCGCAGTGTCCCGGATGCTGCCTGGCTTCTCTGAGCTGCTTTTAGCAAAACAGCAGAAGAATTTATTCACAACAGAATGTATAAGAGGGAGAGCACTGAGCTTCAAGCCAGGCATCCTTAGTAAGAATTTCAATATGGCCAGAAGGAAGCCTTGTACTCTTCATGCAAACCAGGGAGGATGTTTGGGAGGGCTTTAGAGGTCTCCCACACTTCTGTGTTGTCCCTGGGAAGGAAGAATGGTTTTGAAAGGAGCTGGACGCCCATAGTTTCCTCCAGGCTCACCTCCAGCCTCTTATTCATCTACCAGCCAGGTGGTGGTGGCCCACGCCTTTAATCCCAGCACTCAGGAGGCAGAGGCAGGAAGGTCTCTGTGAGTTCAAGACCAGCCTGGTCTACAAGGGCTAGTTTCAGGACAGCCTCCAAAACCAAAAGGAAACCCTGTCTCGAAAAAACAAACAAAACAAACAAAAACAAAACAAAACCCAAAAAACCTTCCTCCCCAGTGGTGGCACTGTTGGGGGGTGGTAGAATTTTTTGGAGGTGCAGCTTGGTGGAAAGAAGTTAGGTCACTAGGGCCAGAGCTCTGGAAGCGATAATCGGGACTCAGGACAGACGGCCTCTGCTTCCTCAGTCTCTACATCCTGTTGACAAGGTGAACAGATCCCCCTCCACCTCTCCCACCCGGTGCAACAGACCCAACAAATGGGGCCGAGCCCCCACAGATGGAAACCTTTGAACTGTCACCTTTGGGTCCATAAATCTTTCTGCCTTTATGACGATTCTGTCAGATATTTTTTTCCCAGCAAAGGAATGCTGACAGCAGCGTTACTTTAAAAATTTCCAAGTATCTTATTTAAGAAAAGACAGCTGGATTCTCAGAGCTAGCTGCCTTTTCATGCAATCTGTTATAGTGTCACATGGTACGCTACATCTGGAAAGTTCCACAGTGCATTCGTGAGAGGGAAAAGTGCACACAGTATCTTAGTATTCTGAAAACAGTTTTAACTTTACAGATAACCTTGAAGGAGTCTGAAGTCCTAGATACGGGGCTTGGGAGATAGCTCTGTTTAGTGCTTGATCTGCAAGCACAAGACCTGAGTTCGTTTTCTGAACCCATGTCAAAAGGCTGGGCATGGTGGCATGTGCTTTTAATCCTAGTGCTGGGGAGACAGGGTTGGCGGATCCCTGGATTTCAATAGCTAGCTGGCTTAGCTTAGTCAGTGACTTCCAAGCCAGGAAGAGACTGTCTCAGACAAAAGGTAGGCAATGACAGAAGAATAACACCAGATATTGTCCTCTGAGCTTCACATGTACACACACACACACACACACACACACACACACACACACACACACACCATACATAAGGTAAGGTAACTTTAAATATAATTATCTGGTGAAATAAGACTTAAACTATACATGTTTTTTTTTTTAAATCACTCCGTTTACATAAGAAAAAAATCAACCCCTTTGGCTAACAATGAGGAATGGTCTTGATCTTAAAGAGAAAAGGAAAGACTTTGGACAACCAGACAAAAAGACCATTATTTACAAGGAACACGAAGCCTGTTAGCCATCAATTTGCTGCAAGCCTCCTGGTGCTGAAAGTGAGCATCTTATTAGGTTTTTGTTTTGTTTTGTGCATGTGGGGGCCTCCTGTAATCCCAGCTCTTGGAGAGGTGGAGACAGGAGGTCCCCAGAGCAAACCGGCTAGTGTAGCTGGCCAAAACAGAAAGTTCTGGGTTCAGGAAGAGCCCCTGCCTCAATAAGTAAGGTGGAGTGATCCTATATAACCTCAAGCCCTTACAGACATGCACACACCCATGCACAACATAATACACATATGTAAAAAAGGCATTATAAATTCCTGAAGATACTGTATCTGAGTCATGGAAAGTGTATGGGAGACAGTGTGGAGATATCTATCCAATGGGAAACTACAGGACTAAGGACCTATTTCCTTCAGTAAACAAATCACAAGAGAAAATCAGGAAGGAATCTGTGGATTGAAAAGAACTTGGGTGGACCTGGCTTTGGTCCTGACATGAACAAACTATCATAAAATGTTGATGGCAATGCCCACGGGAGATCTGGTGTTGCCAGGGAACATAGCAATTTTTGTCTTTAAAATACATGTCTTTAATTACCTCTACTAAGGGGATGGGGCATGGGCATGTGAAGGTCAGATGATGACTTACTTCCTTTCTACCATGTGGGATGTAAAGGTCAAACTCAGGTCATCAGACTTGGTATCAGGCACTTTTACTTGCTGAGTCATCTCACTGACCCAAAATTCATATGCATTTTTATTTTTATATGTATGTCTGTGTACCTGAGCATATGCTTACCCACTACACGCATGCAGGTACCTATGGAGGCCAGAAGAATGTATCGGGTCTCCTGGAGATGGGGTTTAGGAGACATCTGATGTGGGTGCTGGGAACCAAACCCAGGTCCTCTGAAAGAGCCGCAAATGCTCTTAACTACTGAGCCATCTCTCCAGTCTCAAAATCCATACATCCAGAAATACCAACAGTTATTTCCTTATTGTTTGTGTTTTGAGACAGGGTCTCATTATGTAGTCGTCTATCCTGGAGCTTGCTATGTAGACCAGACTGACCTTGAACTCACAGAGATTCTCATGCCTCCTGGGTGCTGGGATCAAAGGTGTGATGTGAGTCACTACTCCCAGCCTTAGTTTTTCTTTACAAATAGCAAATGTCTTCAATTTTAGCAGGACTGGTGGCACATGTCTTTAATTCCAGCACTTGAGAGGCAGAAGTAAGTGAATCTCTGTGAGTTCAAGGCCAGCCATGCTACAGAGTGAGACCTCTCTCTCTCTAAAAAAAAAAAAATAGTATTCAATTTAGTTGTCCTTTTTTTTTTTTTTGCTGTGGAGTTTTTTAGTTAGTTAGGTAGTTAGTTTGTTTTTAAAGCAGAGTCTCATGTAGCCCAGGTTCACCTCAAACTCATGTGTAGCTGAGGATGGCCTTGATCTTCCTGCTTCCATTGCCTAAGAGCAGGGATTGCATTCAGATGCCAGCACTGCTAAGCAATACCTTCAACTAAAGGGAATTACCTTGTAAGTTAAAAAGTGTCCATGTGGTATGGAGAGATGGGTCAGTGGTTTAGAGCACTGACTGCTCTTAGCAGAGGAGTGGGCAGCTCATAACTTCCTGTAACCCCAGCTGAAGGGGAATCTGGCATCTTCCTCTGGTCTCTGTAGGCACTGCAGCTATATATACAAATCTGTACACACACACCACACACACACACACACAGGTGCATGCATATTTATGATCAGTTTTTAAAGTGTCCATGTAAGATCTGTCATGTAAGAAGAATTACAGATGAAACAAAAATGATCATAAATGAACTATTTTGGACATAAGGTGGTACAGAGACATTTATATGTGTGTGAATATTTTTTTTTGTAATATAAAGCTTTAGAAGGCAGCATGTCGGCTGGAGAGATGGCTCAGAGGTTAGGAGCTCTCCCAGGTGATCTGGATTTAATTCCCAGCTCTCACAGAGCAGTTCACAACCATTTATAACTGTTCATTGCTCCAATTCCAGGGAGCCTAATACTCTCTTCAGGACTCTGAACACCAGGCACACACATGTGAACAGTCATACGTGCAGGCAAAACACCCATACACATAACATAAAATAATGCTGTTTTAAAGGCATTATTATCACATACTTTTAAAAACTTAAAACTGCCTATAACCTCTTCCAACCAAAACAAAGCAATGGAGACCAGGCGTACCTCCTTGAAATAATGAGACACATGTGAACACAGGTGCACAGGCATGCTCCCATGCATGTACACACACCTGCACACGTGCACACAGATACACATAGAGCATCCACACACATACATGTAAGCACATACATGTGCATGTACACTACATACACTAACACTGCCAACCCTGACTCTCCTCATCCTTGAGAGAGAGAGAGGACACAGATGTCCAAATGTCCACAGTTTACTTCCTGGAGAGACTCCCCAGGCAGTAGCGGAGGGTGATGTCACTAAGACGACATGAGCTGATGAGCCCGAGTCCAGAGAGGGAAGAGGTGTCCAGGCTGAATCCCAGGGGCCATCTGCTTGTGGATTAATACAAGATAAAGAAGGAAGACGTGGGCCATCATCTCAAGGGATGCAGGAGAAGCCCCTGCCAAACCCAGCGGCCATTCTCAGTAAAAACCAACCCAGGCACTTGAATCAGGAGAAAGCTCTTTAACCCAGTCAGGGCATCTACAAAAGCACTGTCACACATAGTAATGACAGACTGCATGCCATTCCCACAGGACCCAGAGCGAACCAATTAGACACCGTGTTGGCGATTCCACCTAGTGCAACTGAACAGGGGAGTGAAGTGAAAGGCGTGGAAAAGAAGGCGTTTGCTTCTCTCGCTGGATTTGTCTGCATCCAGTGAGAGCTCCCGCGTCAAAAACACAGCGAGGTGCAGCATGGTAGACGAAGACACCCGATGTTGACCTCTGTCGTAAAGACACACACACACCACACACACACACACACACACACACACACACACACACACACACGCACACACTCACACACACATACACACACGCACGCACGCACGCACGCACGCACGCACGCACGCACACAATAAGATCTACAAAACAAAAACAAAATACCATTACTACGAAATGACTTCTGAGGTGCCTTGTCCAGCTTCAATGTGATGGTTTTTGCTTTCCCTTATTATATTTTATTTTGTCGTGTTATTATTTCCTAGAAGCCTGTTCTTTTCTAATGAGAGACAGAAAGGGGGCGGATCCAGAGGGGAGGGGACTAAAGGAGAGAGACTGGGAGGAGCAGAGGGAGGGAAACTCTGATCAAGATACATGGTATGAGAAAAGAATCTTTAACAGAGGACTTTAGCAGAGAGAAAGCACTATATCAAACTTAGTTGTCTCCCACCTTCCTTCTTCCCTCCCTCATCTTTCTAAACTCCTTTTCCTGGTTTTTAGATGGTCTCCCTCTATAGCCCAGGGTTGCCTGAAACTACTAAGCCTCATGAATTCTGGGACACCACCATGCCTAACCTTCCATTGTATTTACAAACACCAGAAATCAATCCAAACTTGAAATTGCAAAGGCAATGCCATTTGTCCTGGCATCTAAAAGGTAAGATCCAGGGTGTAAAGCCCAGGAGAGCCAGGGCAGCTGCAACAAATTGTCAAGCCTGGTGACTCACTGGGACTGAGCACTCTCAGTTCAGAAATCTGTGTAGCAGTTAGGAGAGCTGCAGTCCCCTGGAATGCTCTTCCATCGTGCTGGCACCCAAGAGCCCCTGTTGTTTGGCTGGTTGCTAAAACACTCATTAGCTCCAGTCTGCCTCCATAACCACAACCCCTCTTCTCCCTGGCCCCACCCCTCTCCTGGTCTCTTCCTCTCCTCCTCATATAAGAACTTTATGGCTTTAGAGCCATCTGGATAAACCAGAATGATGCTCCCAAGGTTCTTAATTATATCTGTAGAGCCCCTCCCCCTTTTCCACACCTGGAGGTCACATCCAGGTGTGGAGATGAGTTTAAAGATGGCATGCTTCAGTGAGGATTGTGGTTCACCTTACTCAGACTGTAACCGGAAGTTGTGAGAGACTGCCACACAAATAAGACCTCAATTAGCAAAGAGAAACACACACCTTATTTATAAGTGGGAAGACTCGAGATTACCAAAATTTTACACCCTCACTGATTTATATTCCAATATAGTGCTAAGCAAAATCCACCAACCTTTCCTTATAGAAATCAAAAAACTGATTTTAAAATGTTTATGGGAAGGCAAAAGACCGGACAGCTTAGACAACCTTGACAAACAGCCCCTACCACATACGGCCTCTTGAGTGATCCTTTCAGAACGTTACTGTGTGGTCCGGGATAGAACATGTTCTTCCCCATTTATAAATATTATTTATTTTAGAGAGAACTAACACACTATGCTTGGCAATTTGGTAATGTTTTCTTGTGTGTGGCACCAGGGATCCAGTCCAGGGCCTGCTGTACAGGAAGCATGTGATCTTTCAAGGAACTACATCTCTAACCACGATTCAGTGAGCTTTGACATAGGTACACACCCTCAAAAGCAACACCACACTCAGCATATCTGGATGTCTCTAGGACCCTAAGTGTCTCCCGAAGCACATTCACAAGACCTCCCTCCCAGCCCAGGCAGCCACAGACCTGCCTTCTGTTGCTAGGATGTTTGCGTACTGTCTGCAGTTTTATGTGAGTGGAATCAGACAAAATGTTCTCTTTTCCTGCCAGTTTCTGTCTCAGCATCATCCGGCTGAAGTTCATTCCTGTTACTGTAGGTACCTGCGGCTTGTTCCTTTTATTGCTCAATCATATTGTCCCCAGTAGATGGATATTCCACGTTGGTTTTAGTTTTTTAAAATAGAGTCTCTCTCTATAGAGCCCTGGCTGCCCTAAAACTCACTCTTGTAGGCCAGGCTGGCCTCGAACTGTCGTAGATCCACCAGTCTCTCCTTCCTAAGTGCTGGTGTTAAGGTGTGTGCCACCAAGCCCAGCTTATCCACAATGGTTTATCCAATCACCTGCTCCCAGTGTTCCCAGATGTCACGAGCACTTGTGTGCAAGTCTTTGTCAATACATGTTTTGTTTTCTTCTTGGGTAGATATCTAGGAGCAGCTGGATTACATAGTGGTTTCATATTTAAGTGTTTTGATGTCTTTTAAAAGTGTGCTCCAAGCCGGGTGGTGGTGGTGGTATAACACACCTTTAATCCCAACACTCGGGAGGCAGAGGCAGGTGGATCTCTGTGAGTTCAAGACCAGCCTGGTCTACAAGAGCTAGTTCCAGGACAGCCTCCAAAACCACAGAGAAACCCTGTCTTGAACCCCCTCCCCCCAAAAAATAACTGTGTTCCAGAGTGATTGGGCCATTGTATTCCTCACTGACAATATCAGAGTATATCAGAGTTCAAGTTTCTTTATATATGCAATTATACCTGGTATGGTGAATCCGTCTTCATTAAAACAACAACAACAATTTTAAAGTTGCCATCCTGACCTCCCTCCCCCATGTGTATATATGTGGAGGCTAGAAATTGATACTGGTGTCTTTCTCAATGGCTCTCCCTGTATTTTCTTTCATTCTTTATTTGTGGGTTTTCAAGACAGGGTTTCTCTGTGTCGCCTTGGAACTCACTCTGGAGACCAGGCTGGCCTGAACTTACAGAGATCCGCCTGCCTCTGCCTCCTCAGTGCTGGGATTAAAGGCGTGGGCCAGCAATGCTCAGCTCCCTTGTATTTTTTAGGATAGGGTGGGTTTCTGGCTGAACCTGAAGCTCAGCAATGTGGCCAGACTGGTTAACCTCTGGGTCACCAGAGCCTACTGCCTCTGCCTCCAAGCACTGGGGTCATGGCCACACGATGCCAGGCCTGAGTTGTTTAAATGCAGGTGCTAGAAGATCTGAACTTGAATTCTTAGACTTTCATGGCAAGGTTTCTCCTGACTGAGCCATCACCTCCTGTTAGTTTTTGAAACTAAAAAGTAGACCTTCTTACTGAACTCCGACGCCTGTCAACTGGACCGCCAGTGGACCTCTGCAAGTTTCTGTATTTTGGCCATAGGAAATTTGGGTTATTCCACTTTATACTCTAAAATGTCTTTAAAGACATTGGAATTTATTTCTTACGGTTTTTTTTCCTTGGGAATTTCTAAAGGATTGAATTTGGGGGAAAGAAAAAAAAAAAAAAAAAAAACCTGTGCTGTACCAGCTGTCTTATGTCCTCTCTGGGTCCTGTCTCCAAATATTACTCAGTGAGAGTAAACCATTTTTCTAGACTCTGACTAAATGCTTTTTTTCTTCCTCTTTGTTTTTCTGGCCACCACACATTCAGCCCATAGCCTCTCTTGCCAGATGTTTGGCTCCCTGCTTTCTGTATTTAAAACACACAGAGGAGGTGTAGCTGTGATAGCCACATCATTTTTTATTTTCTTCTTTGGGTCAATGATTTAAAGCATTGACATCATCTTAATTTGAAAGCACAAGAATGCCAACCTCACATAGGACGGGGTACATGCAAACTGTCCTCTGAAGGGCCGGGAGGGAGGTCAGGCCCAGGGCCTGAGGCCTGCGATGCAGGAATTCTGACACGAGGCCTCCTGGCTGTGGGCCAGAAACTGAGTCATGGAGAAAAGCTCCCTGAAAAATAAACCTTTGGGCTAACGAGAACCGCTGCTTTGGAAGCGCCTTTCAGGGCTGCAAAGAGAGGGCTGAAGCAGCGCCTGCCTCGTTCAGGCCTCACTGGAAATAAACCTGGAGGGGGTCTTCCCAACCCCTCTTTAGGTCAGGAACACAGAAATGTTTTCTACCCTCGAGCAGCCCACAGTGAAGGAGGGGTGAACTTGCGAACAGACAGCAGCTGTAGGCAGGATGGGTCTTTACCGTGGGATATGCCAAGCCAAGTTTCGTGAAGACAGGCAAAACAAGAGGGGCCAGCTGTGCTCCCAGGGCAAAGGAACCCACTTTCGGGACACACTAAACGTGAGCTCTTTGTTCCTTTGTTCTCAAAATGCTAGATAATTCTCTGTCCCAAATAATTCAGATTCAAACTAAGCCAAAGGTCATTTGGGAGACAAATTTCTAAGAACTGTACTCCCCAGGTTGTTTGTTTTGAGACAGAAATTTACTATGTACCCCAGGCTAGCCTCAAACTCACAGAGGTCATCTTGCTTATACCTCCTGAATGCTGACATAAAATGTGAGTGCCACTAAAGCCCAGCCTTTTTTTTTTCTTTCTAAATCCAGTGTTGCAATTCTTTCATTTCAGTGTTTAAGTCAACTCAGTATCGTCCCAGTGTCCCTACCATGCTCTTCTAGGCTGGTGAAATCCCTTAGTCTTCTGAACTTCCAAGACAGAGCCAAGATTCAAGACTGTGTGTGCCCCTAGATGATGGTTCAGTTCCTTGCCTCAGCCCTGCTGTGGCTCACCAGGCTCAGGCAGAGACCTCCAGCAGAGTAGGAATGTATACTATCCTTTCCTTAAAAGTCGAGAGTCCTTTTTGGAGACCAGCCCCCCTAAAGGATAGAGGTCTGTGCTCTGGCCAACAAAAGGGTGAAAGCAAACCCTGACCTCAAGATGCCCTCATTTCACAACAGACAAGAGTCTGACCTCTGTCTGCAGCTGTAGATATCCTGTTAAACACAGTCCAGGCTCAAGGGTTTGTAGTCAGGGTGGGGCCAAGGCTTCTTGTATCTCAAGTTGGTCTTGCATTCACTATGCAGCCAGGATGACCTTGAACTTGCAATCTTCCTGCCTCCACCTTGTAAGTATTCGATTTACAGAGATGCACTGGTTTATGCGAGGCCTCATGTCTCCTCGGCAAGCACGCTACCAACTGAGCTACAGGCCCAGCTTGTTTCCACTTCCTTCCCTTCAGCCTCCCACACAGGCTGAATTCTCGGCACAACACTTCCCCACTTAAGTCTCAGTGTCTTTCCAGAATCCCCTGAAATGTACCAAAGTAGACGCCAGCCAGATCCCAGTTCATCTCCACCAGTCAGAGCCACTGTCCTGGTCCCTTACACTGGCAGAAACTCGGCAGATCTTCTGAAGTGAACGGAAATCAGTGCTGGTTTCACATGGTGGCCCTGTGAGGAGTGGGACAGTGCCTGTGGAACACTGAATTCAGCACTCCACATCCTCTAGAGTTCAACAAACTGTCAAGATCCAGCATTGCAGCTCTCCAGTTCCCTGGGGGACATGCTCTATTGCATGGTGCAATCCACTGGGCATGGCGGGTCATTCCTGAAATGCCAGCACTCAGGAGGCCGAGGCAGGAAGATTGTGAGTTCAGGGCTAGCCTGGGCCACATAGAGGAAGCCTGTCACAAAACAAGGCAAAATCTGTCCATCCCCCTTGGAGTACACGAGCAACAGCTGACCATTTGAGCAGGAGCAGAACCCTTTGTCTCTCTTCCAGTGCCCAGTGAATGGTGTCCCACAGGGGAAGAAGACAGACCAGGCCAGTGCAGCCCCAAGGATGATCTCCTTGGAATATAGGGTAGAAAGTGGGATGTGAATTTAGAAACAGCACCAATCTGACAATGTCTGATGGATGAATAATTTCAAGGTTGTGTCTGTATTCTAGTCATCCTTTTTGTTTGTTTTTAATGTGGGAAATTACCAATACAGAGCCAGGTAAAAATACAAGGGAATTTAATAGGGAAAAGCCTTACTTACAGAGTGACCTAGCCAGCTGGCGGGACAGCAGTAAGTACAGCAAGCCAAAGATGAAAACGAAAGAAGGGCCTGCCACGTGAGCATCCCTCACTCTTAAACCTTCCCTATGTCACCCTGACCACACCCTCGCAGGTGTGGTCAGGCACACCTGTAGCCAGCCCCTAAGCAGGCGTGGCTACAGCATCCCCTACAATTCCCTTTTTAGTCTAAAAGAGGATTAAAACTTAACAGTGTAAAGTATCAAAAATTAACAACCATAAAAGTGAAATATAAGAAGATAAAACAACCTGCTTATGTCACATCCTAACTATGTCTATTTTAACTAAACCCTAAAGTCATCTGAAAGAGGTGTCCAAGCTGAACACTTCCTTCCTATCCCAACCATAGACAATAGGAAGCTATCCCTAACTAAGTATATACACTATCCTAAATGACAACAATGGGGAAAGGGGGCGTAGCATCCTCCAAGTTACTTCCTGCTGAAATGGGACGACGATAGACTTGTGGGGTCCTGTAGAAAGAAAATGTTAGTATAGTGAAAGTCTTGAATGGATTGTATCCAGTCCATGTTAGATGGGATTCGCTTGATTGAAGATCTCGCTTGAAATCCTCAACTTGATTGAAGTCAGTACCCGAAGCTCTGGTGGGAGTGTCAGTTGAAATGGAGCAAGTTGGACCCAGTGCAGTCGAGAAGGTGTGGCCCCATTTTCTTTCCAGGGCATCCAGGGATTACTGTCAGGCAGGTCTTCATTGGCTGTGTGTGACTTAAACATAAATGTTAGCAGAGAAATGTTTGCTTGTGTAAGTATGTATACTGGAAAAGACAACCATGGGAGAATAACAATTATGACAGGATATACATCTTGAAGGAAAGAGCCAAGAAAAGACAAAGGCAATCCCCAAATTTTTCTCTTATTCTGCATTACATCAATTGGTTTCTTGATACAATACAGAAACTCTAAAGTTTAGTTAAATAACGTGCTTGGATTTTAGAGGAGGAAAGCCAAATTGGCCCCCAAATCCAGCATTGGTTTAATTGAATAGGGACTCGGAAATAAAGAGAAATCGAGTTCTCTGAGAGACACCTGTAAAGTTTACCGTATGGCACATTCCTTTTGTTTGATGGTTATAGCTACCTTCTCAAGTATCCACCCATGCAGTGTCCTTTGACTTCTGGAGATGAGTTTTCCTGTGAAGATAAAAGCAAAACACTTCCCTTTCCTTTGGGAGGTTTCTATTTAGTTTATGAGATATACCTTAGTAGAATACCTGTCATTTGTCCTCATCGAGAGGTTTTTCTTTTTCAACCCCAGAGATTTAAAGCTATATCTGCCACGTATGGTTTCAGTCTCCCTTTCTGTCCTTCCGGTCCAATGCAGACCATCGAGTTAACATTCTGTCGAACTCTAGATAGAGTCCCAATTCCTAAAAATTGTACATTTGCCTCTCTAAGAGGCCATTTCTCAGGCAAAGACTTTTGGGTAATAATAGTCACACCCGCCCCAGTGTCTACTAAGCCAATAATTACTTTATTATTAATTCTCACTTTCAACTGAGGCCTTTTATCATTAATAGAAGTTTGCCATTTTGTCCAGTCACATTTGATTCTTCAGCGCTAGCCAAACTACCATCTAAAGCAGTATTATTTTTCACAATAGGCAAAGAACTATCTATTTGTCCTGTGAGAGATTGTCTTCCATGGCTACTGGGAACTGGAACTTTCTCCATGTCGGGGGGCCTTCTAGAGCCCCCCCCTGGGAGTTTCCTGGCCTTAACGGGTTTCCTTGCATGTCCCTGGTCGATCTACACTCATTGGTCGAGTGTCTGCCCTCACCACATCTTCTACACAGTCCAGAAGGCAGTGGCCTTCCGTATGAGGCATTGTTAGAATTCGTTTGTCTACAATTTTTCTTAATATGTCCCATTCTACCACAGCTGAAACATCTAGGTTCCTGGTGCCTTCATGGTCTCCTGGGGTAGGCTCTTCCTATACAAGGTTCTGGTTCATAGTAGTAGTAACCTCTGGCCTCTTGGTACCTATGTTGACCTCTGTAAGGTGCTTCTCCTTCCCAAGCCCTTTCGCCCTCACCTCTAGAACTTTTAATCTCCTGTTGCCTTTTTAAACCTTTCAAGATGGCTTCTCCTACCCAAGCTCCAGTGTCTTGCACATTATAGTTAATGTTGGCTGCATGCAAAACCCATTCTTCCAGTGGTGCTGATCTGATCTTTAAAGGCAAAAGCCATCTGTCCCTGAGGGTGTTTTTTAGAAGGTGACTTTTCTACCATGGTAGCTGGGTACACTAATGGTGTATGAGTAACAACGTTAGAAGAATAGTCATGATACCTGGGTGGAGTAGGTGCCTCAGATTGGCGTGATTCTGTGTCTGAGGCATCCCAATGATCTTTAAGCCTAGTAATGATATCCTCATGAAAAGTTTCAATTTCCTGCATCATGAAAGATTCCAAGAATGTTAGTGAATCTGTAAATTTCTCTAGCTGCTCCTCTACATGTTTTTCTAGGTATTTAATATGCTCATCCTTAGACAGCATCTGAATGGTATGGAAACTGCCTTCTAGGTATTGGAGTCTAGATTCGAGGTCATGATTTGCTGATTTTGAGTCCTCATCAATTGAGCATATGGACCTATCTAATCTGTTAGCCTAATCTGTACTGTAAATTATCTTCCAAACATTTGAATCTAGACTCAAATTTGTGATCTGATGCCTTAGATGCTTCAATAATTGAATGGCATTGTCCAGTTCTTCAACCCTTTCCTGGGTATTTTGTACATTTGCATCTAGTTTCTAGGACACAGAGCCTATCTGAGTTTCTAGCTGGCTACAGATATTCTTTAGTTCATCACGGTCCTCTGACAGCTTAGCCTTTAACGCCTCAGACATGGAGGATCTCTCTGTGCTTATCTTATCATAAATACGCTGCATCTCATCTTGGGTAACAGCTCTGTCTTTAGCATATTGGACACAAAACGAAGCTTATCATCCAATTTCTGTTCCACTTGCTGCACAATTGTGGCTTGACCTAATCTGTTCTCTAAAACCTCATTGTGTAAAGCTGTTATTTCCTATAAGCAGGTAATGAGGTTATCTTTGTCCCTCTTCCTGGAACCTCTGGCTAGTAATGTTATTTGTACCAGCAAGCTAACTGCCATTACTGCATATAGGCAGGTAATTGGCAGATTAGCATCTTCCTCAAACATTGAATTCATGTAATAAGCAAAAATATTACCAATTTTAGCAAATGATAAATATTCCACCATGATTTTACCTGATTTCTACTCCAGATGCAGTAACTATCTTTGACCAGCAGGTGGCGAAGGCGTTCAGCTAGGCAGCACGGTGGCAGTGGTGGAGGTGAGATCACATAGGCGGCTGTGCTTAGCTTAGAGAGTGTATGGCCTTGCCGGCCCCAACCACTAAAACAGGTACAGCTTTACAGCCACCGCGGCCAGGGAAAGTCAAGGGCCCTGCTGAAAGCTGAGGCCTAGTCCTGAGGCCCACTTGGCTCAAGGGCAGGAGGCCTCCGGGCATGGGTAGGCCACAGTCCGGGCTGGTCCCGAACACACACAGCTAGAAACTTCATGGTAAAACCATGGGGAGGTCTGTAAAAGTCTCCCAACTGGGCAGACGGTTCTGAGTGACTCAGAAGCAGCGGGAATGCCCAGGCTCTCCCAAACAGGACCTAGCTTTACAATATCCTGCTTCTGACAACCAGATAATGTGGGAAATTACCAACATGGAGCCAGGTAAAAATACAAGGGAATTTAATAGGGAAAAGCCTTACTTACAGAGTGACCTAGCCAGCCGGCGGGACAGCAGTAAGTACAGCAAGCCGAAGATGAAAATGAAAGAAGGGGCTGCCACGTGAGCATCCCTCACTCTTAAACCTTCCCTATGTCACCCTGACCATGCCCTCACAGGCATGGTCAGGCATACCTGTAACCAGCCCCTAAGCAGGCGTGGCTACAGCATCCCCTACAGTTTTTCATTTTATTTTGAAATTTCATTGATATATTTATTTTACATGGCATCGTGATACATAAAGATACCTTTGTGTAAGTATACATTGTGTGCTGGACACATTCACCCTTAATTTATTTTTGATTACATCTTACAAAAGTATGACTCTGGAATGGTGGTGCACATCTGTAATCTCAGAACTTGGGGTGCTGAGACAGGATGATGGAAAGTTTGAGTCTGTCCTTGGAGACACAATGAGACCTTATCTCAAAATCCAAACCAATGAAAACAACAGGGGCTGGAGAGAAGGCTCAGTAAGTGAAGTTCCTTGGCCAGCAGGTGTGGTCACTCCCCGAAACTCCAGGATAAGCATCTGTCTCATAAGGTAAAGAGAAATAGAAGACATCCAACACCAATCTCTGGCTTCCAGGTGCACATATGCACGTGTACACACACACACACACACACACACACACACACACACACACACACACACTAAGAAGTATCAATCTTATGTTAGATGTTTGTTTTAAACCAGCCTTCTTTTACTATGGACAGTTTGAACATCCCCGATCTAAGCTGGACTGCAAATCCAGGTCCATCCCTGAGTATCTGTATGAACCTGAAGTCAAGTGCCCCGCCCCTGCCCTCACCAAAGCCCTCACAGCAGGCTGAGGACAAAGGATACAGAGGTCATCTTTCATTCTGTTGCCTTGTGCTCTAGGACCAGAGTGATCAAAATGTCCTAAGGAGGCTGGGGACACACTGAGGCAGGCAGGGGTGGGCAATACGTGGTAGACTATGCAGTCATGAACCTGGGCTTCTCCCAGGATCCTAGTTTCTGTAAAAGGGATCGTTCTCACTGCCATTGTGGACTTGAGGCAAGTGTCCACCCTTGGCCCTGACTGCTAGCCTTTGCAAGGCTCTCTTATGGACTAGCAAATCTCCATGGGGCCTCATAGCAGGTCACATGTGCCTCTGCTCTGCACAAATGACTGCTCTTTGAATATGTACTTTATCCCGTCTCATTTGCATGTCCAAACATGACCTGTCCTTCAAGTTCAGCTCAAACACCAAGTTCTCCATTAAGTCTGTGAAGCAGCCAAGAGTGAACAAAAGGACTGCTGAGGCTTAATCTAAAGAGATGTGGCTGGCTCTTTACTTTCAGAAAGTTTCCAGCAAGGAGTCTCCAGAGTTCTCCCTCAGCTCACTGACTCACTGTCGAGGTTTGGATAACAATCTCTGCAGATCTTAGGGCTTGAGTTTTTCTTCCTCTTCTTCATTTTCCTCTCCTTCTCCTCCTCCTCCTCTTCCTCCTCCTCATTTTTCCTTCTTTTTAATGATTTATTTATTTTGATTTTATGTACATTGGTGTTTTGCCTGCATTTGCATCTGTATGAGAGTGTGTCAGATCACCTCAAGCTGGATTACAGACAGATATGAGCTGTCTTGTGGTGATATTTTGTTTATGATCTAACAAATAAAGTTTGCCTGAAGATCGGAGTGCAGAGCTAGCCACACGAGTTAGTCATAGAGGCCAGGCAGTGGTGGCAGACATCTTTAATCCCAGCACTCAGGAGACAGAAGCAGATGGATCTCTGATAGTTCAAGGCCACCCTGGGCTACAAGAAATTTATCCAGTGTAAAGGAGAAACAGAGTCAAGTGATGGTGGCTCACTCCTTTAATCCCAGTTCTTGGGAGGTGGAGAGAGGAAGGAATATGGCTGAGCAGAGAGAGGAATGTAAGATGGGAGGAGACATGAGCTCTGGGCAGTCTGAGGCAGCAGTGTGAGGCTGCAGTCTGTGGAGTCAGTCTGAGGACAGGATCGCCCCTTTGATTTGAGCATTGGTAGGGGTGAGAACTATCTATGGCTGGCCTGTTTGCTTCTCTCACCTTTCAGCTTTCACACTGAATAGCTGACTCTGAGCACATTGTTTACTATCTTATAAGATGAATAAGGCATGTCTCAGCCCCTATAATCCATTCCCTTCATCTCCAGATAGTTTTCCTATAGCCTATGTTTTTAAAAGTTAAAAAAAAATATGTTACTATTTTATGTGTTTGAGTGCTTTGCCTGCAGGTATGCTTGGGTACCATGTATATGCAGTGCCTGCAGAGGCCAGAAGGGGGCATCAGATGTCGTATAACTGAAGTTATGAATGGTTGTGAGCCCCTATGAGGTACTAGGAGTAGAACCGTGGTCCTCTGGAAGAGCAGGCAGTGTTCCTAACTGCTGAGTCATCTCTCCAGCCCCTGTAGTATGTATTTTAAGGATTAATTTTTGGATATATTTGTCAAGAGAGCAAAAGTTTCCAAGTCACACCTGTATGTGTGCAAATACACACACTAAAAACTAGATGATCATTTTGAAATAAACCAGTGGTTCTAGTGGACAGTGTATATAGAACGAATGGCCAGGGACCAAGCCCTGGGGCTGTTGTCTGGGCCAAGAGGGCTATCTGTGAGTTGGCAGCATGCACTGGGATTTCTGGAAGCAGAAGTTGAGAATTTGGGTTGCAAGAAATCTAAGTCACCCAGTATTGTCTATAACAAAGACCCATGTGGGACTGGAGTGGACAGGTGCTGAGTATAAGTGGCTTGGAGAGGGCACAGCTGGGGAAGCCTGCAGGCTCTGGTGGCTGGAAGCTGGTGAGACCCTGGGACATCAGGCCCAACTTCGAAAGAAAATCTGTGTCAACCTCTGTATATCTTCCTTCCATGTTAGACAACGCCCATTGAAATGGGGTCTGTTACATTACCTCTTCTTCTAGCCAGTTTGAGGTAACAGGGCCTGGATTTACTCTGCCTTTGGAAACAATAGCAAAACAAAACATAGCAAACAACACTTTTAAAGGCACTGGATCTATGTTCACTGAAGACAGGAAACAAACAAGGTAAATGTAGTTCTCCACCTTTGTCACCTTGAGAGAGTTCTTTAGCCTTGGCGCTGACACTCATCACTCAAGTGTGTGACAGATTTCCTGAGTTGCAGACACAGCACTGACAGTCTGGGGAGTCCAAAGCATTAGAGCATATAGGAAGGATCCAGAGAGAAGCAAGGGCACAGAGTGCTGCATCTTTGTCACAGGTGTGTGAGGAAAGGGAGCGCACAGAAGACAGAGCAGGCCCACAGCGATGCCTGTCCCCACCAGTGTTATTGCAAAGCTCAGAAACCATAAGCCCTGGGAAGCACTTCCTGGGGTCTTTCTTCAGTAGTGGAAATAATCAGCCCTATGCTGACCACTGCTCTGCCCCCAACAAACCATTTCTAAGTCACTCAACTGCATCCTGGAACAAAATGTAAGGTTTGTAGGAATGCAAAAATGCCCAGCGTCCAACAGAGTAAAATTTACTGTGTCTGGCATCTAATCAAAGATAATCAGGCAGGCAACAAAGTAGGAAAACATGAGGACAATAACCACAGGCTCACAGCCAAGTCAGAACAGACAGATGGTAGAATTCGCAGGCAACGACATTAAGAATTATAACTAAGGGCTGGAGAGCCAGCTCCTCAGACAAAGGCGCTTGCTGTCAAGCTTCACCCCCTGAGTGGTCAGAACCCACAAGATGGAGAGAACAGACACCACAACTTTCCCTCTGACTTCCATGTGTGTGCTCACGGCACACAGGTGCTCACACACACACATACACACAACAAATAAACAAAATGTAACACAACTCAAAGTTATTGCAATCATATTGTGTAAATTTTCAAAGAGCTGGAGACACGAGAGAGAAATATCTCGGAGGTGGGCTGGAGAGATGCTTGCAAAGTGGATGAAGTGCTCACTGTGCGAGCATGAGGACCAAAAGTTCAGATCCGTAGCATCCACATAAAAGCCAAGTACTGTGGTGTATACCTGTAACTCCAGTGCTGGGGGTGTGGCAGAGACAGGCAGATCCAAGGGCTGAGTGGGTCAGCCAGTCTAGCTGGAATGGAAGCTCCACATTTAGTAAGAGAGCCTGTCTTGAATAATAAGGTGGAGAGTGATCAGGCAAGATACAAGATACCCAATATGTTCTGGCCTTGTACATATACACATAGGCAAGTACACTTTGCACACACATACATGCATACACCACACACCCACACATACACACACACACACACACTGTCTCTCTCAGAGGAACAAACATAAGGAAGTATCATATTTCTCCTCACAAACAATATAAACAAAAAGACAATGGAACAAAAATCATAAAAACATGAATTTGAAGAGGATCTCTACCTAGAATTCTATGCTGCAATGAAGAGAACATTCAGAAAGGGAAGCAAAATAAACATTCCCAGAGACACAAAGTAGAAAGAATCCATTGCTAGAAGGTCTGAGGGACAAGGATGTCAAAAGTCATCCTTTGGCTGGAGGGAATCTGGATCTGCTACAGAAGATAAGGGGCCCTGGCCTGGAGGTTAGCTCCAGAATGCCACAACTGTTTCCATATTATTGAAATATTCAGCGGACTGCTTAAAACAACAATGCATGATGGAGTTTAGGAACTGTGTGCATGCAAATAAATGTATGATAATAAACAAAGACCCAGAGGGGTGATATGTCAGTATACTACTAGAAGTTATATGTTGTATGTGGAATGGTGTGGTGTCACCTGGTAGGCTGGGGTAGGTCAACCATGTATACCTCAAACTCTGAGTAGCTACTAAAATAACCAAAGAGTCACAGCCACTAAAACTGCAAAGGAGACTGAGTTGAATCATAAAAAATAAATATTTAATTAACCCTAAGGAAGATTTTAATAAGGAAAAAGGAACAAAGAGACATAGGTGCATTAAAATAAATGGCAAGGTGAAAGAACTCAAACCCAGCTAGCTCAGTAATCACATGAGCCCAGAATCATCTATATCCCTATTAAAATGGTAGTTGTCGCTGGGTGTTGGTGGCACATGCCTTTAATCCCAGCATTCGGGAGGCAGAGGCAGGCGGATCTCTGTGAGTTTGAGGCCAGCCTGAACTACATAATGAGACCATGTCAAAAAAAAAAATCACAATGAAAATCAGGGAGGAGTTTTCACTGGTGAAGTCTACCAAACATGTAGAAAGAAGCAGTACCACGTATACATACACACACACACACACACACGCACACGCACACGCACACGCACACGCACACATACACATGCACGCGAACATAACACATACACACACGCACACACGCACACACACACACATGTGCGCACATACACAAACATGCACACACATGCACACATGTGCGCGTGCACAACACATGCACACACAGGCACACACACGCGCACACACACTCACACATGCGCGTGCATACACACGTGCACACTCACGCGTGCACACACATGCACACACGTGAACACGCATACACGCGAGTGCGCACTCACACAAACACACAATACATACACACACGTGTGTGCGCGTGCACACACATGCACATGCATGCACACACATACACACACGCACACACTCACACATGCACGCACATACACACACATGCACACACACATACACACACACACGTCCAGAAGGCTGAAGGCGTGGTATTTCCTAACTCATTCTGTAAGACCAGCATTAAGTTTTCATTACACAGATTTTGAGGAGACATAAACATTAAGAGATTGCAGCTTCCTTTCCAAAATGATGTGTTTACCAAACCTGATAATTTGGAGATTTATGCAGGCTTTGGTATGTAGGAACGATTGCTCAAACCGTTAGCCACTGGGGATAAACTCAGTCTCCAGCTCTCCACTCTGCTCTCTCTCCAAAGGTTAAAGTGGTGATGCTGAAAGCTCCAGCCTTCTAGTTGTGACTTTCTGATGACCAGCCCTTACCCTGCAGCCATATAGGGACTGTGCTGGCTAGCTTCATGTTAACTTGACCAAGCTAAAGTCATCTGAGAGGAGGGAACCTCAATTACGAAAATGCCTCCATAAGATGGGGCAGTAAGCAAACCTCTAGGGCATTTTCTTAATTAGTGATCGATGGGGGAGGACTCAGCCCATGGTGGGTGGTGCCATCCCTGGGATGGTGGCCTTGGTTCTCTAAGAAAACAGGCTGAGCAAGCCCTGGAGACCACCAAGCCAGTAGAAAGCCCCTTTCAAGGCCTCTGCATCAGCTCCTGCCTCCAGGTTCCAGCTCTGTTTGAGTTCCTGTCCTGACTTCCTTCGATGGACAGCACTGTGGAAGTGGAAGTGGAATAAACCCTTTCCTCCCCAACTTGCTTGGGTCATGGTGTTTTGTCTCAGCAACACAAACCCTAAGACAGAAGCCCACTAAGACTCACCTCATAGCTCAGTCAAATTTAATGGAAAGACACTTATAAATAACAAAAGATGCTGCAGTCACTCAGGGGACCCCAAAGCTTTTAGGAGCTCTGGACCAGGAGCTCGGGAGAAAGATCAAACATGTATTTCTCATTATACCACAGGAAAACGTGTGAAAAGGCATGTAGGAAAACCAAGAAGAAATCTCACACTTACTCTTAAAACACTGAATTCCTTGGTCTAAGACCAGAAAGAAGGCTGGGATGCTGACTCCCATCACCACCAGGCAGCATTTCACTATAGGTCTGTCCAACGAAATCAGGCAGGAAAAAAAAGCAGGATAATGTAATGTGAGAAGTCAGAGCTAAGAGTCTGCAATGACATTATTTCTGAAAAAAATATAAGCAAAGAACAACAACAACAACAAAAACCCTGATCTGATCAAATCAAAGTAAGTTTTGTTTCATTTGTCGGCCTAGGGATCAAATCCAGGGCCTTGCACACACCAGGGAAGCCTTGTACCTCGGGCTACATTCTAGCCTTCTCTTAGCTTTACAAATTTGAAACAGTCTCATTCATTTGCTCTGACTGGCCTTGAACTCACTCTATCCCAGGCGGGAATTGAACTTGTGATCCTCTCTCTCAGCCTTCTGAGTAACTAAGACCTCAAGCCTGCATCTCTGAGACTGGCTTAAGTGGTTGTTTGCTTGTTTTATAATAAACGATGTGCTCTGGAAACAATAGAACTATTTAGATGAATGGATAAATGAGTTGCCATATACATGAACCTATTATTAATCTGAAAATTTCCGGGTACAAGAAGCTAGACAAAAGAGAATGGGATTTCCATTAATATAAATTCCTGAAACTGCGAAGTAACATTTAATTAGAGAAAGAACATGAGTGGCTGCCAGGGGAGGGGAGGTTGAGAATGGGTAAGAAGGAGGAAGTTATAAAGGGGTGCTGGAGAGTTAGCTCAGCAGTTAAGTGCTCTTGTAGAAGACGTGGTGTGGTAGTTTGAATAAAATTGCCCCCCCTCCCCATAAGCTCTTAGGGAGTGGCACTACTAGGAGGTGTTTGCTTTTTTGGAGTGGATATGGCCTTGTTAGAGGAAGTGTGTCACTGTGGGGGCAGGCTTTGAGGTCTCCTTTGCTTACGCTTTGCTCAGTGTCACAAACCATTTCTTGTTGCCTTCAAGATGTCAGACTCTCAACTGCTTCTCTAGCAAATGTCTACCTGCACTCTGCAATGTGCCACTAAGATGATACTAGACTGAATCTCTGAACTGTAAGCAAGCCATCCCAATTAAATGTTTTCTTTATAAGAGTTTTGGTGGGACTTTGCAGACAACGCTGTCCCCTGTGACCTTTTCCTGCAGCCATGGTCAACCCCACCATGTCTTTGACGTCACGGCCAATGGCGAGCCCTTGGGTCGCCTCTCCTTCGAGCTATTTGCAGACAAAGTTCCAAAGACAGCTGAAAACTTTCATGCTCTGGGCACTGGAGAGAAAGGATTTGGACATAAGGTTTCCTCCTTTCACAGAATTATCCCAGGATTCATGCACCAGGGTGGTGACTTCACACACCATAATGGCACTGGCCGCAGGTCCATCTACAGAGAGAAATTTGAGGATGAAAACTTCATCCTGAAGCATACAGGTTCTGGCATCTTGTCCATGGCAAATGCTGGACCAAACACAAATGGTTCCCAGTTTTTTATCTGCACCGCCAAGACTGAGTGGCTGGATGGCAAACATGTGGCCTTTGGGAAGGTGAAAGAAGGCATGAGCATTGTGGAAGCCATGGAGCTTTCTAGGTCCGGGAATGGCTGGATCAGCAAGAAGATCACCATTTCCGACTGGGGCAACTCTAATTCTTTTGACTTTCAGGCTTCTTACCTACTAGACCATTCCTTGCGTAGCTCAGGAGAGCATCCCCACCCCATCTGCTCGCAATGCCCTGTAATCTCTGCTCTCACTGAAATTCTTTGGGCTCCATATTTTCCTCATTCCCCTCCAAGTCTAGCTGGATTGCAGAGTTAAGTTTATGATTATGAGTAAAAACTAAGTAATTAAAAAAAAGAGTTGCTGTGGTTATGGCGTCTCTTCACAACAATAGAAATGCTAACTGAGACACCTGGGTTTGATTCCCACTGCCCACACCTGGACTTGGTTCCTAGCCCGCACTGTGGTTCACAGCTCCAGTTCCAGGGGATCTTACTTCCTATCTTCTGACCTCCATGGGCCTCAAGCACGCATGTGGTGCACATACATACTTGTAGGTAAACACATACAATGTTTTAAAGGGTGTGGGACTTTTTTTGGGGGAAAGATAGGTATATCTGTTGATAAGTTGGATTGTGGTGATGTTTTTGAAACATCAAATGAAGTTTACTTTTTTTTTTTATCTTTTCAAGGCAGGGTTTCTCCTGGATGCCCTGGAACTCACTCTGTAGACCAGACTGGCCTCAAACTCACAGAAATCCACCTGCCTCTGCCTCCTGAGTGCTGGAATTAAAGGCGTGCACCACCACCACCTGGCACAAATGAGTTTTAAAACAACATGAGTTTTAAAAGTGTTGGCTTTCACACATCATTTCTACTCAATAGGGCAGTTTTAAAAATAGTTTAAAGGATGTGAAAAATCAGGCTTACTGAACTTGAACAAGTATATATATATATATATATATATATATATATATATTGTCAGTAAATAAAATATATCCTTCCTTCCTTCCTTCTTTCCTTCCTTCCTTCCTTCCTTCCTTCCTTCCTTCCTTCCTTCCTTCCTGTGTGGGCCTATCAGGTCATATATTCTATAATAGCAATTCAGTATACACATGAGCAAGACAGAATTCCTGCTCATGACAGTTTAGGCCCTCACCGCGCTCACTCTGAGTCCCGACATCAGTGCAGCCGCTGCCAAACCTGCCTCTTTCCCCCATTGCTAAGGGCTTCCTCTCAGGGCTTCCTCTCATCTCTGGCCTGACCACAGTGGCAGCTCTCATGGGACCTGCTCTGCTTCACCACAGAGCCAGAGCTGTGGGTAAGCCCTTTACCCTCATCTCCCTTTACTCCCCGGTGTCAAAGTTTACACGCAACATTACAATATTCTTATTGTACTGTTTGGAACTATGATTCAAATTCTCATCAAATGAAATCACAGCATGTTCGCAAGATACTAGATTGCACAGACATTAATCTCCCTTTTCCTGTGGTTTTGCTTTCCATGGTTTCAAATGCAATCTGAAAATATCAAAGGAAAAATTCCTAAAACGGTTCATAAGTTTGAAATTGGGCATCACTTCGGATATCATGAAAAAAATGTTCATGCTGGCACATTCCATACCACCCTGGATGTGAATTTTCCCTTTGCCCGCGAATACATGCCATGTACACGGCCTACCTGCTGGTCGCTTTGTAGCGTCTTAGCTATCAGACCAGACTGCTGCGGTATTGCAGTACTTATGTTCAAGAAACCCCAATTTTACTCAACGATGACCTCACAAGAAACTGCAAAGTGCTTTCTTTAATTATCATTGCAAGATAATTAACAGGAAAGATGAGTATAGCAAGGCATTTTGAGAGAAACCGCCCTCTCATAGCCTGCGCATAGTGCTGTAATTGTCTTACTTTATGTTGTTGTTAATCTTATTGTGCTTAATTCGTGAATTAAAACTTTACCCTAGTGAAGTACAGGGAAGAAACATTAGGACACATAGAGTTGGATACTATATCCAGCCTCGAGGATCTACTGTGGGAGACAGAACATGTCTCTTTGATGATAAATGGAAGAGCACATTGTTACCCACAGGGAAACAATATGACAGAAGGGCGAAGAGATGAATTTGTTAAAGTGCTTACTGCGTGTCTGGCTTGGTGCCTAGTCCTGCATATTCACCATCTCACTTATTATTCTTCAGATACAAGAGTCCTTTTCCACAAGGCAAGAGACGGAAATGCAAGGCTCTCAGCTACTGCAAGCCAAGGCCCCTATAATGCTACATGGCTTGCCACGAGTGTACCTCCCTCTGTTTTGCTGTCCATATAAGGGAAGGCCCTACATCTGGACTTAAGGGATGAACTGCAGACCACAGGTGTAACATGAAGAATAAAAAACCCAGAGACTGATATTGGGGTTCAAGCTTCAAGCTGAAGATCAGAAAAAGCAAATCAGCTAGTCACTAGCTCTTACCTTTACCTTAGGCTGAAAGAACTGATCTTGTCTCCACGAGCTCTCACCAAGCCTCAGACTGCTGCCTCTCCTCAGTGTGGCTGGAGAATCAACCCTTCCTATCCTCAATGTGGCTGGAGAATGACTGCCAGCTCTGAGACCCCATTCCTGTCTTAAATACCTCTCATGAGTCCTGGGATTAAAGGTGTGAGCTCTGTTACTCTTTTAGCCTGATTCAATCTCATGTATCCCTAGGTGGCCTTGAGACAAAGATGGCCTTTGTCTCCTGAGTCCTGGGATTGAAGGATGTGTTGCTCCTATGGTTGACTAGTATGGTTGCTTTTCATTTTGATCTCCAGTGGCTTTAATAAATCATAAACAATACATGACCACTCACAGATCCACTGGATCAGGCAGGACAATGTTGGCTATACACAAGCCAGAGTGGAAGACCTTGGTTTTGCGGTTGTCTTTGTTTTGTCTTCAAATATTTTGGTAATTTCTTCTGTTCAAGTATTCAGTTAATAAAGATCAGCATTTGGCTACAGTAGAAATAGATGACTGTGGTTCTAAGAAGAAAAGTGTATATGTGTGTGTGGGGTGTTCTGATGCACTTAACGTCTCCAGGTAGCAAGTGGGAGGTGGTTGGCTTGGGGGACCCAGATGCTCCCCACTCTGGGATCTCAACATGTAACCGTCCCACAGGTTAGAACGCGGCTGGCCCATTCAGGTCCACAGGCTCGGTAAGTAAACTGGAAGGGCAGGGCTCCACACTTGTCTGAGAACTACTGCCAGCTTTCAGTAGTGTTCCTAGAAGCTCCATCTGCTTCTATTGCACCCCAACTGTAAAGGAAACAGGAAATGAATGTAATATTTTTAGCTGCCCACATTGCTGCCCCCAAAGAATCAGGGCTCTTTGGTTAGGAAAGAGTTGACAAATAGATCCTGGGCAGATGGCCAACAGTGCCTGCATGCCTTGGGCCTCCCTCCCATCTTAGAAGCAAGCGCGTGGCCTCCTTCTATATCCCTGGATATCTTTCCTAAGGAGATACTCTCGTTCCCTCCCCCAGAAACAGGCTCGTCTGGAACTTTCTACTAGCCGGCCACCACCACACATGCTGAACTGGAGACACGGGCAAAATGGTTGCTTACTGCCTTGCAAGCGTGGGAGCCGGAGCTCTCCTCGTTGGAGTGGCTCCAGCTGGCCTCCTCCAGGCTTGGCGCCAGCTCAACAGCAAATAAGAGGCTGTGCGGAAACACTGGAACGCAGTGCAGTTACTACACTAGGACATGGCTGACTTGAGGAGGCTCCTGGTGCACGTCCGCGCCAAGGCCAACGTGGCCATAGGAACACACAGCACTGACTAGGTCCAGCCTGAGTGTGCAGGACCCAGTACCCCGGCCTGGCTCCAGGAGGCTGGGCTCCCAGAGTCCTGGGCAGCAGGCTCGGAGGGCAAGGGTGTGGGTGGGCCTTGCAGTGCTGGAGGAAGTTCTGTGTGGGTCAGTGCTGGCTCCCTGCCTAAGTCTGAGGAAGCTGCCTAGCTTACCCGACCCATCTTCTGCCTCCTCTACTTCATCCACTAAGGTGCCCTCTCCACAGGGAACTGGGCTTGGGGCCATGGAGTCCATGGTGTAAAGTCCTGTTTGGGGCTCCAGAATGTCAACAACTTTGATTATTTTGGCTGCAATTAGAAAGTAACTACACTTCAACTTCTTGGGGTGGGGGTGTTCTTTCCACATCGTGATTTCCTCTCCCTACAGGTCACCCATCTGGTAATGCTTCTCCCTTTGTAGGGGAAACCTACTTATTAAGAAGCTTGCTGCTGCTTCTTCTTCTTCTTCTTCTTCTTCTTCTTCTTCTTCTTCTTCTTCTTCTTCTTCTTCTTCTTCTTCTTCCTCCTTTTCTTCTTCCTCTTCTCCTCCTCCTTTCCTCCTCCTCCTCCTCCTTTTCCTTCTCCCCCTCCTCCTTCGCTTTCTTTTTCATTTCTTCAAGTCAGGTTTTTTTTTTTTTTTTTTTTTTTTTTTTTGTGTGTGTGTGTGTGTGTGTGTGTGTGTGTGTGTTGTGTGTGTGTAGCCCTGGCTGTCCTGGAACTAGCTTTGTAGACCAGGTTGGATTCAAACTCACAAAGTTCCACCTGCCTCTGCTGTGATTAATGGCATGTGCCACCACACACGGCATGGCTTGGTGCTTCTTAAGGAGGCTTCAACACCCTGGAAATGCTGGGCCTGCTTGCCTGGCCTGGTGGTGGTATAGGTGAGTTCTTGGTACAATCACACAGGAAAACAGGGGTCTCTAATTACTTACTATGCAAATTGTATCTCAATGGAGTGACAGAGACAAAAATTACAATAGCTATTATTCCTTGTGGTGATACATTGTTTATGATTTAATAAATAGAGATCAACATGCAAAGCTAGCCACAGCCATAGAGCCAGGCAGTGGTGATACACACCTTTAATTCCAGCAGCCACACTAGTTAGCCATAGAAGCCAGGTAGTGATGGCAGTCACCTTTAATCCTAGGATTTGGGATCACATGCCTTCTTCAGTCCCAGCGCTAGGGAGATGGAAACAGGAGTAATATGACTGGGCAGAGAAAGAAATATAAGTGAGGAGGAGACAGGAACTGAGGCTTGGTGGAGAGCAGTGCAGTCTGCATTGCACTGAGGATTCGTGGAGACAGGATCACACATTTCAGTCTGAGCTGGAGGTAAGAGCTACTGGCTGGCTGCTTTGCTTTTCTGATCTTCAGCTTGAACCCCAATATCTGTCTCTGGGTTTATATTAATCTTGTTACAATTCCCCTAGAAAGGAAGCCTTTGGTTAGCTCTAGTGGGTAGTTCTTTTTCCCATCACAATAATAACTGCAGCTTATTGAATGTTGACTATGAACATAGGTACATAGGGACTTAATTTATTTCTGGAAATAACTGGAAGAACTGAGACGTATCTTCTAGGAGATAAGTTTATCTCCTATTTCTATCTTCTAGGAGAAAACTCTGAGATCAGTGAATTTAAATAACAGGCCTAAGATCCCACAATTATTTAAATGGTAAACTATATGCAAATCCACATCTAACTGGCCTGGACTTGGGTTTTAGGCTATCCCAAAAACTGTCCCCTTAAAGAATACTGTCATAGTTCTTCAGAGGAGTTTACTCTTTAGTTCCAGTTTATCAGTTTTCATTAAACATCTACCATGAAATTCAGTATTTGTGGAAGGCTTTATGAGTGCCCATTATGCACACGCATTGAATTATGTATCCTAGGACAGCCTTTAACTTGCACAAGGATGGCTTGAATCTCTTGGTCCTGTCTCCACTTTCCAAGTGCTGAGATTAAAGGTGTGCACCATCTAGTTCAGTTTATGGGGCACAGATTTTATTTATTGATTCACTGTGCTGCCTGCTAGGCAAGTACTCCACCAACTGAATTTTGGGAACCCCATAAGTCAAGAGTAAATAGATCTGAGAATACCCAAGGTCTAAGGAAATCAACAATATATCCCAAACCACAGTTAGTAGATGGCATAAAAGTGGATTCTTCATCTACTATGCCTGTCCTCCTCCTAACTCCCTCACCATGGAGCATGGCTCTCAGAAACTCCATGTTGTTCCTCCAGAGTGAGGAAAATGTGTCTGACGCTTAGGGGGGAAATGGTGCTGCTGTTAATCCCAAAAATTGGCGGAGAAAGACTACTGACCCAAATCATCATAGCCAAATTAAAGCAAACTTTTTTTTATTCATGTACATGAGCTGTCTCTCCCTAAAAGCAGCGCTCAGGAGATCAGCATTGACTGTGAGGAAGACAAGGTTTTTATAGCTCAGGGGTAGGGAGTTTCCAAATGGGGGATTTGATGGGCAAAATTCGAAGGCTTACAGGAGCAGCCCATAACAATGTGGTCAGAACAAGGCAGTCACAAAAAGCCTTTTGAAACAAAGGTGAGGTTGCAAGATGGTCATCACAACTGTTTGAAATGAAGGCATGGTTGTGGTTTCCTCGAACCGGCACTAGAGAACCATGTACAGTTAAGGTTACAGGTTTGGGCATAGCCCGATCCTTGAGAAGCAGATTTAATCGTAAGCAGGAGTGGACATAGTTTGTCTTTTCTCTAAGATGGCTTTTAAGCCCAAGATGGCATTACTGTGACCTCAGGAGTCCCAGAATGCAGGGAGTCAGCTTTTGTTACAACCCCCCACTCTTAGTCTTTCATCTCTGCTTCTACACACATGTGTACATGTGCGTGTGCGTATAGATGTGGAGGTCAGAGGTCAATGTCAGGTGTCTTCTACAATTGTTCTTCACCTTCTTTTAAAGAGACAGGGTCTCTCACTGATTCTGTTGGGCGGTCTGGCCAGCCATCTCCAGGGATCCTTCTGTCTTTGCGTCCCTGGCACTGAGGTAGGTGCACACTACCACCCTGACTTTTTATGTGAGTGCTGGGACCTGACTGAACTAACATCCTCTTGCTTGTGTGGCAAGCATTTTCCACACTGAGCCATCTCCCTGTTATGATAAATCTTTCTGCCAAAAGCTTTCTACCCACCGGCACATGTGTGCTTTACACCAGCCGCCAGCCCGAGTTAGGGCCCAAATGAATACACAGAAACTTGTATTAGGTTCAATGCTGCTTGGCCAATGACTAGGATTCTCATCTGTTAGCTCAGTCTTAACTATCATAAACCTATATATTTTATAAGACTTATCTTACCTGACGCCTTATTGGCATCCCTCCTTGCTGGTGGCTCACATCCCGCCACTGGAGGAGGAAGGGGAAAAAGGGACACTTCCTATTTCTCCTTGCTCAAATATGAGTCTCCTTGCTATGTCACTTCTGGCCTGGACCACCACTTCTCTACTACAATTCCCAGAATCCTCTTTGACTCCTAGTCCTATCTAACTTGCTGTTTCATTGGCCAAACAGAACTTTATTAAACAATCAATAAGGTAAACATACACAGTACATTCCCCATCATCTCCCCAGTTCCCTTGCCTCTCCAGTCCATCTTGTATCTTTTCTGCAGAAAGGCATCTTCTCATCGGTCACTGCAGCTTTGGGGCTGAGGTCAAGGGCTTTCTTCGCTTAATTCATTTTTCAGTATACTCTTAGGAAGGGGTGCTAATTGACCTCATCTAGGTACTTGTGGAGGACTTCTGTGGGATGGCTCAGCTTGTGTCACCTGTTCGGAATTAATAGCTAAGACAAAATCCTCACAACTGAAATGGGTCAGGACCCTGTCCCTGCAAGAGGAGGCTGTACTTTACGTCCAGAGGACTCATTCAATGACTTTAGGAGCCAGGCTTGTCATAAAAATGGCACAGGCTCCTTGGCGACTGACAAATAGCATAGCTAATGCTTCAAATAAAGAAAATATTGTCATGTTGGAATGCAGACTGAGTACAGAGATTCCAATTCATTTTTTTGAGAAAGCCAAGAAACCTAGATATTTTCACATTAAATATCTTCATTCTTTTGAATGCTGTCACCAATTTAAAATAGATTTAAAATACCACCTGAGAGTAACACAGCATTTCTGTGAACTACATTGGACCCTAGGCCATGACTTGTTTGTAAACTGGTTGAGGAAGACAGTGTGAGATAAGTAATATAACAAAAATCTACCCCATTTCAAGGACAATCCTGGGGAGGAAAGTGTTCCACTTTGCCTGAGGTCTTTGCTTGTGGAATTCCTTTCTGTTGTGAAGTAGCACTTCAGGCCCTTCAGGAGTCATGGGCATATGGAGTAGGCTGAAGCTGTGGATGACACTGCCAGATATTATTTTCCTATTAGCCAAGCCATGCCATATCAGGGCCTAGGTGAACTGCTAAAGAAAACCCAGTGTGTTAGTCAGCATTCACAGGAAAGCAGGATCACAATATTCCCAACTGATGATGGTTTAACTTACAACCCTGGTTTATTGGGTTCAAACTTTATCATAAGCCAAAGAATATATATGTGTATATGTGCATGCTCATTGTTGGCTCAAATGATTATGAAGTTCAAGAAGTCCTACCATTTTCTTGAAAAAGTATTTTTTCATTTATTCATTTAGTGTTTGTGTGGAGGTCAGAGGATGGCTTGGCAGGCTCGGTTCTATTGTACCATGTAGATTCTGAACTTAGTCATCAGCCTTGGAGGCAAACACCTTTATCTGCTGAGCCATCGAGCTGGACCAAGTCCCACAGTTTTCCATATGCAGCTGGAAATGTAGGAAAGCTCCTGCTGCTGTAGGGTGAAGGCCTGGCAGTCAACGGAGAATCCAACCACTCCGTGTTCCTGGACCACTTTGGTCTACCCAAGCCCTGGAGGCATTAGATGAGGCCAACTCACATTGAGGAAGGCCATATGCTTTTCTCAGTTTACCAATTTAAATGCTAAACTCATCTGGAAACATACTCACAGACATATCTAGAAATAGCATTTAACAAGTAATCTTGGTGCATGGTGGCTCAAACTGACTTACTAAAATGACCCACTACACCAAGGAGTAAGGACACAGAGTCTAACCTATGAACAGCTGGGAGTCCAAGAGGCAAACTATCTTTTAGTTATGTAATGAATGTAGGGCCAAAGGGGAACAGAAGACACAAGGACAAAGGACACTTTAACAGGCACAGGCTGAGACAAAGCCTAGAGAACATTCCAAGAAGCATGGATGCTTTATTTTATAGTTTTGGTTACATATACTGATTTGTTTGTCTATTTTGAGAAAGTTGGAGGGACCCCCGTCTGCCATGAAGAAAGTAGAGTGGAAACTTAGATGTCAAACAATCAGACACAGGGCTGGCTACTCCAAGAACCTCAGTTGCAGGAGTTTGTTCATCTTTGGGCTCAGTATACACCCAATTCTTTCTGAGACCAGTAGGTTGCTTCTCCATGGGCTATTCCTATTTTATAGGTCCCCATTCTTATAGTATGGAATGCCCCTCCATAAACTGAGGGAAAGCCCTGTCTCCTAGGACAGAAACCAGAAACTTCACCATTTTCAGTCACATAGCTACAGTTAGGCATTTTGGGTCTGTAATCACCTTCAAACTAGTTTTCTGTTCACTACACACACACACAGACACAGAGAACACAGCTATGTCTATGAAGGAAAACCTACTTTGAGGAGTCTAGTTTTGTTTAAAGATAACAGTTTATGCCATCTTCTTTTATATAGTGTTTATAATCATTTCTCACAGTATACCGCGAGGGTTGAAGCCCTCCCCAAACCTACCCTTCCCACAAGCTCAAGTTTCTTGTAGACCCTAACCCTCCATCTTCTTAACTTGCCATTTGTTTTGGATGGAGAATAGGATAGCTGACAGTCTGAGTTCATAGTATAAGCACATCACTGAACTCTACAGTGATGTCCCCTGGCTGTATTGCAGATAAGTGCTCCCCCTCCTTTTTTTTTGTTTTCACTTAAAAATGAACAAAACTCCTATAGCATTAACTAATATAAAACAGTGTTGTGATCCTAAAGTCCTAGTAGGGGAAGTTTTAATAGGAATGGAGAAATACTTTTGCATTGATTTAAAAACAGGCTAACTGAGGACGTCTCTGAAAAAGTTTTAGTACAAAAAAATCAAGACACCGGATGGAAAAAGTAAAAAAGAATAAAAGTTCCGCTCTAGGTGACATAAGTCCTTATGTGACACATGGGTGAACTGAGGCTCAGAGCGGCTTTGCCACCAGGCCTCGGTGGTGAGAGGGAAGAGTCCGGGGGAGGGGGGCGGGGGGGGGCGGCAACGCCTCCTGTACACGTGAAAACCGCCCAGGGCACTCCGGCAGCTCCCGCCTCTCGGTGGGGCGAGCAGCCACGTGACGTGGCCCGTCCGTCACCGCGGGGGGCGGGACCGAGAGCACGGTCCTCGCTATTCTCCCGGTTCTCCAGTAGGGAAAGGGGAGCCGTCACGGGGGGGCGGGCCCGACCCGCCTGCCCCGCCCAGTGCGGGGCGGGCTCAGCCGCCGCCCTCCAGTGGGGCCCGGGCGAGCCCCGAGCGGCGGAGGCGACAGGGTGCGGCGCGCGTCCGTCAAGAGACGCCGCCAATGGGCGCGCGCGCCGCCCGCAGCGCCCGCCCCCGCATCGGATTCCCGGCGCGCGCGTAGCCTTCCCTCAGGCCGCCGAGGCGGCGCCCGCCCGCGCGCGCTTCCATCCGGGTTCTCGCGCGCTGCGGTCCGGGCGCGGCGGCGGCGGAGGCCCGCGGTGGGGAAGGCCGGGCCATTCCCGCGGCGGCGACGGCGGCGGCGACGAGGGGCCTTCTCCGCGAGCCTGAGGTGGGTACCGCGGGCGTGAGGGCGAGCGCGGGGCCGTCGCCATCTTCCCTGCCTCAGGCTCGCCGCGGCAGCGGCCGGGCGGCAGGCACGGCTCGTGGGCTGGCACGCCGCACCCCGGGCCCCGTGGGCTGCCCCGGCCGTCGCGGCCGGGCGGGTGTCCCCGGGGCCGGCGGCGGCGTTGGACGGCGGGCGAGCGGGCGCGAGCGGGCGGGGAGGGGTGCCGCGTGGCCGCTGGCCTGCCCGCCCCTCCGCTTCCCGCCCAGCTCCTCCCTCGGCGACCGGCGGGGGAGGGGGTCATTCTTCACATTCCTCACCTCGCCCTCCCCCCGCCTCCATCGAACTCGCGGCGGGCGGAAGTCCCCTCCCGCCGGCGCCCGTTGGCCGGCGCCGGCCTCCCGCCGTGGCGTGACTGGCTGCGGGCGGTGCCGGGGCCTCGTGACGTCACTTCCGCCATCAGGTTTGTGGGCCGGGGAGACCTTGGCTTTGGGGGTTGGGATGCAGGAAGGTAGGAAGTGCGGGGGGAGGGACGGGGCGGGGCCGGCTCCGCCCCTGCTAGCTCGCCCGCCCGCCCGCTTGCTCGGCCAACTGCGGCCTGCGGGGCTGCAGCAGCTGCCGGGCCCGGAGCTGGAGCGCCGCCGCCGAGGCCCGTCCTTGGCCGGGGGGTGGGGGGGGGAGCCGAGAGCGGGAGGAAATCGGATCCCGGGGGAGCGGCACCGGAAACGAGTCCGGCCTTTTGGCCGGGAGGCTGCAAACTCCGGGGACCCGGGACCTCTCGGAAGGCCGGCTCGTAAACTTGCCGGCGCGCCTTCGGGGAGGCAACGGGGTAACCTTTCTGTCCTTGGCCGGCAGTGCCCTCCCGGGATCCGGCTCGTTAGCCGAGGTGCTCGTGTGTGTTGTGAACATGGTGTGCGGAAAGCACCGTTACGGAAGGGTCAGGGGAAAGAAGGCACCTGAGAAACTGAGTTAAAATGCACGATAATGACAGGTTTCATTAACTCCAGTGAAAGTGTTGCCGCCTGGGCACCCAGTTCTTAAAGAGCAGTTAGCGTTCTCATGTTTTGATTGCCTGACAATCTTGTGACGAAAATTGAAAGTGAAGTTAAAGCAGTTTTATAAGAAAACAAGATAATATATGTATTCTGGCTTCCTTTTCTTTGTATTCTGGTGTCAGGCAAAGCAGTAATAATTTGGAAAATTTGGGTATTGTGAGTGTAACTTTTTGTTAGAGGATGGGAATCTTCCAAATGAAGTCAAGACTGAAGAATATTTTTAAAGCTCAGTAAATGGGGTGTGCATTTTACCTTTACGGGTAATTTTATTGTAGAATTCAATAGCTTTTTTTAGTCTTGAAACAGGCTGTCTCCTTTCTCAGTATATAAATTGAAGTTGTGCTGAATTTGAGACTCAGTGATTTTGCAAGTTGGAAAAGTAGAGGATAGCAAACATGCAGTTATAAAGAATATGTAGGGTGGTGTGCACTCCTCAAATCCCAGCAGACGAGGCTGTATAGTTGGTCATTGTGAATTAAGTGGATCTCAGACCTTAATTCTTTAAAGGTCCTGGGAGTGTCCCCAATAACCCTTCGTTGCCATCAAAGAAACTTAATTGGTGTTTATACACATCTAGGGACAGCTCAGTGATAAGCCCAACAGTGACCTGAGTTTGGATCCCAGGCACTCAACCAATAGTGGAAGGAGAGGACTGACTCAAGAAAGTTATCTTTTTATCTCAATTTGTGAAAACACAATAAAAAGTAACCATAACAACCTCCTCCCCTGTATTTCTTTGCATAGCCTCGGCTCTCTTGGAAGTAGTTCTATAGATCAGGCTGGGGGATTGAAGGAATCTGCTAATGCCACCCAGCTAAAAAAAAAAAAAAAGTTGTGAGGTATCACAAAGCCAGAGCAGGAGTTGCAGCTTAGTTGGTAAAGTGCTTGCCAGGTATGCCCGAAGCCTTGGCTTCCATCCTCAGCACTCTGTAGTTAGGCATGGTGGCATCTGCCTGTAATCCCAGCATTGTTGTTATCCTCAGCTACATAGAGGGTTCCAGGTCAACCTGGGCTGTGTAAGACCTGGTTTCAAAAGAGGGAGATAGTGGAAAACCACACCAGTTTTCCAAATCCTGTATCACATTTGTGTGTGGTGATCAAATATTTTTGTAGAAAAGTATAAAGCATGAAATAATGTGCTAATTCAGTTGTGAACATTTGTATACTTGGAAAGTACCATTTTATGAGTAGCAAAAAAAAAAAGTTAATGTCCTAATGGACGAATTTCCTCCCTATAACATTGGGCCTCCAAGGAATATTAGTGATAGGCCTCTAGTCATATTCATCAACATTTGTACCTCTCACTTAAGTCTTCATGAGTTGGAAAGTATAGCTACTACTCAATGTTAGCATGGGTTTCAATCAATAACTTTCAATACCTTTAGAAACTTTTTTTTTGTTTTCTGGTTTTTGGAGACGGGGCTTATCTGTGTAGCTTGTAGACCAGGCTGGCCTTGAACTCAATCTCTGCCTGCCTCCCTCCTGAGTGCTGGGATTAAAGGCATGAGCCACCACTGCCTGGGCTTTAGAAACTTTTATTTACACTATAAAGCATCTTTCTCAGAATACTAATTGTCAATTTTTTGTTTGTTTTTGGCCTCATGTTACCTCAGGACCAGAGTAATGAGGGGCCTCCAGATCCTCAACATGATCTTTGCTTGTATGGGCATTCTGTGCATTATGTAATCACTTAGGAATGAACTTCATTAAGTAGATAAAGTCTGTCTTTTTGGTACTTAGTAAAATCTAGAGTATTTTACATTTACAGCAGGAGTATAGTTACAGTGTGTACCATTTTGACCTCAGGTTTCAGGTGTTCGGCAAAGATAAGTATATTTCTTAATTAATAATACAATTGTGGGAATTGTTTAGCTGCTTTTAAAAAATCAGATTTTGCTAGCTGGATACAGCTATACAGGTGTTTTCTGTCTATCTACAGCTTTATCTCGGATAAGGCTTTTTCCAGATATAAGATAGAATTAAGTTCTCTAAGGCAACTGAAAGGTATCCCTTGTTCTTTTTACTAGAATGTTTTGAGATATTTTAGATAAGTTGCTTTAAATTGGTAAGTTTGGATGTGGCTTGGGAGCACTGTATTTTAGTTAGTTAGTTTTTTCTATTTCATCTGTATATTTCCATTAAGGTGATACTACATTGAAGTCCTGGGAAGGAATGACTGACATTGTGAGAGCAGGCAAAACTAACACTATTTTAGATTAGACACCATCTTGAGGGGCCCCTGACTGGACCCTGAACCTGGTTCCAGGAAAAGCCACAAAAGGCTAAAAATTGCTTCAGAACTCATCCCCCTGAGTCAGCTAAGACTAACAGACGGGTTATCATGGTCACCAGATTTTCTAACAGAAAATGCCAAGGCATGTACCCCTCCCCCCTCAACTTTTAGTTTTCCCTTTATAAACTCTCCCCTGCTGATTTGCGTGCGCCCCCCCTTCTCCTCTCACCTGCCTTTGGATGGCCTGAATTTAAGTTTGCTTTCAATAAACCCCTGTGCATTTGCATTGGTACCTGGTTATGTGGTGGCCATGTTCAGGGTTCCCCCCCATCCTGGTCATAACATTTTGGGGGCTCGTCTGGGATTCCCTCCCCCCAACCTGGGCCTGAGGGGTTCTTGACTGGCTGGTAAATATTTTTGTCTTTGTCCCCGTCTCTGTCCTTGTGTTTGTACTTTTGTTTTCAAAAGTGTGCCAAATCTGCAACATGGTCCAGTAACAGTCGGTGTCTAAGACAGGTGGATGAGCTAAAAGGACTGCGTCACTGGGAAAGGGGAAGAGGATACCCTTGAGACTTGTTTGATCAAGGATGGAGAACCTAGAGTATGAACGTTTTTTGGGGTAATTGAACCTGGAGAATTGCTCCCTTTGAGGCATCCCAAGCTGCTACTGTTTTTGCATTATTATTGGTTGTCTTCCTGGGGAAAAGTTTACCAGGGCAGAAACACTGAAGAGAATACATCTTCCGACCCCACTCCTATCCCAGAGCCTGCACCTGTGGAGACTCTGGGGAACAGGCAGCAGCCCCTATGGAAGCTGGTCAGGAACCAGAGTGGGGAGAGCCAGAAGCACTAGGAGTCAGAGGGTGGGACCTCCTGACACTTTCGCCCTCCCTTTAAGAGTTGCAGGTACTCCTGATGCATTTGGGAACCAACTCTTTCACTTTTGGACCTTTGCTACTAATGACCTCTAAAACTGGAAATTCTAAACCCCCTCTTTTTCTAAAAACCCTTGTGGTTTGTTCAGTCTCTTCAAGACTGTCCTTTTTATATACCAGCCTACCTGGGATGACTGTCAGCAGCTTTTTCAGATCCTGTTCACTACAGAAGAGAAGGACCGGATCCAGGTGGAACCCTGGAAATTGGTTCTGGGTCCCACTAGAGAGCCTACCACCAACTAGGCTCTCAGTGATGCTGCCTTCTCTGTGACCCACCCCGGATGGGACCACAATATGGCTGAAGGTAGGGGGAGCTTCCTGGTCTATCGCCAGACTCTTAGCAGGTCTCAAAGCTGCTGCACAGCAGCCTGAAAATCTGAGTAAGGTCTATGATGTTAGACAAGAGGCAGAAGAAAGTTCAGTCGAATTCTTAGAGTGGCTGCAGGATGTCTTCTGGAGGTAGACTCCATATGAACCAGACTCGCTGAAAGGCACAGCTGCCTTATTTCCAGCGTCTATTAACCAGCAGCCCCAAATATTAAGAAAAAGCTACAAAGGATAGGAGTAGAAGATATCAGAGAGTTAGTTGTGTTGGCTGAAAAAGTATACAATGGAAGTGCAGAGGAAAAGCAGATGAAGAACAACATAAAACCCACCATCTTCCAAGTGTGTTACTGGCTGCTGTGGCTTAACCTGAAGAACGCAAAAGACAATTGAGGTACCTGATTGTGGGAAACAAGGACCAAGAACCTAGAGGAAACAAAGAAAAAACCTGGTTAGGAAAGAATCAGTGTGCCTATTGTAAGAAAGAGAGACATTAGGCTAGAGAATGCACAAATAAAGACTAAGGACAACACTAAGGACTTAGGCAAGGGACAGACAGGGGAGACAGGGCTTGGACCCCCTGCTCGAACCTAGAGTAGTAACTCTTAAGAGTGGAGGGGGGAAAAGATTAACTTCATGGTTGGTACTAGGGCCCAGAATTCAGTGCTTTTAGAACCATCTGGGCCCGTGTCCAACAATCAGACCTAGGTCCATGGGACCATGGAAATAAAACCCTACTCATGGACTACCCAGAGGACGGTGGATTTGGGAATGGACCAGGTAACCCATTCATTCCTAGTAATACCATAATGCCCCTATCCTCTCCTGGAGTGGGACCTGCTTTCCAAAATGAAGGCTCTAATCCATTTCTCCCATAAAGGGGCCAAAGTTCTTCGAGAAACTGGAGAACTGGTCCAGGTGCTCATGACTCATTACCTCACAGATGAATACAGGCTACCCCAACCCGAGGTCGAGCCAGAGGCTGACGTATAGATATGGTTCTCAGTTCCTTCAAGCCAGGACTGAAACTGGAGGTATAGGACTTAAAAAATATTAGTGAACCTAAAACATGGAACAGGACCTATTAATGTCCACCTGTACCCCATGCCCCGGGAAGCTAAGGCAGGTATTACATCCCACATAAGGTGTCTGTTGAACCTTGGGGTACTGAGGCCTATTCAGTCGACCTGAAACACACACACACACACACCCCCAATCCACCTGTCAAAAAGCCTCATGCCATTGATAATCAACTGGTCCAGGACTTGAGAGAAGTTGACAAATAGATAATGGACATTCATCCCACAGTCCCAAACCCATATACCCTGCCACCAGAGCACACTTGGTATGCTGTCCTGAACTTAAAGGATGCTTTTTTCAACCTCACATTTTTCAACCCTGAGCCAACCTTACTTCACCTTTGAATGGCACAACCCAGAGATTGGGGTCAGTGGCCAACTAACCTGGACCCGGCTACTGCAAGGATTCAACCCCCCCCCCATCTTTGATGCTTTACATAAGGACTTGGGTGAGTACCATACTCAACACTCAGATGTTACCTCATTCCAGTATGTAGATTATTTGCTTAAAGCAGCAACTGACCAGGAGACTTGCCTAAGAGGGGCCAAGGGACTGCACCAAACATTGGGAAAACTAGGTTATCGAGCATTGGTTAAAAAGGCCCAGATCTGCAAGTGGCAGGTCACATATTTGGGTTATGTCCTAAAAGGGGCAGTGATGGTTGTAAGATGCCTAGAGAGAGAAGGTGCTTAAGATTTCCAGTCCCAACCACTGCAAGACAGGTGAGAGAATTTCTCAGCACTGCTGGCTTCTGCCAGCTCTGGATCTTTGGGATTGCGTAAATAGCTAAGTCTTTGTATGAGGCTACAAAAGACAAAGAAAAATTCCTACGGAGAGATAGCCAGTAGGTGGCCTTTGAGACCTTAAGGCAAAGCTTACTGTCAGCCCCAGCCCTGGGTCTGCCTGATGTCACTAAGCCATTTTATCTGTTGATGAGCATGGAAGAATCACCAAAGGGATTCTAACCCAGACTCTGTGACTCTGGGAGCCATCTGGCTTACTTGCCGAGCAAACTAGACCCAGTTAAGACAGGATGGCTTCCATGCCTTTGCATAATAGCCAATGTGGCTTTGCTGGTAAAAGATGCAGGCAAATTGACTTTGGGGCAGAACCTAACCATTGTTACCTCTCATGCTCTTGAAGGGGTACTCAAACTACCTCCTGACCAATGGCTCAGTAATGCCTGCCTAACCCACTACCAGAATTGCTAAGTCCCACCAGAATAATGTTTCAGGTGCTCACCACTCTGAACACAGCTATGCTGCTACCTGATCGAGACCTGGAAGTGCCCCTACGTGACTGCTCCAAGATCCTTGCACGGGTGCACAGGGCCAGACCCTATCTACAGGGCACTCCTCTGCCAGATGCAGAGGTTACCTAATATGGATGGGAGCAGTTTTATACATGATGGACAAAGGGGCTACAGTGACTACATTGGAAAAAGTGGACAGGGCTGAGCCAATGCCTCCCAGCACTTCATCACAGAAGGCAGAGCTTATGGCTCTGACAAGGGCCTTAGAACTAGGCCAAGAGAAAAGGATTAACATTTACACTGATAGCTACTATCCCTTTGCAATGTGCATGTACACGGAGCAGTATGCAAAGAAAGAGGGCTCAACTGCTTAAGGAGAGACTATTAAAAACAAACATGAGGTTCTAGCACCCAAAGAAACTGGTTATTATTCATTGCTTGGGACATAGGAAGGGAGACGGGCCAGTGCCAAGAGGCAACAATTTGGCAGACAAGGCAGCTTAGGAGGTGGCTCTGCAGGCTGGGCCTATATTGGCTTTAGTTCTTGTGGACCTAGAGCCCTCTACGTTGCCCAAGGCTCCCTAATTTCCAGGAAAGATCTAGATTGCATAAAGACTTCTGATGACACAGTGTCTAGAGGGATGGTGGCCATTGGCCGGCAGTAAAATCATCTTGCCTGACAAGTTGGTTCAGAGCCTAATTCACTGTTCCTCCCACATGGGGGTCTGCAGAATGCAGGACCTATTGATACACTCAAAAGTCAAAATCAAAGATGGAAATCAAATCATGGACCTCGTTCTCCAAATGTAAGGCCTGCCAACTAACCAATGCTGTGGCCAAATCTTAGAAATCCAGGATCCTGACTTAGGGAGGAAGAAACTCAAGTTTCTACTGGGAAGTTGACTTCACTGAGGGAAAACCTGGCAGATATGAATATAAATATTTACTGGTTTTCATAGACCTTTTCAAGATGGACAGAGGCTTTCCCTGCCAAGCATGAAATAGCGTAGGTGGTAGCAAAGAAATTGCTTGAAGACATCCTACCCAGGTATACTTTTACTGCTATGATAGGGTCAGGTAAGTCAGGATTTAGCTACCATCCTGGGGTGTGATTGGAAATTTGCATTGTGCTTGTTAGATCCCAGAGTTCAGGACAGGTAGAACAAATGAACAGAATCTTAAGAGACCTTAACAAAATAGCCTTAGAGACTGGCGTGGACTGGGTAGCCCTCCTCCCCTTTGCCCTTTTCAGGGTAAGGAATCCTTACCAGATGGGGCTAACTCCCTATGAAATCATATTTGGCAGAGTGCCCCCCCCCATTGTTTCTGCTCTACAGATGGAGCTCCTGGCCAATATAGAAGAACAGGAAATGCTAAAGGACATAAAAAAGCTACACTGGGCACATACAAATTTTGACCTAAACTTAGGGCCCTTTATGAATCTGGTAGGTTCCCCCTCCCCCCCTTAACTTCACAGGTTTTGACCCAGGGACTGGGTCTATGTCAAGAGACCCAAGAAAACCTAGAGCTCAGATGTAAGGGACCCTTCGTTGTTCTGCTCACTATTCCCATATTCCCATGGCTTTGAAAGTTGACAGAGTGGCAACCTGGATCTACTACTCCCACACCAGACTGGCGAACCTCTTTGCCCTGAAGGAATACTACCGTGGACAAGGAAGGGAGGCAACAGCACACCACCGATCTGCTCAAGGTTTGAATTCAATGACACCTTGAACAACAACCTTTATAATCATCCTATTGGTGCAGACATCCGCCCATGTCCACCCTACAAGAGACTCCTGTACCCAATGGAACCAAAGTTGGATAGTTGTCAATGCAGACATGGGGACCATAGCCAATAGTACTCTTACCAGTCTCATTTAAGCAACTGGTTCCCCGACCTCTAAGTGGACCTTTGTGACCTGGTAGGAGACAATTGGAACCCCTCAGATCAGGAGCCCTTCCCTAGGTATGGATGTAACTCCTAGGGGACGTGGGGCCACCAGATCCCTGGGGTTCTATGTCTGCTCAGGACACTCCTGTTCCAAAGCCCAACATAAGAAATGTGGAGGGCCGGGGGATTCTTAATGTGCCAGTTGCACGTGAATACACTGGGTGGATCAACTGGTCACCCCTTCCTCCCTCCATGACGGGATATGATAATTGTCTAACAGGCAGGGGACATAAAAACAGTGGTGATATGGTTCCTAAATCACCCCTGGGTGATGGCTGGAGGGCGCTGCAACCTACTGGTTAACTGCTTTTATGAGACTGGCAGAAAAGCTGATTGGACTACTGCTAAAACTTGGGGTTTGTGACTTTACTGTCGAGGCCACGATCCAAAACTAACCTTCATTATCCTCAGACTGCAGTCAAGCCTCAGCCACGATAGGCCCCAACCAGCTGATTAACTCTGTATCCCCCAGGCCCATTCTTCCTACATTCTCCGCCCAGTTCTGTGACTCTGACCTATGTATCCCCTTACCACCAAGGGCTCTCTTTCACAGCTCTTAACAGCATCTTACCTGTTCTTGAATGCTTCTAGGCCAGATGTAACCACCGCTTGCTGGCTGTGTTGCGACACTACACACCCCCTTATTATGAGGGGATTGCATTGCCAGGAGCTTACTCAAATACCTCTAACTCCAGGGATTGCCACAGGCAGTCCAAGGCATTCCTGACCTTCCAGCAGGTCACTGGATAAGGCGCCTGCATTGGATGGGTACCCCAAGCCACAACCACCTCTGCAACTCCACCTTCCCCGTTTGAGGGCTAAATTATCTAGTTCCTCCCATGGGCCTGTTTGACTGGCCTAATAGCCTGTGCCCATGCTCAGAAGAGCTCAAGGGTTCTGTGTCCTAGTCCAGCTCCTTCCCCGACTGATCTATTATACCGAAAACGAGTTTCTCCACTGATTTACCCAAACCCTTCGAGCTCCCAGACGGGTAAGGCATGAGCCTGTAACTACCTTGACCCTTAGCCTTATACTTGAGTATGGAATAGCAGCTGGCATAGGCACAGGCACCACTATTGTTGTAAATTAAGGGCTAGCTTAGATGCAGACCTTAGATGTGAGGTAGATTCTGTCAGAAACCTGGAAGACTCCCTTATCTCTAACAGAGGTAACCCCCCAAAACTGACCAGGGCTAAATCTCATATTTTTATAACATGGCAGAGGACTTTGTAGTGCTTGGGGAATAATGTTGCTTTTATACCATTGAGGTTATCAAAGACAACAGGGCTAAGATCAGACAAACAAAGATGGGAGAGAGACCAACCAGGGATGGTTTGACTCCTAGTTCAATGGCTCTCCCTGGATGACCACCCTAATATTAGCCCTGACAGGTCCTTTTTTAATACTTTTTGCCCCTAACATTTGGTCTCTGTATCATCAGTCGACTAATGTGGTTTGTATGTGAGCTGGTGGGGACCCTTCAGTTGATGGTCACTTGAACCCAGACTCAGAATGAGATGATGACCTACGGGTTCTGGTGTATGATATGTTCCTATCCAAAGTCCATAAGTGAGAGTCCAAGATTGGCCTCTAAGATCCAAAGAGATGGGGAAATGTGGGACCAAGCAAAACTAACACTATTTTAGACTAGACACCATCTTCAGAGGCCCCTGACTGAACCCTGAACTCAGTTCCAGGAAAAACCACAAACGGCTAAAAATTGTTTTAGAATTCCTTATTCCCGAGTCAGCTAGTCATGAGACTAACAGACAGCTTATCATGGTCACCAGATGTTATGACAGAAATTCCTCACTGCTTGCTTATTAACCCCAGAGCCAATCAGCCAAAGAGTCACCTTCCTACTCTAATCAGAAAATGTCATGCATGTACCCCCTCCCCCCCCAGCTTGTGGTTTTTCCTTTATAAATCTTCCTTGCTTTCAATAAACCCTTGTGTATTTGCATTGGTACCTGACTCTGTGGTGGTTGTGTTTGGGTGGGCGGGGTGTGTGTGGGGGTGTCCCAGGGTGTAACAGCATCACCTTAATTGCATCTCCCTACCTTGTTCTCTTTTATCTTTGATTTTGAGACAGCTCTATCCCTAGCTAGCCTGGAACTCTTGCTTCTGCTTCCCAGGTGCCTGAATTAAAGGCAAGTGCTACCATGCCTGGCCCCATGTCTTGTTCTCTTTTGGCTTGTGTGATTAGATAATGTCTAGAAAGGAACTTAAGACTGAATGAATTGTCTATTAAGAATGGCTAATTTTAGCAAGTTCTGTAATCTATATTAAATAACTAGATTTAGGTTAAAGGTTATGGTGGCTGTAGAGGAGTTTTGAAAGTAGGGAAGGAAGGACTAAGACTCTTCAAGTTGAGAATCTATAGAATAATAAGCTGAACAAGTCACCCAGGTTGGAGTCACTGCCTTACCCTAACTGTTTGCACATGTTTATAGAGTTTAGAGCCCAGTGTATTTAGATATATGGGGATAGCATAGAATTTGGCTTATGTGTGATAGAAGATTTAGCCTAATAGTCCACTGTGTAGTGGAAAACTTGAAAAGGAGCGCTGAGGATTGACTTGGCATTGATTACCTTTTAAACAGTTTTCAGAATTTAATTAGCTCTGATTTAATCAAAAGTGTCTTAAGTGTCTGCCATATGTCTAAGAAAGGAAATGTCCTTTTGGGCAATGTGACCTAGTAAATACTTTGCTATTTAAAACTTAACATGAACCTCAGGGTTAGTGCATTGTATTTAATTGGGTGGAGATCTTGTAATTGGGTTTCTTTGATTAGAGAAACAGAAATCTCGAAAATGTTATCCAGTGCTCAGAAATTACTTCCTGTTGCTAGACATACTGAAAGTGCTTTATCAAAGGAAAGCAAAAATACCATTGGAGAGTTTAGTAATGTTACACTATCGAGCAAGCACCAGCAATTCATATTCAATTGAGTATTTGAGATAGAGGGCTAAGTGGCTAGGGTTCTAATTTTGAATTGTGTGGGGTAAGTTAGTGAAACTGGAGGTAGAACTAGAGGAATGCTTTGTTCTATTTGTAGGAAAGTTGGGACCAGCAATGTTGCACGCCTTTAATCCCACTTGAGAGGCAGACGCAGGCGGATCTCTATGAGTTTGAGGCCAGCCTGGTCTACAAAGCTACACAGAGAAACCCTGTCTTGGGGCGGGGGAGGGACTATATAGAAAAGTAGCATTCTGAGCTATCCTCTAAAAACGCAGAAAAATACCAAGTACCCCTCTGACTCACAGCATCCAAATGTTACATAGTTGCCAGTTATCTTTATTTCAAAATGAAGTAAATGTGTTTTCTGTCTTTTTCTCTCTAACTTTGCTTTAACTGAACATTGATTGCTTCCCCTTAGCTGTAAATTTACATTTTAGTTTCCAATGTTTGTCCTAATCAATTTCTAAATAGCAGACAGGTAACAGTTATTACCAAAATAATTTGTGACTATAATCATTTGCAGGAATTAAGGGTTTATTGATTTGTGGATGGTGTTATTTTCTGCATTATGAATGACTAGACCTGGGTCAGAACTGTTTAGAATTATGAGTACTGCGTGGTGGCTCACACACCTGTGGTTTCAACACTGGAATCTGGAGCAGGAGGAATGTTGGTGAGTTTTGGACCTAGGCAAGTCCTTGTCTCACATGTAACAGAAAGGATACAAACATATTTCTTGCTGTTTGGTTGGGAGAGGTGGAAATAATTATAATGAATAGTGATTCTATTTGGTAGATTTCTGTGCCCCTTGTTCCAACCCAATTTTAAAAAGTTGCCTGGCTTCCGTGGTGCATGCCTTTAATCCCAGCATTCGCAAGGTAGAGGCAGGCGGATCTCTGTGAGTTCAAGGCCAGCCTGGTCTACAGAGCGAGTGCCAGGATAGGCTCCAAAGCTATACAGAGAAATCCTGTCTCAAAAAACAAAACAAAAAAAATTAAAAAAATTAACTTTAGATTATGTGTATGAGTGTTTCACGTGTGTCTCAGAGGTCAGAGCATTGGATCCCCTGGAACTGGAGTTATGAATGGTTGTGAACTCTGTGGATGCTAGGAAATGAACCTGGTTTTTCTTCAAGAAAGAAAAAGTGCCATTAACTGCTAAACCATCTCTCCATCCTGGGAATTGTGTTAATAGCTTTTGTCTTGAATTACTAGATTGATTATTGGCTTAAGAAACAGTATACAGTAAGCATGTTGCACTCATCAAGAGTGAAAAATAGTGCATTTTGGGGCTGAGTGTATTTCTTATGTCATAACACTTGCTTAGCATATATGAAGTCCTGGGTTCCTTTTTCAGCACCACTCACCCTCAAGCACACAAACGCACGTGCACACACTAGAGGGGGCATTTTATAATGTTTCAAGAATTTGCACTTCGTTTTGTGCAGTGTTGGGAAGGATTGAACTCCTCAGGTTCTTGATGAATATACTAGGCAAGCATTCTTTCATTGAACTACATCTCCAGTCCCAAGCATGCTTTAAATGAGGAAGCTGTTTGGAGGTTGGTGTTGAACTTGCAGCAGAGAGCAGTCTTGGATCTGAGGGATGATTTTGTCTGTCTGTCTGTCTCTTTTTAATAGAGGTTTGGTCTTTTTTTCTTTTTCTTAAGGGGTGTGTGTGTGTGTGTGTGTGTGTTCACATGCTCAGGATGGATGCCCTCTTTTGGCCCCCAAGTCCCTGGAGCGGGAGTTAGAGGTGGTTGTGAGCCACACAATATAGGTGCTGGGTCTTCTGAAAAAACAACAAAAAATCTTCACTGCTAAGTTATCTCAGCCCTGTATTTGACTTTTCTAGAGACAATGGTTGTAAATGCATGTATTGGCATTGTCCAAATGAGTTCTGTTGGAGTATGTTGGCAACCCTGTGCTATTTCTTCCAATTTGGGGCAAGCTGTTACGTTTAGTAACAACTTAACTTAGAAATATTTTCCTCTATTCATAGATCATTTTGTACATTGTATTAATATTACAAGTAGGAAAAGGTGGGCTAGAAAGGCTGAATTTATTGTATGAAGTGAATGATTAGGAAAATTTGAAACGTGTCCCTTTGGCTTTAAATAAGTAATGATCTGAACATTTGTATATAGAATTTTTGTGTTTGCTTTTCTTGAGAGTATGCTTAGGAAGCAAGTTGTCAGGTCTTAATGGTAAACTTTGCACTCATTAAAAAACCATTTCTGATCAACACGGCATTGTTTTTTGGCACCAACAGTCAGTTCTTGTAACTCTGAACACCAGTTGTGGTTATTAGTACAACTGCCTTAAGAACACTGCCTCACTTCAGAAGCTACTTCAGTGCGTTGGGTGCCACTTGCATTTAAACTCAGTGAGTGTAAATTCACAGGCTTGCCACAACTCGTTCCTTAAACTTAGTATTTGTTATACTGGTGCGTAGAACTCGGGACATTTTTGTATGAGGATGTTTCTAGATCGAAAGCTTTCTGAAATATGTCATTCTTTCTAAGGTCATTCATTACTTAGAGGCATGATTGATTTACAGCACTGGCCGTTTTGTGATTAGTTTCCAGGTTCCTTCCCTGTAGGTTGAGAACTAAGGCTGAAAGTTCATACTTGGTAAGACCTTGGTTTTTCTGGTGACTAGTCCCTAATCTGAAACTGTCTACAGGGAGGCCCCCTAGTCATGCATCACTTTTTGATGTTAAATTACAGTCATTTGGGGAATTGGGAGGAATTTTGGTGCAGTATTCCAGGATATCTAACTTGGGACCAATACTAACTTAAATTTGTTGTTATTTTGGTGACAGTTCAAAGTTTTAGTGAATTATTTAATAGTTACTTAAAAGCAGCTTTTTGCCATTTCACTATTCTCAGCAGATGTCTGTAAGATTTGTTTGTGTACATCTTTGCTAGTATTTGTTGTGTGTGTGTGTGTGTGTGTGTGTGTGTGTGTGTCTGTGTGTGTGTGTGTGTGTGTCTGTGTGTGTGTCTGTGTGTGTGTCTGTGTATGTGTCTGTGTGTAGGACAGAGGATGACTTGTAGAAGTCAGTTCTTCAACCATGTGGTTCCTGAGGATTGGAACTTGGGTCTTTAGGTTTGTTGATAGGTACACCCTTATAGGCAACCTTACTCCCTGGACATCTCTAGTCCTCATTTCCTTTTGATTAGTTGCTTTAGTGGATATGAGATCATGGGTCGTGTTTTGGATAGGTATTTTCCTAGTGACTAATGAATGGTGTTGAGGATTGTTTCATGTGTTTATTGGGTATTTGTTTATTATCCATGTCTTTGCAATAATTACACTGTCCTTTCAATAAGTTACTTAATGCTGTTACTTATGTTTGTGGTGGTAGGTAGGGGTCCAGGTTAATCTCTGCTTCTAGATAGTAGCTGTCTGAACATTGGCAAAACAATTCTTACTCCATTGAATAGTCTTGCCTGGCTTTTGAGATGGGATTTGATTTTGGTCTCAAATTTGTGGCAATTGTCTGTCCCGTCCCACCCTATCCCCAGCCTCCTTCGTATTCTTACTAAAAATCTTTTGACCCTAGTATACAGTTTTATTTCTGGACTTAAACTTTGATGACATTAAATTGTATGTTTTTGCTTATATTTGTAATAAAATGGGTGTCTTCACTACTAGGTCCACTACAAAATCTTGTGTTTAATTAGTGCTAACTGAAAATTTTATAATAGAAGTATCGAAGCCTGTAATTGAAGACTACTAATGGATTTTTATTGTAAATATCCAGGATTTTATGGTTCCCATCCATATGAAACCTGTCTAGCTAAAGGCAGGGTCCTAACAGAAACACTGTCAGATGTTTCTGTTTTTCTGAGACCATTAAATATATGCTAAGTGGAATGAGCAGGCTCCATTTAAACAAATGCCATTTGTTCGTACATTGGTACATTTAGTAATGGATTATGTATGACAGGGCTTTTAGATTTTTGAAGTCATTGTATATTGTGAGATTGGATTCTTTTCATAATGCCTTATCAAGGAGTAAATAGATTGGATTTTTTTTTTTTTTGTAGTAGTAGTAGTTACAAGAAAAAGACCAAAAGTTGCTAAGACAGATAAGACTGATTCTTTATCCGAGATACTTGGGACTTTTCAATTATTACTTGAAGTGCTCTAGATTATTTGCACCATAGATAATGAAATCTTGGGGGCGGGACCCAAGTCTAAACATAGTTTATTTGTGTCTCATAAACACCTTTATTTACTGCTTGAAGATAATTTTATATATATTTAATATGCCTATATATTGGCTTTGATATCACACATGGTCATTTATAAATTTTTTTCATTTGGTGACCTCATATTGTTACTCTGAAAACTTCAAGCTTTTGGACCGGGAACATTCTGAATCTTGTAACATACTGCATTAAGGTTTTATAGATGCTCAAATGTATTGTATAAAGTTATACTGAAACTATAACGTAGGTCATACATGTAACAGTATTCAGTTTAACTTCTTATTTGTTTCTCATTATGCAGGGAACCGGGATTACAAAGGAGAACGGCTTCCTGTGGTGCTCAGCTGTGATTGCTTTCAACATTCGCCGTGGATATTCTCTTCACTGTGGGATGAGGTAGTAGGTTGTATAGTTTTAGGGTCACACCCACCACTGGGAGATAACTATACAATCTACTGTCTTTCCTAAGGTGATGGAAAAGTCTGCATTCATGGAATCTTGGAAGACCAAGAACTGAAGTGTTTTAAAGTGTAACTTACCTTAAAAGGCATTTGTTTATGGTGGGCATGTCTTTTTAGATTAAAAAAATTAACAAGTATATGATAGAAATGGGGCAAGTTTTTACTTATGTGTTCTATGTCAGTGTAAATGGATTTAATTTTGATTGATGCTGATGATTTAATTTTAACTTTCTTTGAAAGAGATTGATATTTATTCCAGAAGAAAAAAATTGCTCTATCAGAGTGAGGTAGTAGATTGTATAGTTGTGGGGTAGTGATTTTACCCTGTTCAGGAGATAACTATACAATCTATTGCCTTCCCTGAGGAGTAGACTTGCTGCATTGTTTTTATCTAGAGGATATTATAAAACTTAGGTGAATTTTGACTTTTTGTTTTACAGTTAATTTCCTTAAAGTGCAATAAACATGGTTATATAACATTTTTAGTGTGCATGTTTCAAGAAATTTAGACAATGGAATGGGAAAAGTTCTACATTTCTGTCCAGGGAGAGATGTCTTGGGAAAAAGGACATACCCATTAGAAAGGGTACTTCTGGGCTAAATTCAAATCAGATGGCTTGTCTTATTTCCATACTTTGAATGCTGTAGATGTTAATACAACTTCATTGATATGTTGGTTTGGACAGACTTTACTGGCCAACAAAAAGAAAGGGGCTCTGGCTTCTGTCCTGGCTCTGCTAAGACCTCAGTTTTACCCACAGAATAAAAGAACCAAAACTCAGGTGGCAAACTCCATAATTGGTATCTTTAAAGAAAACATTAGAGGATTATTAGAAAAGCTTATTTAAATGTTAGCACCATCAATGGGCTCATGTTTCAACTTTTTCTAGTGATCAAACTGTATCTGTTGGGCCTTTAATGCAGTGCCAAAAGGTCCAGGTTTTAAGTGTTTGCTATTCAAACTATTTTGAAAAGGCAGAATATGGAAGGCATGGACAATTATAATACCTAATTATAATTGTAGTGAAATGTCATAGTCAGTATGATCTTTACATGGAACAAAACTGTCCTTGGGACAGGCTCAATCCAAATAATTTATCCTGAACCAGATTTAAACTATCTGGCGTAGATAGACAGACACTTTGGAAAATTGGTCTTTGTTCTAAATTTGACATGTAAAACACAAAGGAGCAGGGGGGACTTACACAGATAATCTAATAATGCCAAAGAAAGGCAGAAATGTTTAAGAAATTCTTCTTTGCTTAATCTTTCTTAAGTTGACAATATGTATAACCTGTTGAATGTGTTGCAAGTAGCTGAGTTATTTTTTTGTGGTTTTCTGCTCCTTTTATCCTTCCAGCATGGATGTCTACCAGTTCATAGTTTTGAAACAGATTTTCCTGAGGCCTGGAGACATCACTTTATATTTTGGTTATTAATTGCATGAGGACTAACATCCTTATTATTCCAAGTAGATAGAATTTGGAGAACTGGTGTATTTTGTAAGACCACTTAAAAGTGACTGTGGAGAGTGATGCTCTCTTAATGTTGCTCTTTGCCAGTGGCAAAAGTCATGACCAGAATTTGCTTCTGTTTTATTCAGCAGGGTCAATGGAGATGCTAACCAAAAAGTGAGAAGCATATGGCCTGAATATGGGACAAGCTTTAAGTTCATTTGTTTCAATTGATAGATCACAAGCAAGTTTTATATATTTTGTTAGGTAATATTCTGGTTAAAAAAGAGGCCATTTTATGAGACATGATGTTTCAATTTTGATAATTGTTTTAAATAAAAGTGACTCTAGTATGCAGTGGCCCAATTGTTAGATGATTGGTTTTTTATCCTCATGTAATTGGATTAATTTTTGGCTTTTGCCAAAATCAAGTGGCCAAAAACTTTTAAGAACATCAGTGAAAAGAATTCTAATTGGTTGAATTTGTAACAATTTAAAGGCCTGGTTTAACATGTGCTTGAAGCATCTGCCACGTAGAAGACCAGCAAGAATAAAATGGGCTCCTAGGAAGAGGTAGTAGGTTGCATAGTTTTAGGGCAGGGATTTTGCCCACAAGGAGGTAACTATACGACCTGCTGCCTTTCTTAGGGCCTTATTATACCACCGTACTGTTTCCTTTCTACCTTGGTTTGGTGTAAGCAAGAGTTCTTCTGCAGGTGTTCTCGTGGAAACATTGCAGGTATCCTGAAGATAGTGTTTGCATTGATTAGTAAACAGAAGCATGTCACCAATGTTTGTTATGGTCATCTAATGAGAATTTGAGATTTCCAAAGCAAACCGTAGTTGTTTATGTATCTTACATTTGGGTCACTGGGATGTTTTGGAAAGCAGAGTTTTCATATTCATCATTTGCTTAATTTTTTTCTTCTGTGACATGGAGAGTATCAACTATTCCCATATTTGAAAGAAAGCATTTAACAAAACTTTGGATATTTGGCCTTAATACTGTAAATATGTAAAATGTTTTGTGTTTCCTGTATAGTGAGGGAAGTATTGCATTGAGTGGCTCGTTATACAGCTTGTAACTTGACAATATAAATGAAAATAGTTGTTAGGATAGTAGACTAACATTTTCAATAAAAATGACATACTTTTAAAACTTTTGCTTTCCTATTTTGTGCTGTGTCTACCTCACCCATTGTCATATTGTAGCTTTGAACCTGAGATCCTTTTATTTGACTTTTCAGATGCTAGGCTTGCAAGTGTGCCCCATTATACCTGACAACAAATCATCTTACTGTTTTCTTTAAATATCTATTAACTTCACTTTTCATTAGTAACTACTACCATTATTACTGTTACCATTAGATGTATTACTAATGCCAATTCAATATTCAACATTTCTTATTTTGTAAACATCTGTATAACTTTGTGTCCCATGTGGATGACTATAAATGTGGTTACGTTTGCTTACACCTTTGAGTTGTCTTTGAGCTTATACAAGCAAATACTACCTTGCAAATACTGTTCCCTCTTCGTTTCCCCAGTCTGGTTCAGATATTTACCAAACAAGGAAAGGTGCCAAGTCTGGGATCCCAGGGTTAACTTTACTATTAGTAAATGTGTTCTATTAATACTGTAAGGGGATTGACCAGTGTCTTGGTTTGCTTTCCATTGCTGTACTAGAGACCAACCATGACCATATATGAGAAGGAAAGTGGGTTTATTTCAGCTTAAAACTCCATTATTCCACCACGGAGTAAAATTGGCAGGAACCTGAAACAGGCTATGGAAGAATGCTGCTTTCTGGTTTGCTCACCAAGACTCACTCGGCCTGCTCTCAAACAACCGAGGACCACCTGCCCAGGGGTGCTACTTCCTAAAATAGGCTAGGCTGGACTCTAGCAATTTAATGCCTCAGACTTTCTTGAAGACCAATCTGATGGGAGTCTTTTCTCACTGAGGTTTCCTCTTCTTAGATACCTTGTATTAAGTTGACAGAAAACTAGAACAAATGGGAATTCAGGGTATGTCTATACTGGCATCTGGTTCTAATAGATGGAGTTGAGAGGGTTTCAGGAGAAACATGCTATATATACTGCTGATGATTGGTGATTCTAGCTGTTTCGAGACAAATTTATGGAGTATAGGTTATAGATTGGTCAGTGAAGTTCCCTTAAGCTTTAGACATTAAATTTTTAAGCTAGAACTAGCATTTGTTGCTCTGTCTTTGAAGACAGTCTCCATGTCCTTGTCTGTATTGGAACTCATGTAGAGTAGGCTGGCCTTGAACTCAAGAGGTTTGCCTGACTTAAATATTATTATTTTTTTTTTTGTGAGAAATGCATTACTCTATAGTACATGTTGGGTTTTTCAGAGGAAATTCAGTGTCTCATGAGTTTGTTTAACCCTGAGAGAATAATGAAAACACTAACAGGCTCTCAGAAAAAGGCTTTGTGATTTAGCTTAAAATAGGTCTCTGGCAGTTTTGGTAAGTCTGAGCATGAGCAGTGGGGAGAGGCCAATGCCCAAAACACCTGAATCTTGGAATTTGGCATCTAGACTAGAATCAGATGTCCCTGGTGCTAGCCTTTGTAAATTTGGGTCACTAAGTTGACTTCTGGTGTGTGTTAAAGCAAGATAGTCAGGTAAGCTGGCAAATTTGAGAACCAATGCAATCAAAAGGTGATGGCCGAAACAAAGTAGTTCAGAAACTGCTTGTCATAGGAATATAAATTTGAACAGTCATACAATGAAACCCCTTCAGAAGAGTTAAGTCAGATCAGCCTGCGTTAGCTGATAATTAGCATTCTAAAACCTCAGCAGGTCTCCCCAGATTTTGCAGTGTGGAGAGACTTGCTTGAAAAAAGGAGTTAGGTCTAGACCTCAAGCCTGAAACACTACAGGGTCGAGTCACTGGCCCTATCCTATCTACAGAGGCCATCTATACAAGATAGATGGCTAAGGGCCTCCCATAACATCAGGAAAAAGAACATGGGGCTCTGTGGTGATACAGGGTACCTAGGTATTGTGAATCCTTTACAGTATACTGGAGCCCCTGTACCCAGGCCAGTCTTGTCCTAACAACTTGACACTGCACAATAGGGATGAACTCATGTTTGAGCCTGATGTTAACTGACCACAAGACTGAAGTATGCTTCAGTGAGATGTTATCTTTTGGTTTCAAGAGACAACATCAGTAACCAGGATTGTTGAGGGTTTTGTGTATGTTTTGGGAAAGGTGGGGAAGTAGCATGGGCCAGAGTGTGTCCCAGGTTTTTGCCCCAAGTAGGAATACAATGACCCAAAGCCCAGCCAGTTGGATTTGTATTATGACCAGCATCACTGCCTTGATTTTGTCATTCTTGGGTTGAGATTACCACAGGACTGATGTATCAGTAAATTGGTGTTGGCCTTCATGCTGTGTTGGTGACAGTGGGCTTTGGGCTCAGACTTGGAGCATTGTAGAGTTGGTGGCCATGGGATTGTTTGATTTTCTTTAATCCCTGGCAGCACAAAATGGATTAGTAGTTGGGAGAGGAAAAAAAGCAAGTTGAGTCTGGGGCTAATCCATCTACAGAAGGCCCAGAAAAAGTGGAACTGATAGCTTATCACAGGTGACTATACCATTGACCTTCCCCAGCCTCAGAGAAGAGCTTGGGGTGAGTATTCAGTCATTGAGTTAATTCTTAATGATTCCATAGCTACTCATTGGAACAAATGAGGGTCAGGTGGCCTCTGGTGGTTTGAGACTACTGAAAACTGTTGAAGGTACCAGCTAGTGCTGAGGCAGCAGAAGTGACTACAAATTGAGAATTAGCCTGCTTTTTTAAAACTTAAAAACAAACTTATTTTACATACCAATCCTAGTACCCTCTCCCTGCCATTCCACGCACCCAACCCCCACTCCTCAGGATAAAGCTTCCCATGGGGGTTCATCAAAGCATGTCAACGTCATTTGGGGCAGGATCTAGGCCCTCCCCTGTATATCTTTACCCATAGGGAGTGGGCTCCCAAAGCCCATTTGTGCATGAGGGATAAATACTGGTTCCATTGCCAGTTCCCCAACTGACACCCACATTCAGGGGGTCCTGGTTCAGTCCTGTGCTGGTTCCCCAGTCGTGTGCTGGTTCCCCAGCTGTCAGACCCGGGTCCATGAGCTCCCACTTGCCCAGGTCAGCTGCTTGTGGGTTTCCCCAGCATACTCTTGACCCCTATGCTCATCACTCCTCCCACTCTACAACTGGATTCCATAAGTTTAGCTCAGTATTTAGCTGTGAACCTCTGCTTCTGATTTCCATCAGCTACCGGATGAAGGCTCTATGATGGCATTTAAGGTACTTATCAATCTCATTATAGGGGAAGGGCATTTAAGGTAGCCTCTTCACTATTGCTTTGATTCTTAGTTGGGGTCATCCTTGTGGATCATTTCCCTAGTGCCAGATTTCTTGTTAAGCCCATAATGGCACCCTTTATTAAGGTATCCATCTTTGCTCTCCTCTCTTCTTCCCCCAACTTGACCTTCCCGATCCCTCATGTTCTACCCATTTCCCTTCTCCCCTCCCCTTTCTCTTATCGCTCTCCCCCCCACCCCCAGTGCTCCCAATTTGCTCAGGAGAACTTATTATCACTTTCCCCTTCTCAGGGGGCCCATGTATGTCTTAGGGTACTTCTTGTTTCCTAGCTTTTCTGGGCTTGTGGATTGTAGGCTGGTAATCCTTTGCTCTATGCCACATATCCACTTATGAGTGAGTATATACCATGTTTTTCTTTCTGTGTCTGGGTTACCTCAGGATGGTTTCTTCTAGTTCCATCCATTTGCCTGCAAATTTCAAGATTTCATTTTCCCCCCTATTGAGTAGTACTCCATTGTGTAAATATACATTTTTTTAAAAAATCCATTCTTCAGTTGAGGAATATTTAGGTTGCTTCCAGGTTCTGGTTATTACAAATAATGCTGCTGTGAACATAATTGAACAAATGTCCTGTGGTATGAATCTTCATCCTTTGGGTATATGCCTAAGAGTGGAATTGCTGTATCTTTAGGTAGAATTATTCCCAGTCTCCTGAGAAACTGCTGTACTCATTTCCAAAGTGGACTGTACAAGTTTGCATTCTCACCAGCAGGGGAGGAGTGTTCCCCTTTGTCCACATTCTCTCCAACATACACTGTTGGTGTTTTTTGATTTTGGCCATCCTGACAGATGTAAGATGGTAACTCAGAATTGTTTTGATTTGCATTTCCCTGATTGCTAAAGGTGTTGAACAATTTCTTAAGTGCCTTTTGGCTATCTGAGATTCTTCTATTGAGAATTCTCTATTTAGATCTCCACCACGTATTTTAATCAGATTATTTGGTTTTATGGTGACTAGCTTCTTGAGTTGTATATTTTGGAGATAAGCCCTCTGTCAGATGTGGGGTTGGTGAAGATCTTTTTTCGATTCAGTGGGCTGCCTTTTATCTTGCCCCCTTCATGATAAAGGTCCTAAACATAATAAAGGCAATATACAGTCAGCCAACAGCCAACATCAAACTAAATGGAGAGAAACTCAATGCAATTTCTCTAAAATCAGGGACAAGGCTGTCCACTCTCTCCATAAGACAACGAAAGGAGATCAAGGGGATATAAATTGGGAAGGAAGAATTCAAACTTTCACTATTTGCAGATAAGAGAGTCTACATAAGTGACCCAAAAATTCAACCAAGAAACTCCTACAGCTGATAAACACCTTCAGTGGCAGGATACAAGATTAGCCTGTTTCTTTTGGGAGAACAGGTACAAAGAAAACCAGATTGTTAAAATGAGAGTAAGGCCTGAGACATGGCTTAGTGGTTAAGTAGATTGGCTGTTCCAGAGGTTCTGGGTTAAATTCCCAGCCAGCATGTTGGCTCACAGCCATCTATGAGATCTGGTCCCCTCTTCTGGCATGAAGGTGAACATGCAGACAAGAGCACTTATCCCTAAAATGAGAATAAATGCCTCAGTTTTTCACATGACATTGCATGCCAACAGACATGAGGAACTTTCTGGAATCATGGCTTTAATAAGGAATAAAATAGATATCAGAAATGATCTGTTTGGGGGGCTGGAGAGATGGCTCAGAGGTTAAGAGCACTGACTGCTCGTCCAGAGGTCCTGAGTTCAATTCCCAGTAACCACATGGTGGATCATAGCCATCCGCTATGAGATCTGGTGCCCTCTCCTGGTGTGCAGATATACATGGAAGCAGAATGTTGTATACATAATAAATAAATAGATAAATAAATAAATAAAATCTTAAAAAATGATCTGATTGATCAAAACAATTGATAAATGTGAGCTTTCAGGTTTTTTTTTTTTTTTTTCAAGATAGGGTTTCTCTGTAGTTTGAAACCTGTCCTGGAACTCGATCTGTAGATAGACCAGGCTGGTTGAACTTTCAGTTTTTTAAAGTAAATGAGCTTCAAAAAAAAAAAAAAAAAAAAAAAAAAAAAAGTAGAAGGCATCAGCAGAATAAATAAAGCGGGAATTGGCTTGAAGATAGGCCATTTTAAGATTGAAGGGTGGTGGTGGTAAAAGGATGAAGCCAATTGGGACTTGAAATTACCAAAGAATTTGAGAAGCTTACTCAAAGAGATGACAAAAAACTTACCCCGGTGAAGCAAAAACTAAAGACTACTATGCCTAGCAAAGCTATCGTTTATAAATGAAAGAAAAATAATCTCAGGCACAAATTAGAGAATTTGTCACCACCACTCTTAGTCTAATGCCCCAAGTGAGTTCTATATACTGAAAGATGCTAAAGAAAACTTAATTACAAGTCACTGGGAAGGGTCTGTGGACATTAAAAATAACCTAGCAGCATGTTATAGTGTCAGTATTTTAGTAAGACTGAAGATAATCCATAAGCAATTAGTAATGCATAAAAATGAGATGAAAAATTCAAAATATGGGAGCAAAGGATAGAAGTGGGTTTTGTTTGTTTAATTTTGTGTGAGTGCATGTACATATGTTGAGGTCAGGACAACTTGTAGCTCTCTTTTCTCATGTCGGTCCTGGGAATTGAACTTGGATCATCAGGCTTGGCAACAAGCACTTTTACCCACAGCCTTCTTGATGGCCAAGATTATTTTTTAGATGGTGTCTGTCTTTCTCTTTTTTAATAATTGATGCTATGTTCCTATAGTTTCAATATAGGCTATAATTTTAAAAGTTCTGTAAGCCTCATGTTATCCATAAAGTAAAAACCTAATATGCACATACACCCCAAACCAAAACAACCAACAAGCACCAAGCAAGGAATCTAAAGTAACCTGCATAGTAAAATCACCTCACCACAAGGAAGGCTGTGGAAAGAAGAAGGGGAGGAAGATAAAAACAACATGGCAATAATAGAGTCTGACTTTTTGATAATTACCTAAATGTAAGTTGATAAAGTTCTCCAGTTAAAATAGAGCAGCTAAGTAGATAAAACCACAAGACTCAAATATATACTGCTTAAGAAACTTCACCTTCTAGGACAGAAACTGAAATGGGGGGTGTGTGAAAAAGTATCCCATATGAATAGAATCCTAAAGAAAGCAAGAATAGACCTACTTGATTCAGAATAGAAAATCACAAGGAGTAAGAGAATGCAGTAAATGCTTAAAGGACCAATTTGGTAAGAGGAAATCATCTTGAATGTGTCTGAATAAAAATGAGCCCAGTATCAGGACATCCAGATACATATTAAAGACCTAGATTTATTAAAACAATAGGGAAACTTTTAATAATCTGGATTACTTAGACCAAAACACACCAAATAGTGTTAAACCACTCTAAAGCAAACAACACATTTACAGAACTTCAATCCAGCAGCTGCTGAATACATGCTCTTAATAGAAATGAAACATTCTCCAGAGTAGATAACATGATAGTTCACAAAATGTCTTTGTCAACCATAATGAAATAAAACTAGAAACAATAACAAAAGTGCTACTAACTATACAAGCACATGGAAATTCAAGAATTTGTACTATAATCAATAGGTTAAGGAAGATATTAGGAAAATCTAAAATCTCCTGAAACAAAATGGGAATAGCATTAACGGGAATTTATAGTGACCAACGTCATGAAAGCAGAAAGGAACTAGAAGAGAACAAACCAATCTCCAGATTGGTAAAAGGAAAGAAGTAATAAAGATTAGAGCAGAAATACATGAAGACCTGGTTTTAACAAGAAAGAAATAAATGAACAAGCTGGATGGGGAAGGGGACACAACAGTACTCGGGATCAGGAAATAAAGATGTGTCGTCGGTATTGCAGAAATGTAGGGATAATTGTGAGTAGTTGAAAACTTAGGAGAAATTGCAGAGTTTCTCAGATTAAATGACATAGAAAACTTAGACCAAAGATCAATGAAATTGAATCAGTAATAAGCTCCCTACCCGCCCCCACTAATGTGAACTCATTTTTTTCCCCCAAAAAGTAAATGAAGAGGAAAAAGGCATTATTCCAAATTCATTCTCCAGGGCCAGTATTACCAGTATAGTAAAACTATTACAAAGACACTCAGTGATCAGTGTGCTCATGAACATGGATGTGGAACTCAAAAAAACTAGAAAAGCAAGTCCAAAAGCACATTAAAATAGTTCCCCACCATGTTCAAGTGGAATTCATTCCAGGATTTCAAAGATGTTGACATAATGCAAATCAGTAAGTATGACATAGTACATATTTGAAAGAAAAAACATTATTTGGTACATGTAGAAATGGCATTTGATAAAATTTAACACACAATTAAAATCCTGAATGAATTAATATAGGAGGAATATAACTATAGTGTCATATACAAAAAGCTTATAGCTAATACACCAAATGGGACAAGCTGCTATGAAAACTGCCTTACTTATAAACACTTAAAAAAAAATCTAGAAGTAAATGGAATTGAAACATGGATACTTTATAGTAAGAAATTTTGATGAACAAAGCGAGTGGTCTTTCCTATTTACTTTTCTATTGTGACAAAACGAGTGACAAGAAAGGCAACTTACAGAAGAAAGAGTGGGTCCATGGCCATTACCTTGGGGAGCATGGCAGCAGGCAGGCAGGGATGCTGCAGTATTCGAGAGCTAATATCTTGAGACAACAACCAAGAGATATAAAATTAACTGGGAATGGCATGAGTCTTTGAAACCTCAAAGCTTATCCCCAGTGGCACACCTTCTCCAAAAGATCACATCTAAGCCTTCCTGTCTTAGTCAATGTTCTGTTGCTGTGAAGAGACACTATGATCACAGCAATTCTTGTAAAGGAAAACATTTAATTGGGGCTTGCTTAGACTTCAGAGGTTCAGACCATTATCACCATAGCGGGAAGCACGGAGGCGTTCAGGCAGACATGGTATTGGAGGAGCTGAGAGTTCTACGTCCAGATCACCAACAGCAGGAGAGAGAGACACACTGCACCTGGCTTGAGCATTTGAAACCCCAAAGCCCACCTGCAGTGACACTTCTCCAGCAAGCCTCACTTAATCCAAGATCACACCTCCTAGTCCCTGTCAAGTAGTGCCACTCCCCAGTGACCAAACATTCAACTATATGAGCCTATGGGGGCCATTTCTATTCAAACCACCACACTTCCCAAATAGTCCAACCGACTGGCTTATAGGGGGTATTCTCATTCAAACTTGTATGTAGTCACCCACATTCATGAATTAACAGAATTAGTGACACTAAAAATGTCCATATTACCCAAACTTTAGTTCACTCTCCATTTATCAGTGGCATTCTTCACAAATTTCGAGTCATTGTAAATGGATGAGACCTTAGTGTTTCACATGAATTGTAATTACAATCTTTTAATTTTTCTTTTTAGACAGTCTCTCTCTCTACATCTCCCTGGCTGTCCTGAAACTCAATATGTAGAACAGACTGGCCTCAACTTCAGAGATCTGCCTGCCTCTGCCTCTTGTCTCTGCCTACAGAAGGCTGAGATCATAGGAGGCTGCCACCATGCCCAGCCTCTGTAATTGCCTTTTTAACAGCAGTGAGTTTACTGCCCACAAACTTGGAATTGCTTCTTCATTTATTTATATATTTTATGTTTCATCTGTGTTTTGTAGTTTTCAATGTACAAGCCTCAGATTTCTTAAATTTATTCTTGTCCTATCCTTTTTGAATCTAGTATAAACAAAATCCTTTTCTAAAATTTATAGGACACAGTTTATCTGATTGTGTATCAGTCATCTTGAGTGAGATAACCCAGACCCAGAAAGACAAACACAGTATGTATTCACACATAAGTGGATACTAGATGTAAAACAAAGGACAACCAGACCACAATCTTCTTCTCCAGAGAAGCTAGGTTTACAAGGAGGACCTAAGAGGGACACATGAATCACCCTGGGAAGGAGAAATAGATGAGATGTCCTGGGTAAACTGGGGGGTGGGTGGGTGGCAAAGGGGAGGGGATGGGGGATGAGAACATGAGGGAACAGGATGGTGGAGTTGGGGGAGGGGTGGAGTAGAAGAGCAATGAAAGAGATGTCTGGATAGAGGGAGCCATTTTGGGGTTAGGGAGAACCTGGGTGCTAGGGAAATTCCCAGGAATCCACAAGGATGACCCCAGCTAAGACTCCTAAGAATAGTGGAGAGGGTGCCTGAACTGGCCTTCCCCTGCAATCAGATTGGTGACTACCCTGTCATCATAGAACTTTCATCCAGTAACTGATGGAAGCAGATGGGGAGATTTACATCCAAGCACCAGGCCACGCTCCAGGAGCCAAGTTGAAGAGAGGGAGCAAGGAGGGTCAAGAGCACGATGGGGAAACCCACAGAGACAGATGACCCAAACTATGAGAGTTTATGGACTTTAGATTGACAGCTGGGGAGCCAGCATGGGACCAAACCAGGCCCTTTGCTGGTGACAGTTGTGTAGCCAGGACTGTTTGTGGGACCCCTGGCAGTGGGACCAGGATCTATCCCTGGTGCATGAACTGGCTTTTTGGAGCCCATTCCATATGGTGGGATGCCTTGCACTGCCTCGATGTGGGGTGGGGATATGCCAGGGGGGAAGGTTGGGAGGAGGTGGGTGGGAGCAGGAGGAGGGGAGGGCAGGGTAATTGTGGTTGGTATAGAAAATGAATAAAAAATTTTAAATTAAAAAAGATCCGTTATACCATATAGAACCATGTCATTTTCCCTGTTTCTAACTTTTATGTGTGTGCAGTATTTTATTTTTATTTCTGTAAGACAGGGTCTCACCAGATATGTCACCCAGACCAGACTAGTTTCAAATTTAAAATTCTCCCGCCTCAGCCTCCCAAGTACCGGGATTGTAAATGTGTTATGCCTCCACATCTGCCGCCTTTCAAATCTTTGTACCTGTAAGTTGTTCCTCCTGGGGCTCCTCTTCCCTTTTCTTCTCCCCTCATCTTCTATCTCTACCTTCTTGGTTTTTCTGAAACAAAGTCTAGCTACATAGCCTAGGTCGGCCTTGAATAATCTCTTAATCCTTTTGCCCCTGCCTCTGGAGTGCTCGGGGACAGGCAGGACTCCATCTTTCTTTTCCCTCCAGTCCCTGGGGTGCAGTGCATAAGCACTCTACCATAGAGTTAGGTGCCTTGTTTGGCAGGTTCCATCAAGTATTATGAAGTCAAGGGGATTATGAGTTTAAGACCAGCCTGGACTACAAAGTGAGATCCTGTCAAACAAACAAACAGTCACCACCACCATAAAACAGAAGGCCTCATTGCATGGCTAGAAATGTTTTATCACTAAGGGCAGAAAGACATATTTGGTGACTTTTCTCCTTTCTCAGTGGAAGTGCTTAATGCCAGCCACAGCTGTCTCTGAGTTCTGCCAGTCAGAATGCGCCATCAGCTTTCCGTCAGACTTCCTCTGTGCTTAGGCGGGTAAGTTGGGCTTACCTCACTGTAACCCCAGCAGTCCTGCTGATACAGCTATGGGGGAAGTGATGGGGAAACGATGCAGGAGTAGCTCTGCCTCCTCCCAGAAATGCTTCAATGTCTTTGCCTGCAAAGCAATAAAATGTCCTGCCTTGCATGCCTCACAGTTCTTAGTTCTGGAATAATGTGTGTAAGGGAGTTCTATAAAATGTATTTTGGTATGCCATTGATAATGACATAATTCTGTTGATCTCCAACTTCAGTATCCAAGGAACCCAGCTCATTTCTTCTTTGTTACTTCTACTTTATGATTTAGGCCGTCTTTTCTCACCTAGAGCTGCATACATTGACTGAGTACTGAAGCCACTTATACCACCCCTGTCACAAATATATATTCAATGGATTTTTAACTCCAGTTCTTACTATGCATGTGATGTTGGGGAAAAATAGCTCTGTCCCTCATGTTTTTTTTTTTTTGACTGTATGGTGATATGGAGAATTAAATGCTTCTCTCTCTCTCTCTCTCTCTCTCTCTCTCTCTCTCTCTCTGTGTGTGTGTGTGTGTGTGTGTGTGTGTGTGTGTGTAATGTGACTGGCATGCTAGAACTGACTTGTGCAAGTGTAGAACCCACATTTTTATGCCAAAGTTATTGTTTAGAGTCACTGAATTCTGTAGCCTGTAAGTAGTTTTCCAGGGCTCTACCTAACCTCAAGGACATATTCTAAAACACTGCTTTTAAAGTCCTTGTCCCAAACCCTCTCACTTGTCCTAACCCTTTGTTTGCTCCTCAATGCTGAGGACCCTCTACTACTACAGATTAATTATCTTAACATTCAAGGTTCCTGAGGTACTTGAAAAACTTACCTAATATGACTTATTGCTCAGTGTATCTATACCTCAACTATGTCTGGATAATGAGAAAAATTGGCATATGTAAAAACAGAAAGGGCTTTTGATATGTTTTGTTGGGAGGGTATTTCTGGGGAGAAATAATGGGAGGGAAGTTGGTACATGGGAGGAGAACACAGGTAGGGTGTATGGGAAGCACAGGTGGGGTATATGGGAAGGACAGGTGGGGTGTAAGGGAAGCACAGGGGGGGTGTAAGGGAAGCACAGGTGGGGTGTAAGGGAAGGACAGGTGGGGTGTATGGGAAGCACAGGTGGGGTGTCTGGGAAGGACAGGTGGGGTGTCTGGGAAGGACAGGTGGGGTGTCTGGGAAGGACAGGTGGGGTGTCTGGGAAGGACAGGTGGGGTGTATGGGAAGGACAGGTGGTGGGGTGTCTGGGAAGGACAGGTGGGGTGTAAGGGAAGGACAGGTGGGGTGTATGGGAAGCACAGGTGGGGTGTCTGAGAAGGACAGGTGGGGTGTCTGGGAAGGACAGGTGGGGTGTAAGGGAAGGACAGGTGGGGTGTCTGAGAAGGACAGGTGGGGTGTCTGGGAAGGACAGGTGGTGTGTAAGGGAAGGACAGGTAGGGTGTATGGGAAGGACAGGTAGGGTGTATGGGAAGGACAGGTGGGGTGTATGGGATGGACAGGTGGGGTGTAAGGGATGGACAGGTGGGGTGTAAGGGAAGGACAGGTGGGGTGTATGGGAAGCAGCGAGTGGTCCTTGGGGTTGGCTGTTGGGTATGTGAAAGGTGTAAGTAAGGTGAAGATGAACACAGGGATGTCTTCTTTATCTGAGCTTAAATGACCTTGAGCACATGCCTGTGATGTTGAATGCTTAGTCTTGGGTAATAATCTGGTTTGAATAGAAGTGTTCCTTATAGGCTCACGTATTGTACTTACAGTCCACAGCTGATGGTGCTGTCTTGGGAAGTTATGAATGCTTTGAGAGACAGTGCTTAGCTGGTGGAAGTGGGTCACTGGGGGTGTGTCTTTGCAGTGTGTCTCTTGCCCTAGCTCCTTTCTGATAGGGGAGGTCCTTCTGTGTATATGTTTGTCTTATTGGTGATAAATAAATCACTGTTTGGTCAATAGGGAAGCAAGTTAGGCAGGACTAGGAGTTGAGGAGGATTCTGGGAAATGTAGTAAAGTCTTGTGATCCAGGCAGGAAGTGACATATCAGGCAGAATCAGAATATAAGCAGGGACAATCAGGAAATTGTCCTCTTCCTCCTTCTCTCTGGAGCCGTCATGTGAGCCTGACAAGATAGGACGCACACTGCCAGCATCCTCAATTAGATAAGTCTTTATAAATATATAGATTATGGCTGTGGTTGATACTTAAGACAGAGCAAGTATATCAAGAATCCTAGTCATTGGCCAGCAGCATTGTACCTAATGTAAGTCTCTGTGTATTATTTGGGGCCCTAACGCTGTGGGCAGAACTCAGGCGGCTGGAGGAAAGATTTATCGTTACACTTTCCAGTCTCTTTCTTCCCGTCTACCATAAGAGGCATAGCCTCTGGCATATGTTCCTGTCATGAAAATGTTCTGTCCCATAGAGGGCCCCACAATCAACAGGGCCAAGGACTAGGGAAACAAATTTCTCAAACTGTGAGCCAAAATACCTTTGTTTCCTTATGATGCTTATGCCAGTGATTTTATCCCAGTAACTGAAAAATCCAACACAGGACTCCCAGCATTCCTATTTCCTGTCATTCCCGCCCCACTTCCCATCAGGTGCAGCCTGCAGCATCTGATTACAGAGAGGTTTGAGAAAGACATACACAGGAAGCGCTGGCATAAACACACAGCACGCACAGCCGGGAGACCTTAGCTTTGCCTGTCCAAATGGAAGCATATTTATGCCACGTTTTCTCCCAACTTTCACACGAGAGTGACAGCAGCTATTTCAAGGAAATGGTGTGCAGACTGAAGGAAACAATAAACAACACAACGCACAGGGTCTGGCATGAAATAAGTTTCCAAGAAATCCTCAGCTTTGGCCTTCCTTCTGACTCCCTCCACACACACACACACACACACACACACACACACACACACTGAGGTCTGAGGACAAGAAACAGCTTGACAAGTGAGAAGCCGGGGAAGTAGCTGCTAAACTTATGTCTTTAGGACCGAGTAGACAAACTGCTCATATTCTGAGGTCTCCAGTTTCTTCTGCTGTCGATCCCAGTAGCAGTCTTCATTCTTGTGCTCCCGAAAGTGAATTCAGACAGGACACAATCTAGCTCAAGCAGTCAAGAGTTTAACTAGAGCAAGCAAAGGAGCAGGAATACACTGTTTAGAGAAAGAGAGGGCTGAGCAGCCCACAATAGACTCAATCCTGGCAGCCATGGGACCTACACTGCTCCCTCTTGTCCCAGCCTGCCTTGTGTTTCCCATAGAGCAGGCACTTCTAGGAAGGAGTATGCTTTTGTCAGAAGCCCATTTTGGTCAACATTCAGTTGAAGTAGAAGTATGAGATACAAGAATACATAAAACACACACACACATACACGTATATGCTTATGTGTGTGTGTAGGGGGTGTTAAGTACCCCTAAATTTGAAAAGTTTGCTAAGTAAAAGGGGCAACAGCACCCAGCACACACTCTCCTGAAGAGGACGTCTTGAAATGATTTGATCCGACTGGGCTGCCATCAACCACCATAACCTATTATCTCTTATATCTGTTTTGGGGACGTTGATCTGGCCCATCTGGAAGATTCCATGACTGCTATCTTTAAAGCTTGTCTCAGGGCCTTGAGCTAGCCCACCCATTGTTTTTTACATCCTATCCCTGAGGGTACTAACCTTGCCTAAAAGTCATAGAGCAGATGACCACTGGTTCAGATTTTCCATGACTTCAGAGGCATAGTGGCAGATGCTTCCCTTTTACTCCTATAAGGCCTCAGTGTGGAGGGCCTGTGATAGCGAGTAAGACTCAGGAGTTACAGTTAGTCATGTGACTTCTAGTTATAGCTACGCTCCATCCATGGGTGGTTCCTTCCCTTCTCTATTTCTATTTCATCATCTCATTATCATCATTATTTTTGAGACAGGGTCTTACTATGTAGCTCTGGATGTCCTTGAACTCACTATGTAGTTTAGGCTAGCCCCAAACACCCAGAGATCTGCCTGTCTCTGCCTCCCGAGTGCTGGGATTAAAAGCATGTGGCACTTCACCCAACTCTCTCTTTTTTTCATTGTTAACAACTCTCCGATTTATTTAAAGCAATTCAGTTTCAAACCCCAAAATAGGAACACAATCAGTACTGTCTGTCCTTGTGTTTAACACTTTGGTGGCTTTATTCAAAATACAGCTGCACTAAAGTATTCAAAGTCTCTAAGGACTTAACATACTGTACACGCACACATGCAGTACAGAGAGTGATAAAACAGAACCCAGAACTTTACAGAATAGAAAGCCCACCCTTGCTTATTTGCATGAAAATACCACCCGCAAAGCTAATACGTTTTAATAGTTATCTGGAGGCCCTATTGTAAGGGATGCTGTAGCCAAGCCTGCTTAGGGGCTGGCTACAGGTCTGCCTGACTATGCCTGTGAGGGCGTGGTCAGGGTGACGTAGGGAAGGGTTAAGAATGAGGGACGTTTACCTGGCGGGCCCTGCTTTTACAGAGATATTGTCCATCATGAAAACCCTATTTGTTGTTTTTAATCTCAAGAACTCTAAGTTTGATTGTACAATAGATGGTTGATTTTAAAAAGTCAATAGAGCTCGGCGTTGGTGGCACATGCTTTTAATCTCAGCACTAGGGAGGTAGAGGCAGGCGGATCTCTGTGAGTTTGAAGCCAGCCTGGTCTACAGAGTGAGTTCCAGGACAGGCTCAAAGCAATACAGAGAAACCCTGTCTTGAACGCCCTCCCCCCAAAGTCAATATATAGATTTCCTTTTTAAAAATAAGCCTTCACTTTGAACCTGGCATAGCGTGCCAAGAGAATTCTTAGGGACTGAAAGCAGACATTCCGGCTACTGAGATGAGGAAAGTGCTAGTCCTTTGGAGACCCCAGTACCGGTCCTGAATATACCACACGTTTATTTCCATCAGATATGCAACCTAGTTAGCTTCTCTGCAAATAATTTCATGCTTGTTATTCTAAAACACCATGTCAAACATCTTAAAAAAGCAACAGTCCTACTGTTAGGAACAATTTCTGTGTCCCAGTAGAGGCAGAACTTCAGTTAATTTGCTGATACTAACTTAAAAAAAAAAAACTTAGATATACAAAACAAAAGGAAAAATTAGTAGCCAAGATTTAAAAAGAAATTGCCTAGAACATGGAACCTCCGGGACAAAAGACAAGGGACCCGTCTCCTCATGTTTATGTAGTATCCATGAAGAAACACATAGGCTTACCCCAAATGTTTTCCTATTGTTAGCAGAAATCCATCCGAAATAAAACCCGACTTCAATATTGATTTTCAAACAGTCCTCCAACTGCCCTTATATTCCAATCAAATGCTATATTAGATCACACTTTCAAACTATAGGAAGAATAATTAAAGGTTCCACTCAGAAATATAATGAATACTTTAAAGTGTTGGTATCCAGTCACCAAGGAGAACAACTTAGAAATTAGACTTGAATGTAGTTCTCAGCAGGTGATCAGTCTGGCCTCTGAGGAAGGAGAATGTTTGCTGCTTTAGCCTAACACAGTCTCATGTGTTGTCAACGTAATCGAAGTCTGTCTCCTAACACTCATCACCAACTAATGCGCCATCAACCCCACGTCACTTGTTTCAAACAGACAGATGGCTGCAGCGTCCTGGGTATCCACAACTTTGCCAGCTCTCTTTGGGATGTGGAGAGGACTGGAGCAGTGGAAGGTGACCGTAGAGAAACAGCTGAGGGAGAATGCACACCTCAAACCCAGCAACCTGCGGGCACAGCAAGGGCTCGCCTTCCAGTCTCTGGACTTGCATACAATCATTCTGGGAAAGCCTTGACCTGTATCACTAAAGAGAATCTCCGAGCCCATAGCCTATGCTGCTGAAAAGAACCCTCTCACTCAGCTTCTACTTCCCAAACTGTGACAGGAAAGTCCTCAAATACCACCCCAGGCCCCAAAACTGCCTTCAAGCTATTGATACCTGCATCATCTTTAAAAAAAAAAAAATCAGCTTTGTCATTCAAGAGACTATTGCCGTTTAATATTATAGCCGAGTGTAATTTGTTAATTTATAAATAACTTTAAAACATTATGAATGAAATGCACCAAACTACACCTGTGTAAAAACAGCCATGCTTTAATTATGGGCTAAAAATGTCTAAACACATTAAGCATGAATTATAAAAATCTAGAATCTAAGCTGGGCATTGGTGGCGCACGCCTTTAATCCCAGCTCTCAGGAGGCAGAGGCAGGTGGATCTCTGTGAGTTCGAGGCCAGCCTGGTCTACAGAACAAGTTCCAGGACAGCCTCCAAAGCTACACAGAGAAACCCTGTCTAAAACAAACAAACAAACAAACAAAAATCCAGAATCTAAACACAGTGCTAGAGAATTTCACAATGGGAAGATGAATGAAAATTCTTTTCCACTTGCATTATCATTACACATCATCTCCTATAGGGACATCAGTCATGCGTGAGGAACAAAGACACGCTCAGGAGCGTCAGCAACCTCATCCCGGAGGGATCTAGCCATCATCTTTCTCGCCATCATCTTCAGCATCTCGATTCCCTTTCTCTTCCCGAAGACCCCCTTCCTCCCCTTCCTCCCCTTCCTCCCCTTCCTCCCCTTCCTCCCCTTCCTCCCCTTCCTCCCCTTCCTCCCCTTCCTCCCCTTTCCTCCTTCCTCCCCTTCCTCCCCTTCCTCCCTTCCTCCCCTTCCTCCTCTTCCTCCCCTTCACCAACACAATCATCACCATCTTCTTCATCCTGAGTTTCTTCTTTCAGTAAGTATGAAAGGCCCACCCCCTCTTTCCCTCTCCCACTTCTGAACCGGCTTCCTCCTCCTCCTCCCCCTCCTCCTCCTCTTCATCTCCATCCTCCTCCTCCTCCTCTTCTGGGTCCAGTGCCTCGTTGTCGTCCTGATGGAATCCATCTAAGTACATGATTTGCTGCAGCAGTTGGAAGATACTTTCTCTGTAATCTTCCAGGTTTGTGATCTCCAGTTAGACAAGTCAAGACTTTTCAAACTTTTAAGATTTTGCAGGGCCTCCACTGTACTGAGATCTTTGATTTTGTTTCCACTCTGATTGCGGTAGGTAAGATTTGGACATTTCTCTGCCAGGAATTCCATGCCTCCAGATAGTATATGGTCACTAAGTTCCAAATTTTGAAGTTTGTTTAAGCTGGGAAACCAGGCCAAGGAACTTAATTCCACGTTGGCCATACTAAGAAACTCCAGTTCTTTAAAGGTGTCATTCAGGCCTTCGATTTCCCCATTGGCACACAAGCAGTTATCAAGGACTAACTCTATCACCTCCTCTGGGGTTCTGTTCTTCAACTCCAGGTTAATCTTCTTCTTCATCTCCATGTCCCCCTCCTTTCCCCTTGCCTGCCCTCCCCACTACCCGCAACCCTAAAAAAAGGTCTGGAGATGAATGAAAAGAGACACAAAGATGAATGCCCACAACAACCCGGGTGTGGGGGAGAAAGAAAAGAATAGCAAATGGAATCCGACGATTTGAGACTAACTCGGCTGCCCCCACCTTCTAGTTCTCTCTCTCTCTCTCTCTCTCTCTCTCTCTCTCTCTCTCTGTCTCTCTGTCTCTGTCTCTCTGTCTCTCTGTCTCTGTCTCTCTCTCTGTCTCTGTCTCTGTCTCTCTGTCTCTCTGTCTCTGTCTCTGTCTGTCTGTCTGTCTGTCTGTCTCTCTGTCTCTGTCTCTGTCTCTCTCTCTCTCTCTCTCTCTCTCACACACACACACACACACACACACATTCACATGCAGAGAGACTTTCGAGCCTGCAGTTCCTTCCCCTTCAATGGCTGCTGCGAGACTGAGCCTCCATGAACACCCAACTCTATTTCTTCATTGTAATTGCACTGATTGAAGGCCCAGTGAGAGAAACAGGTGAAGTACTGTGCAGTATAGTAGCTGGCACTGTTAGCTCCCGATAGAAGTGGCCTCTTGCATCCAGCAGGAAGAAGGAACAGCCTGGATGGCCAGAGACTCCCTGGTTGCTTCAGTACCTGGGTGTAACATATTCCTGTGGTCTGGTTCTGCCTTGGTGGTGAAGTAGTTCTCTGATGTCCACAAGCCAGTTATTTTGGACAGAGGCAAGCATATTGACTTTTGGCTCCATGTTAATACTGCTGTGAGGGTTCACAGAGAGTTTGGTGAAACACTGTCCACTAGAAATATAATAATGTGAGCCACATGTATAATTTTAAATTTTCTGATAATTGCATTTTACTTTTGTACAAAGTATAAAAAAGCAGGTGAAAATAATTTTAACTCTCTATATAAAATATTAATGTCCACATATAATCAATTCTAAGCATTAATTAGATGTATTAAGCACCTTCTCATTCTCAGTTTTCAAAATCTATGTGCGTTTTATGTGGAAAACAACCTTAATTAGAAATAGCCCCATTTCAAATGCTCAATGACCCTTTCTGTGGCTAATGGCTTCCTTATTGGATAGCTGTAGCAGTGGATTTGACTTCTTGAGACAGAGCCATGCTGCCATCTGGTGGTAATTTAGTCAAAGAACACCCAGGCGCCAGTGTGAGCATGGCCCTTGGCCTGCTGGGAAGCTTCCTTTCCGGGCTTGTGTACTTTTAACCTAGACTCGAGGAGAAAGGTGCACATTGTTAGAAGTAAGACTGTCTGCAGTGCCCCGAGCTTTGCAAATGAGAAGGCTGTAGGAAGAGGAGATGCAGAGGTAAGAAGACAAAAGATCCGCTTGACCCATCCATCCCCTCAGGGAACCCCATCTCCAAGGAGGCCACAGATATCTCTCACCTAGACCAGAGCCATCACCTAAAACAGTTCTTGTTTTTAATTGATGAATACCTTCGCGTGACAAGAGTCTCTCTCCCAGCCCAGCCACTAGCTGCTTAGCTGCCTGTGAGTGAGGAATCTAAAGCAGAGCCGTGATAAGGCCGCGAATGTTGTCTTTAGGTGTGGAAGTTTGTGTGTGCGCGTGCGTGTGTACGCGCGCGTGTGGGAGTGTGTGAGTGTGTGTGTGTGTGTGTGTGTGTGTGTGTGTGTGTGTGTGTGAGTGTGTGTGTGTGTGTGTGTGTGTGTGTGTGTGTGAGTGTGTGTGTGTGTGTGTGTGTGAGTGTGTGTGTGTGTGTGTGTGTGTGTGTGTGTACAGGTGTGTAGACGTGCCTGTGTGTTCACTCTCGGAGGCCACAAAATCCCCGTGTCCTGCTCTGTCTTATTTCTTTAAAACAGGATTTTCTCAGTGAAATTAGAACTACACTGGCAGCCAGCAAGCCCTCCCGTCTCTGCTAGGGCTATAAGCAAGTGTAGCCATATCCAGATTTCTATATGGATGCTGTGAGTTTGAACTCGGGTCCTCATGTTTGTTATGTAAGTTCTCTGACCCACTATCTCTCCAGCCCATGGAACAGGTTCATGAGTAGATTTGTTGGGCCTAATGGTATATACATCTATACATTTTTAAAATTAAAAATCAGTTTTATTTAGAGATAATATGCATAAACACTTTTGCTACTTTAAGTGTACAAGTTGATGAATTTTGGCAAATGTATACAGCTGAATAGCCCCCAATGCAAATCCTCCATTCTCAACCTCTCAGAGACCCCCCTCTGACAAACACTAATTAATTGTCTGCATTTATATTGTGGTCCTTTCAGATTATCATATAGGTGCAGTATGGAATGTAATATTCTCTGTGAATTCTTTCATGCCTGGATCGTGCCAGTCATCCATATTGTGGTGCATAATATGTCATGGTAATTCCCTCTTTATTGTGAGATAGTATTCTCTCCAGAGACACACTACGCATGAAGGCTACCTGATTGTTTTTAGTTTAGGGGCTATTAACAATGTTGCTATGAATCCTCAGGTCTTCTGTTTTTACACTTTCATTTTCCAGAAGTGTATACCTAGGAGTGGAATTTCTGGGTCACATGCTTAGAAGATACTTAAATTTATAAGGCACTGCCATACCATCTCCTAAAGTAGTATTTCCATTTTGTATTACGACTAACAACCAGCATTCTGTTTCTCCGGCACCTTGGCCAATTCTTAGTACAAATGGCTCTTTAAATTTCAGCTGTTAGCCGGGTGGTTGTGGTGCGCACCTTTAATCCCAGCACTGGGGAGGCAGAGGCAGGTGGGTCTCTGTGAGTTTGAGGTCAGCCTGGTTTATAGAGTTAATTCCAGGACAGCCAGAGCTACACAGAGAGACCCTATCTTGGGGGGTAAAAAAGAAAAGACCAAAAATAAATAAATAGATAATTTCAGCTGTCTTAGGGGGTCTGTAAAGATATTTCATTCCGGCTTAGATTTACACTTCACTGATGACTAAATACTATAGCTCATTTATACATTTTCTTGCTATTTGTGTACATTCACTGGTTAGATGGCTATTTAAGTTTTTTGAATGTATGTTTATGTGTGATTCTGGGCATTGAACCTATGTTAGCTGTGAAGTCATCACAGGGCTCTACCTACAGCCAATATTCATTTCCTCTCTCCCTCCTTCCCTTCCTTTCTGAGACAGAACCTCATTATTATCCCTCTGTAGACCAGGCTGGCCTCAAACTCACAGAGATTCTCCTGCCCCTGCCTTCAGAGTGCTGGGATTAAAGGTGTGAACCACCACTCCTGACCTCAGTATTTTTTTCTTTAGTTAGACTGCTTGTCTGAGTATTGAACTAAAAGAGACTTTATATGCCCTACATGCAAGTCTTTTGTTCAGGCATGTATACATTTCTGCTTTGCAATATTCTGTGTCTTACCTATTTATCATCAATGACTTTTTTGTATTAGTTTTCAAGACAGGGTTTCCCTTTGGTACCTTAGGCTGGTCTCCAACTTGTGACCTTTCTGTCCAACTGTTGTGGAGTATTCCTTTACACTGTGTGAAGATGTGTCACTGTGATTGGTTTAAAAAAAGCTGACCGACCAATAGCTAGGCAGGAGGTATAGGTGGGACTGCCTGATAGAGAGAGCCCTGGGAAGAAGGCAGTAGCCAGCCAGATGTGGAATAACCAGGATGACTATACCCATCTTGTGGCCTTCCTATTCCTGTCTTCCAAGTCCCGGGGTCACAGGCCCACACCACTGCGGATGACTTTGTCAGTACTTTTTTTCTTTTTCTTTTTTGTTTTTGTTTCTAAATCTACAACTTAAAACTACTAAAGTTGGGGCCAGCGAGATGGCTCACTGGGTTATGGCACTGCTGAATTAGATTTGTGGGACTCACTCAGTAATGGAAGGAGAGAATTCCTGCAAGCTGTTCCCTGACTGCAAAGCAAGAATGTGCACACACACAGCATAAACAAAATGCAATAAAAATAAAGCAGAACAGATAAAGCCGTTTTACACAGATATCAGCCAAAGACAGATTTTTTTTTTTTTTACTCCTTGTCACAGTAAAGGAATATATACACACCAAGAAACTGTGCAGAAAATCTGTGGTGCTTAGTATTAACCATCAGCTTGATGGAATCTACAACGCCCTGGAAAAACGGGCTTCTGGGAAAGTCACATTTTCTGTAGCCCTGGGTGGAATGGTACTCATTTGGTGTACCAGGCTGGCCTCACACTCCCAGAGATCTGCCTGCTGAGTGCTGGGGTTAAAGGCTTGTGCTACCATGCTTGGCTTTGTGAGGGGTTATCGCCATTTCATTCATGTGGATGGGACCATCTCCTGGACATGGGATTCCAGGCTGTACTAGCGGGGAAATGTAGCTAGCCCTAGCTTTGTGTTCATCTTTCTCCATTTCAAATTGTATCTGAGCAGCTGCTTGAAGCTTCTGTCCCCTGACTTCCTACCATGACAGTCCTACCTGTGAGCCGAGAGAAACTTTCCCCTTTCAGTGGCCTTTGTCTGAGTAGTTTACCACAGGGAGAAAGAAATGAAAGCAGTCTCAGGACAGCAGAGGGTCAATATAGCTCTGGAGGCAGAGTAGGTCCTAGGATGGTATTGGAGAGATTTGAGAATTTATAAACTATGGATGTGTGGTAGTTTGAATGTAATTGCCCCCCCCCCAAGCTCATAGGGAGTGGCACTATTAGGTGGTGTGGCTTTGGTGGTGTGGGTACGGCCTTGTTGGAGGAAGTGTGTCACAATGGGGGCGGGCTTTGAGTTTCCCTTGTTAACCACCCAGTGTTTCAGTCAACTTCCTGCTGCCTTCTGGTCAAGCTGTAGCCTGCACCACATCTGCCTAGATGCTGCCATGTTCCCCATGATGATAATTGCAAGCAAGTCACCCCAATTAAATGTTTTCTTTATAAAAGTTGCCATGGTCATAGTGTCTGTCTATAGCAACAAAAAACCCAACAAAGATAGGATGTAACAAATTGTGACCATATCGTCAGGATATATGAGTTTTTGTGACATTGTTTGTGATCTTAGAACTGTTAAGTAAAACATACTAGACAGCTATTTGATTAGACTGAATGCCTGCACTTAGCTTCAATAGACCAAACCAAAATGTACCTACTCATGCCAAAGTTCCCGTTCACCAGTTCAAAACCAAGTTGTTGATTTGACCTTTTGGGAAATCAAGAGAGACTTTAGTGTGTGACTCTTTCTGGAATAAGCATTGCAACACCAATGAGTGCAAGAGAGGGCATGTCCCAGTGGATGGAAGCCAGAATGCTCTTGACAGGCTTTTGTCCCTGGTCCAGTTTGCATTTTCATCTTGAACTCCAAAACTATCAGGTGGGTGTGATGAAGCAATTGAGATTTTACAGACACTACATAGTAGTCAGCTTTTTGCTTTTGAAGCCATATGTTATAATCGACAGGAGTAAGCTTCTGTGGTAAGTTGTCAAGGGCAATGGCCCATTGTGTTTCTCTATGTTGCTCTGTTCCAGGTAGCAAAGTGAGGTTACATTTGGAAATGAATGGCTCAACTAGTACTTTAAGTAAACCTAACAACTGGTCTTTTCTACCTTGTTCTGTTTTAGCACAGTAGCAACTCTCAATCAGGCTGGTCTTTTGGGCTTGAGGAGGTCCCCTTTGCTCTAAGTCTCAGAAGGAAAGGGACTGGTGTCAATCAACCACTTCCTGTGTCATGGTGCTTCCTCGTTACTGTTAAAGCCCCTTATAAACAATCGACAGTTCTGCTATGCCCAGCTTAACTGTCTCTATTTTTAGATGAAATGCTACCTAACTCATGAATTGCAAATAAAGGTAAATTATATTATTTGACTATACTTATTTTGAAAATTTGTCTATTGAAAGGATATGTCTAGCTGAACAAATTTGTGTTAAGTGTTTTGTTGTTGCTGTTGGTTTTGTTTTCCAACTTAGAGACTATGGTGCATGGTTTTAGTGTGATGCAGTTTGTCTGTTTTATAAATCAGGTTATATTTTACTTATCTTTTGTGCCACCCTTGAGAATTTGGCACAGAAAAGGCAATTTATTGTGATAAACTAATATATCATAGCAATAGTCCTAAAGGGCTGAGGCAGGAAGATCACTAATTCAAAGCAAGCCTGTGCTACATAGAATAAACCTGTTTCAAAAACCAAATGAACTGTATCAAATGGGCGTTACAATAAATATTGGGAAGGACCGTAAGGGTCTCAAACAGGGACTGGGGCTGGGTTAGAGGCTCAAACAGGGATTGGGGCTGGGTTTGCTACAGTGCTGACTTTTCATTTGGGCTTAATGAATAACTAAAAGCAGGACAAAGCTTGGCATCGCTGCCTTAGTTTTCCATCTCTCTCTTTTGACATAAAGTTTGGATCAGATTCCTACTCATCTGTGCATTCGGACACACTAATTATTTAAGGAACATTCAACTAAAGCTGAGTGCCCTCCTCCTTCAAGGGCTGGGGTGCCAAGGTAAGAGTAAAGTTCTTTCCACAGACTGCCAACTGCCAGCTCTCATGTCATCCAGTTCCCACCCCTTGGAGTGGTGCAGAGAGATGCCTTCACTTCGTACCCTACCCTTGCAGGAACAGTAGAGGTTTGCAGGCAGATCACCCCCTGACAAACTGTGCCTCTCTGTCCCAAGCATAAGCACTCACTGATTCTTGTGTCACAGTGGGCATGTGCAGATCAGAGGACAACTTTGTGGTGTGAGTTCTTTCTATTTTTACATGGGTCCAGGAGATTGAACTCAGGCCATTAGTTCTGAGAGATAAACACTTTCAGCTGCGGGGCCATCCTTCTGACTCCTTGACTAATTCTGAGTGAGGATGTGGTTTAATATAAGGGGAAAACTTATCGTTTTTCATATGGCTATTTAGTTTCCCCAGCAGCATTTGGTAAAATTTCCCCATTGAATGGTCTTTGTATGATTGATGAAAATCTGTTGGCTGTGTGTGTGTGTGTGTGTGTGTGTGTGTGTGTGTGTGTGTGTGTGTGTGTGTGAGTGTGTGTAATTTAATTACTATGGTTTATAAACACACATCAAAGTACTTTTTGACTTTATTCTTTCTCAGGATATTTTAGCATTTCAGAGCCTCCTGTAATAGGAATTTGAAGATCAGCCTTTCCATTTCAACACAAGTGAATTTGGTATTTTGATGAGGAATTCATTATCTATGGTTTACTTTGGGCAGTCTTCACTTTTTGTGTGTGGTTGACTTGGGGAGCAAATGCAGGACCGTGTGCATGCCTGGCGAGTGCTATTTCCACCATATTGTATGATGTCAGCTATGGGCTTTTCAAGTACAACTTTTTCAACATGAAGTTCCCATCTATTTCCAATTTGTTGTCTTTAGTTGTTACCATGAAGGGCGTTGGGTTTTGCCAAATATTTTTTCTTTTATTAACTGAAATGATCTCATTCTTCATTCTATTAACAGGGCCTGTTACTTGGGCTGATTTCCTTTTTCTTTTCTTTCTTTCTTGTTTTGTTTGTTTGTTTTTGTTTTGAGACAGGGTTCCTCTGTGGCTATTGTGGAACAAACTCTGTAGACCAGGGTGACCTTGAACTCACAGAGATCCACCTGCCTCTGCCTCCTAAGTGCTGGGACTAAAGGCCTGTGCCACCACCTCCTGGCTTTTGACTGATTTTCTTATGTGAAATACCTTTACATTCTTATGATAAATCCCACTTAATTATCATGAATGATCCTCTGAATAAGCTGCTAGGTTCATTTTCCACCTATGTTGTTGAGGATCTTTGCATCTATATTCATAAGGAAACTCACCGGAATTTATTTCTTCTGATGGATTTTTCTGGCCTTGCAATCAGAGCATCCACCGAGTGAATGGAACCTCCAGAAGACTGTCTTTAGATCTCATTTGCTCCCTGATTGACTTGATCTCTGCTTGCTGACCTTCATATTAGCATGCTAGAACTACACCATTATCTCTGCTTGGTCTCAAGCCTGCCAGCATTGCTCTCAGCCTCCATAATTGTGACAGTCAATTCCTTATAATGTTCCATTGGCTTTCTTCTCTGGTGAACTCTGACAAGCACAACATGACATATGAACTTTAGCTCTATAACATTATTAATTTAGTTAACTAGTAGAACCGAGAAATAGACCGATCCACAATTATAGGTAGATGATTCAACACCCATTTCTCAATGGATAGAAATTCAGTCCAGAATATAGAATTGCATAACACCATTAACCAACAATGTCAAATAATCATTCATAGGATATTCTACCCAAGGATAGCATAATAACCCTCTTTTAGAATTTCATTTTATGTGTGAGTGTTTTGCCTGTATACATATATGAGTACCACGTTCATCCTGATGCTCACAGAGGTCAGAAGAGTGGCTGGTAGCCTCTCCTCTGTTGCTTAGGTTGTTAGTCCGTATCATCTTTGTAGATCTCCAGACACTTCCCTGATTTCTTTCTTGGTCTATGTGTCTTTTGTATATATGAATTCATGATAAAAGTCCTGGAGAGTTTAGGGACACAAGGGATATACCTCAACATAATAAAGACAATTTACAGCAAGCCTATAGCCAACATCAAATTAAATGGAGTGAAACTCAAAACAATTCCACTAAAATCAGGAACAAGACAAGGCTGCCCCTTGTCTTCATATCTATTTAATGGAGTTTTAGCAAGTGTAATAAGACAACTGAAGGAGATCAAGAGGATACAAATTGGAAAGGAAGATATCTTTGTATTGTTATTTGCAGATGATATGATAGTCTACATAAGTGACCCTAAAAGTTCCACCAGGGAACTCCTAAAGCTGATGAACGCTTTCAGCAAAGTAGCAGGATACAAGATTAACTAAAAAAAAAAAAATACCAGTAACCCTCATATATACAAAAGACACATAGACCAAGAAAGAAATCAGGGAAACAAAACCTTTCACAATAGCCTCAAGTAATAGGAGATATCTTAGTGTAACTCTAATCAAGCAGGTGAAAGCCTTGTATGATAAAAATGTCAATCTTTTTTGTTTTTTTCAAGACAGGGTTTCTTTGTAGCGGTGGCTGTCCCTGGAACTCACTCTGTATACCAGGCTGGCCTGGAACTCAGACGTCCATCTGCCTCTGCCTCTGGAGTGCTTGGATTAAAAGTGTGTGCCACCACTACTGGCAAAACTTCAAGTCTTTGAAGAAAGAATTTGAAGAAGATATCAGAAATTGGAAAGATCACATGGTCCCCTGGAGAAGGGGAAAGGGTCAAGATCCCCTGAGCAAATTGGGAGCACAGGAAGGGGGGGGGGGGACTAGGAGAATGAGAAGGGGAGAATAGGAGGGATGCAGTGTCCCGCGCGCGCTCTGTATTTCTCGCCAGCAAGAAATCATACACGGGACACTCGGATCCTTCTGCAGGAAAGCTTTAATGCGTCTTGAGAGGAGAGCATAAGCTTACCAGAGCGGAGACACTGAGCCAAGAAGCCCGTCCCCTAATAAAGGAGGGCAACCGCCGCCTTGGACATGTCACCCCATGATTGGCTGCAGCTCATCCGGCCATATGACGCCACGGAATAGGCAGAGATCAAGGAATGGAAATTTACCCAGCGCCTGCGCAATAATCTTGTTTACATTCGGTGCCTGCCGGATGCAGGCGCCATCTTGTAATGGAGAATGCAGGGACGGCTCCCTACAGATCCCCCTTTTTTTATTAATTAATGATAAGGCTTTATATTTTTACAAGCAAATAGGTCACCCATATGTTGAGGGATAGAGGCAGAGGTTGAACCTTCCCAAAATCAAACATTAAGACTGTGTACGGGAGTCGCAACTAGGCTGTTAGCTTGACCCGAAGCACTCTCGACCTGTCCTCTGCCGTTTTTCTGGGAAAGGGAGACTAGGGCAGGCAACCCTTATGCAGGACAACATGCCTCCCAGAGAAGCCTGCATATTGTGCAACTCTCTGTGCGATGCCTTGCTCGACATCCCTCATGGGCTGCTCAAGCCAGGCACTCTACCCTGTGCAATGAGCCTAGGCTCCGGGTGTGCAAGAGCTGTCTGGCCAGCGGCCTATTGCTTCCTTGTTCCAAAGCTACAAGCGCTTGGGCGATAACCACCTTGTCTCTCTTAGTTTGAGCCCTGAGCTTACAGACCAGCCAGAGAAGCAACATCAATCCGCAGCAAACGGCTGCACCAAACAATCCCACCTCTACCCATTTCCTTAAAATAGGAGACAGCTGAAGCAATCCATGATGACAGTCCCTCCGTCAAGGACAGGAGTTAATCTGGATAATAGCGGCTCTCAACTCCTGGGGAGAGGGTGGAGTTCCGACTTTTGAGGGTCCAAAGGGGCTCTTTGGGTGAGTCTTTCCGGGATCCACAGGGGATTCTCTTCATCCTGTGGAAAAACACATATCGCTCCCCTGGATCTTATGAGAATAGGATCCGGGCCTCTCCAAAGACCAGTTAAGACATCTTTCCATTTTACCATCTCCTCTGAGGTATGACGCTTGGCCGCTGTATGGCCCTGAGCGTCGGTGTTTAGAAAATTAAGGGTAAAGAGTGCCATGGATATTGCAACTCTTGGCACCGAGGGTAAGGATGCTCCCATTCCCTCCTTTTGTTTGATTAAATAAGACTTAAGTGTGCGATGGGCACGTTCCATAATGCCTTGTATAAGGTAGGCCAGTTGGATGGGTAATTTCCATCTGTCTGTAGAAGTGCTGGAACTTTTGAGAGGTATAAGCCGGCCCATTATCTGTTTTTAAGAAGCACACAGGTGGCTAGGTAAAGTCTTATTTTTGTAATACAGCTGAACTTCCTTAAACAGTAGCTTAACTTCTTTCTGAGGCAGGGTTTTTTTTGTGACTTTGGAGCCTGTCCTTGAATTTGATCTGCCAGACAAGGCAGGCCTTGAACTCATAAAGATCCATCTGTCTCTTACTCCCTAGTGCTGGGATTAAAGGCGTATGCCGCCAACGCCCAAAACTTAAAGGCGTGTGTCACCAACACCCTGAGCTTAAAGGTGTGTGCTACCAACATAATAGATTAGCATCTTTTATAAAAACAAGAACTTTACATTGTCAGGCTTTGCTTAAAAATAATTCTAAATTGAAGCTCTTTAAGTATAAACATTAATAAAATCAAACATTTGAAAAACTGGTTTTAAAAAGAAATTTAAATTCCCTTAAGGTCTTTCTGTAATATATAGAAGCATTAACATTTTAAATCTTAACTGAAAAACTTGTTTCTAAGATGGTACCTCTGATTTCCATGCGGTAACCTTTAGTTAAGATGGCGGTCTAAGTATCCTTTTTTTAACTTTAGCAAAATGGCTACCGTCAGTCATGTGACCAGCTACAAAATGGCCGTACCAGGAAATAGAACATTTTAAAACAAGCATACATAAATTACTTGAGCAACTTTAGGATATGAGGCTTTTCCCAGGCATCCCAGGCCTCCAAGCAGTGTTGAATAACATGCATAGCCTTTTCCCCTATCAAAGACTGGGAAAGCCATCTGTAATTTTCTCCGCTCCTCTGATGGTAAAAAGGAGTCGGTACCAAATAGTGGGGGTGCTGATGGAAGCACACCCGCTGGATTAACAGGTCTCTTAAATTTACCGGGGTGTGACCGGTTATTCCCTATTTTCTCTCCCTCCATTTTTGTTTCTTTTTTATCTAGCTGAGCTGTTTCCTCTAAAATTTTATCTCTTGAGCTTTTAGAGTCATCAGAGCAATCAAGATTTAAAGCTTTAATCTCATTTACAGAATCATCTAACAAATTATTCACTCCCTTGTCAGTAGACATTCCAGGAGGTCCTTTTTTCTTATTTATTGCTGTTTCTCTTAACAAATTATTCACTCCCTTGTCACTAGACATCCCGGGAGGTCCTTTTTTCTTATATTTTATTGTTAGGCGCGCCCCATCTCTCACCACATTCGGTTTCTGATATGTAATTCTGGACTTCTTTAAGATTGCTACAACAGTGAGAAAAGTCAAAATAGCTCCTAGTAAAAGCATAGAAGCCTCTATATTAACCTCCCACAATAGCAACATTCCCAAGCCAAAGTCCAGAAAAATCATACCTCTCCGAATTTACCACCCTGCAGTTCTGAATCCGCCTCGTTAGAGGGGTCTCCGTGGTGCTGGAGATGTTCACATGTTCCCGGGTTTCGGCACCATATGTCCCGCGCGCGCTCTGTATTTCTCGCCAGCAAGAAATCATACACGGGACACTCGGATCCTTCTGCAGGAAAGCTTTAATGCGTCTTGAGAGGAGAGCATAAGCTTACCAGAGCGGAGACACTGAGCCAAGAAGCCCGTCCCCTAATAAAGGAGGGCAACCGCCGCCTTGGACATGTCACCCCATGATTGGCTGCAGCTCATCCGGCCATATGACGCCACGGAATAGGCAGAGATCAAGGAATGGAAATTTACCCAGCGCCTGCGCAATAATCTTGTTTACATTCGGTGCCTGCCGGATGCAGGCGCCATCTTGTAATGGAGAATGCAGGGACGGCTCCCTACAATGCAGAGGACATGAGGGAGCAGAAAGGTTGAATCAGGGGAAGAATAGAAGATAACAAGAATGGAGATACCATAATATCGGGAGACATTTTAGGTTTACAGAGAAATCAGGCACTAGTGAAATGTCTGGAGATCTACAAAGATGACACCAGCTAACAATCTAAGCAACAGAGGAGAGGCTACCTTAAATGCCCTCCCCTGATAATGAGATTGATGACTGTCTTATATGCCATCCTATAGCCTTCATCCAGCAGCTGGTGGAAGTAGAAGCAGACACCCACAACTAATCACTGAACTGAACTGGGATCCAGATGCAGAGAAGGACAAGTGAAGAGCAAAGGGGTCTAGACCAGGCTGGTGAAACACACAGAAACAGTTGACCTGAACATCAGGGAACTCTTGATCCCCAGACTGATAGCTGGGAAACCAGCATGGGACTGATCCAGACCCCAGGAACCTGGGTTTCAGTGAGGAAACCTTGAAAATCTACGGAACCTCCTGTAGTTGTTCAGCACTTATCCCTAGCATAGGTGTGGACTTTGGGAGCCCATTCCACATAGAGGAATACTCCCTGAGCCAAGACACATGGGTTGGGCCTAGGCCCTATCCCAAAGAATATGATAGACTCTGATGAAACCCTATGGAAGGCCTCACCATTCAGGGGGAGCAGAAAGGATATGTGATAGGTAGGGTTTTAGTTGTGGGGGTGGTGGTAGGGGAGGATGGGAGGGACAAAGGAACTGGGATTGTCATGTAAAACAATCTTGTTTCTAAGTCAAATAAAAAAAATCTGCAAAAAAAAAAAAAAAAGAAAATGGAAAGATCTTCCATGTTCATGGATCATGTAGGCTTAACATAGTAAAAATGCCCATCCTATCAAAAGCAATCTACAGATGCAATGTGATCCCATCAAAATTCCAACACAATTCTTTTCAGATCTTGAAAGGGCAATTTTCAACTTTATATGAAAAAACAAAAAATCCAGAATATCTAAAACAATCCTGGACAATAAAAGAACTTCTGGAGGTATCATCATCCCTAATTTCAAGTTGTACTACAGAGCTATAGTAATAAAAACCTTGGTATGGAAACCTGGACATGTGTTACGTTGGGGTAGGGGTTTTGCAATTGTCTCCACAGGAGAAGAAAATCTTTGGATACCATCAAAATTGATCAAGATTCGAGTTGAGGAAGACAACCCTCTTGACAAGGATGACTGACAGGTATTTACTGAGGAACCCTCCTCTAGAAGTCAAAGGACACTACATGTATGGATACTTAAGGAAAGAATGTAGCTATAACCATCGAACAAAAGGAACGTGCCATACGGTAAAATTTACAGCTGTCTCTCAAATAACTCTATGTCTCTTCATTTCCTAGTCTCTATTCAATTAAATCGATGCTGGATTTAGAGTTGGATTTGGCTTTCCTACTCTAAAATCCAAGCATGTTATTTAACAACATTTTAACGTTTCTGTGTTATATCAAGAAGCCAATTGCTGTAATACAGAATAAATGAAGAATAAGAGGACTGTCTTTGTCTTTTCTTGGCTCTTTCTTTCAAGGCCTATACTCTCTCATAATTGTTGTTCTTCAAGGATTGCCTTTCCCAGTACACATACATGAACAAGCGAACATTTCTCTGATGACACTTATGTTTGAGTCCCATACAGCCAACAAGAACCAGCCTGACAGCAATCCCTGCATGCTCCGGAAAAAGAATTGGACTACACCTCCCCGACTGCACTGGATTCGCCTCACTCTGTTTCGACTGACACTCCAACCAGAACCTCGAGTAATGACTTCAATCAAGTTGAGGATTTCAACGTAGATCTTCAATCAAGCAAATCTCATCTAACATGGACTAGACATAACTCATTAGAGACTTTCCCTGTACTGGCATTTTTTTTCCACAGGGCCCCCACATGACTATTATCATCCCATTTCATCAGGAAGTAACCTAGAAGATGCTACGCCCCCGTTCCCCATTATTGTTTATTAGGGTAGTGTAAGTCTAGTTAAGAATGACCTTCTTATTGTTTAGAGTTGGGATTGGAAGAAGGTGTTCAAGTTAGACACTTTTTCCACATGACTTTAAGACTTAGCTGGAATAGACATAGGATGTGCCATAGTAGATTATTGTATCTTCTTGTATTTCACCTTTATGATTGTTAGTTTTGGATATTTTACACTATTAAGTTTTAATCCTCTTTTAGACTAAAAGGGGAATTGTAGGGAGACAACCTAGCCCCGCCCAATAGTCCTGGGACAGGTACCAGGTGGACCCGGGACTCGCCCATAAGGGCGTGGTGAAGGAAAGCCGGGGTGACGTAAGGGAGCTTCTTAAGGGGCTGCATGTGGGGACCCTGGCCCTTTTTTGTTCTGGTGGTGCTTGCTGGGTTCCTGTAACCTCGCTCTGGCCCGCGTTTTGCCCTGATGTTTTCTTGAATAAAGAGACTTTAATCTTCACTTACACAGTTCATTGAACCTGGAGAAGCTGAGCTGGTGACTATATGGAGCCCTGTGTCCTGTTCTCTTTTGTGAGGGAAGGTACTCTGCAGGCTACTGAAAAAGAAATGCGGACAGACGTCACCCAGCCACAAAACCTTTGACCTACAGATGAGAACAAATGCAGAGACCCACAGCCAGACATTGCACGGAGAGAGTCTAATGTGAGGTCTCCATCAAAGCCCTCTCCTCAGAGCTCAGGGGATGTCACGGAGGAGGAGCCAGAGCGGGTGGAGGACAACAGAGAACAAAGCCCTCTGAACCAACTAAGCAAGGTGAATATGAGGTCACAGAGTCAGAAGTAGCCAGCACAGGGTCTACATGGGTTTCTGTGGGATGATCCTTCTGTACACTGTGAATATGTGTTACTTTGATTGGTTGATAATAAAGCTGATTTGGCCTATAGCAAGGTAGACTAAGGCTAGGTGGGCAAGTCAAACTGAAAATACAGGGAGGAAGAAGGGTGGAGTAAAGGAGAAAGACAGACAGACAGACAGACAGACAGACAGACAGACAGACAGACAGACACACACACACACACACACACACACACACAAGCCATTTGCCGGGAAGCAAGATGCTAGAGGACAGGTAAAGCCATGAGCCATGTGGCAAAATATAGATGAATAGAAATGGGTAACTTTAAGTTGTAGGAGCTAATGAGTATAAGCCTGAGCTATAGACCAAGCATTCTGTAATTAATATAAGCGTTTGTGTGATTACTTGGGACAGGGGCAGTCAGGACAAAAGAAAAATCCCACCCCCATTTACACCAAGTCCTCTGCATATATATTATAGCTTTCAGCTTTTCACCCAGGGACTCCTGGGTGACTCTTGTTCCTGCTCTTGGGACTCTTTTTCCTTCCTTTGGGTTGCAGTGTCCAGCTTCAACATGATAGTTTTATTTTGCCATGTTTGGTTCTTATCTCTTGGAAGCCTGTTCTTTTCTAATGAGAAACAGAAAGGGAGGGAACAGGAGGCGGGGAAGAACTGGGGGAGTGAAGGGAGGGAAATCAGGTTCTTTTCTCATATATAACCTGTTTTCAATAAAGGGGGAAGAGATGTCTAACTCTTATATCTTCATTATAATCAGGAAGAAACCAGACAGGGGTGTGTATTTAACACAAATGGTTGAGTGCATGCTTGGGAGAGAGAGAGAGAGGGGGGGGGGAAAGAAATAAGACAAACATAAATCAAGAGATAATCTGTAAAATGTTCAGCTTTTCATCCTCACCAATGGCAATGTCATGAATGTAAAAGAATCCCAGTGTCATGACACAAGTCCGGTTCTTGGAAGCCAAGACAGTAAGTTCATGGCTATCATGTGTAAGGAGTCTTTTTCTGTTCAACCAGCCAGCTCCCAAATAACGACATGGAGACTTCTTAATAATTATGAAAGGTCAGCCTATAGCTTAGGTGTGTTCCGAACGAGGTTTTATAACTTAAATTAGCCCATTTGTATTAATTCTATCACATGCTGTTACCTCTTTTTCATCTTGTACCTTCTGTTTCCTTTCTGTGTCTCTCAGCATCTCCTGAGTAATCCCCACCCCTAGATTCCTTCCCCTCCTCCTCCCTGGAAAACCCACCTATCTCTCCTACCCAACTATTGTCCATTCAGTTCTTTATTAAGCCAATCAGAAGGTTCTTTGGCAAAGATACATCTTCACAGTGTACAAATATTCTGCAACATCACAGGCAACATAGCAATACCTTGTCTTAATAAACAAACCAACAAAAAGCAGAACAAAAAATAGAAACTGTCTTGTACTGATATGGATTAAAGGAAAACTACCTTTAGTCCATGATTATAAATTTGATCAAATTTTAATAAAGGATCTTATTGGTACCTTTTGTAAAACTTGAGTAGGATATGAAGATTTGCTAGTAATTAAAATTTATTGGTTTTGATGACTACAATGCTTACTTTTGCTTATTGAAACTTGAAGTAAAGTATTTCAGTGTGATGTAAAACTGGGTCTTTTTTCTTGAATGTTTATTAATTTTTGAGATGGGTATTCACTATGGTACCCAGGTTGGTCTTGAACTTGTAGGCTCAATGACCCTCTTGCCTTGGCCTCCGAAGTAGCTGAGACTTCTGCCATAAATTGTCACTTTGGCTCTTTTTTATGTCCATAAACTTTTTTATAACGTGAAGTTACAGGTCCCCACGTGTCATCCTGAACCTCCCCTGACCACGCCCTCACGGACGTATCCAGGCACACCTGTAGCGGCTCCTAGGAGGCAGGGCTACAGTGTCTCCCTACAATTTTTCTTCAAGCATTTGATTATTTCAAAATGTAAAACACATAGGAAAACATTTTAATCCTTACTTTTGAAAATCATGTGTATGTGTGTATGTCTTTATGCATGTGTATGTGAGTTCAGGTACCTGAGAAGTGAGAAGAGGGTGTTGGATCTCTTGGAACTGTTGTGGGATGCCTTGAACCAAACTCCAGTCCTCTGGAGGAGTAAGTATTACAGCACTTGGCACCTGAGCCACCTCTCCAGCCCTATCCCCCTCCTCACCCCATTGAAAACTGACTTTAAAAACAATGTATGGGGCTAGAGAGATGGCTCAGCAGTTAAGAGCACTGGCAGCTTTTCAGAGTCCCTGGGTTTGATTCTCAGCACCCACACAGTGGCTTAAACCTTCTGTAACTTCAGTTCTAAGGGGACCCAACACCCTCTTCTGGCTTCCATGAGCACTGTACACACATGGTGTACAGACATACACGCAGGCAAAACATACACATAAAATCAAATTAAAAACTCAACAAATGCAGAAAAAGATAATTTTTTTGAGATGGGGTCTTATTCTGTAGTTCAGATTGGCCTTGAATTTAAGATTTTCCTGCCTCTGCCTCCCTAGTGCTTTACTTTCTTCAGAATGCATATATATATATATATATATATATATATATATATATATATGCATTCTTTAGTTTAGAAGGTTTGCATGTTTTCTCACATTCATATATTTATATAATAATTTATACTAATGTGGGCTTATTGGATGTTTATACTTTAGGTTACAACCAATGTTATATTTTTGTTTGTTGGTTGGTTGGTTTTTCAGACAGGGTTTCTCTGTGCAGCCCAGGTTGTCCTGGAACTCACTCTGTAGACCAGACTGGCCTTCAACTCAGAGGTCTGTCTGCCTCTGGCTCCGGCATGCTGTGACTAAAGACTTGTGCTACCAGTGCCCAGCTGTTATTTCTTAAAAAAAAAAAAAAAAAAAAAAAAAAAAAAAAAAGCTACAGACTTAGTTACTATGAGCTTTTCAGTTGGTTCCTGGGTCTTTTAGGATAATCTTATTGGTTTGTTTTTGAACACTTCCTAACTTGCTGGCACTATGAGATAACCTAAGCACATACTGTATATTCCTGTTTATCTCCAGAAGCAGCTACACATGCAGGGAGCCCTGAGTCCTACATTAAAGAATGCCGTAGGAACCAGATGTGGGCAGATGTGTTCACTGTTACTGAGCTATAATTGTTCCTGGATTCTTTCAGATGGCAGAGCTAGGAAACATATTTGAGCACTCTAACCCATGGGTACTAGATATCTGTGTCATCGGTATCTTTATTAGAATAAGCTGGAATGCATATCGATGTGTTTCATGACACTCTAGTAACACACCCTGACTGCAGTTTTCTTCCCTTGCTTATCAACAGTGACAAATCTAGTTTCTACCATTTGTCATATTGTCAGCACACGGTCCAAGAATGGAGTCCTGTGAGAATTCTGAGTGCTTGTGAGAAAACTTGAAAAAACAAACTAAACACCCGCCCCCAACCCAAAACAAGACATCACCACTAACAACAAGAAGAACAAAAAAACCAACCCTAGAGCCTTGTGAACTCAGTTTCTTCAAAACATGGAATTGTTCTTGGACTGTGCTTTTGTTCTCTTCCCATGTGTAGCAGATAGGAGTGAGTTTACTTCAGGTCACTCATCATTGCTTGCTGGTGTTATCAATTAAATGTTTATGCCTCTATGGAAAAGCATGCTTTGCTACATATGGCTTGTCCTTGTGATTGTATATGGCTTGAACTCATGAGAACTTCACTCAGGTGACATTTCTTAGCCCTCAGTATAAATTGTCTGATACTCTTAATAAAGCTGGCTACTTGTGAGACTGTGTTCTGTCTCATTTGGCAGCTCCATTCTCCCTGGTCCTTCCCATTGTCTCTGGAGCATCATACATTTACTATTTTTCTGTCCCAGTATGCACACATGTGAGGAACAATTTTTCAAACTGAAGGGTGTTACAGCAATTTTAAGACAGAAATTTCTTAGGTGTCTTTTTTTTTTTTTTTTTTTTGGTTTTTCGAGACAGGGTTTCTCTGTGTAGCTTTGGAGCCTATCCTGGCACTGGTTCTGGTGACCAGGCTGGCCTCAAACTCACAGATATCCACCTGCCTCTGCCTCCCGAGTGCTGGTATTAAAGGCGTGTGTCACCAATGCCTGGCTCTTAGGTGTCTTAAGAGACTGATAAGACAACTAGATTGTCTTGGACAACAGCTTCTGGAAGTGTCCTGGATCTATGGGCAGACGCCTGGGCTGCTCTGCTGGCTCCCAACGGTTGAGCTCCATTCTGGGCTCACTCCCCTCATCTCTCTTCCTCTTTTTAGATGTGTGTGTGTGTGTGTGTGTGTGTGTGTGTGTGTGTGTGTGTGTGTGTGTGTTTGCACATGTACATGTGTATGGAGGTGAGAGGCTGACATCAGGTGTCTTCTTCTGTCACTCTCCATCGTATAAATTGCATGGCGGCACATACCTTTAATCACAACACTTGGGAGGCAGGTGCAGACGGCTCTCTGTGAGTTCGAGGTCATCCTGGTCTACATAGTGAGTTCCAGACAGCCAGGGATACATAGACCCTGTCTCAAAATTCAAAACAAAACAAAACAACAAAAATTGATGCAGGGTGTTTAGCATCCAAACCCAAATCTCTATGGTTGAGTGCCAGGCACATTATCCACTGAGCTCATCTCCCCAGCCCCGTCCCCCGTGTTATTTAGTTCATTTAATGTATGCCAGTGTTTTTCGTGAATTTAAGTGTACCATGTACATGTAGTTTTGCAGAAGCCAGAAGAGGGCACCTGGTCCCTTGGAACTGGAATTTTAGATAGTTGTGAGCTGCCATGTAGTTGCTGAAAACTAAACTTGGGTCCCTTGCAAGAGTAGCTGTAGGAGAAACTTCGACCAGCCTACCCAAGCTGCCGGTGCCAAAGCCAGCCTGCATGAGCATGCCAGGCAGAGACTGCTGACGAAGAGACACCTGACCCAGAGACACCACTGAGGAAAGGACAGTGCAGCAGAGTCAGCCACCTGAGCCAATAGGACCTTGGGAGCGGGTATAAAGGCAGGCCTAGCTTCCTTATTAAACAAGTCTGCATCATCATCTGCTACTCACTGACTCCCAGTGCCCGAGTCATTGGTGCTGAGTCTTCTCACCCCTCTCCCCCAAGGGGGTCCGACCAGGGTCATCCACAACAAGTATTGAGTGCTTTTGACTGTTATGCTTTTCTCAAGCTCCTCCCCTATTTCCTAATACGATTTTATTGATTTTATTTTTCTTTATCATAGCAATATATTCCTATTTTACTTGTGTGACATCTTTTATTTTTGCTTTTTTAAAATTTATGTTTTATATCTCAATCCCAGTTCCCCTTCCTTCTCTCATCCCACTCCCCGCCCCTCACCTCCCATCTGCTGTTCAGGGAGGGTGAGGCCTCCCCTAGGAAGTCTACTAAGTCTGTCCCATCATCTTGTTGAGACAGGACCAAGGCACAGCCCACCCCACACCCCTGTGTCTAGGCTGAGCAAGGTAACTCTCCATATAGAATGGACTCCACTATAATGCAGTTTGTGTATTAGAGTTAGATCTTGGACTCACTGCCAGTGGCCTCATATATTGTCCCAGTCACACGATTGTCACCTACATTAAGGGAGTCTAGTTCGGTCTTATGCAGGTTCCCCATTTGTCAGACCTGAGTCAGTGATTTCTTACTAGTTTCAGTCAGCTGATTCTGTGGGTTTCCCCATCTTGGTCTTGATTCCCTTGTTCATATTATCGCTTCCTCCGTCACGTTGATTGTGCTCCAGGAGCTTGGCCCGTTGGTTAGCTGTAGATTTCTGCATCTGCTTCCATCTGTTTTTGGAAGAGGGTTCAAGCTTCTCTGGGGTTGTGGGTTGTAGGCTGGGTATCTTTTGCTTTATGTCTGGTATTTCTTCTAACATTTTCCAGTGGTTTTCTCAGACAGTGCAGGTTTGTGTCACGTGCTGTCGGGGTTCAGTGGATTCATGAGGGAGAGGAACCTCTGGGCATCTCTGGGTCTCTGTTTCTTTGTCCTGTACCGTTGTTTGAACTCAAGCTGCCCAGGTTCCCCCAGGACTCTAGCTTCATCTCAAAAGGGCCTCCAGGCCCTGCTTGGGCTTGCTGTCTGTTCCCCTTGCAGAAACTTTTCTCCACCAGGGAAGTTTTCTCACTTCAATTATTGTCGGAACCGCCACAATGTTTCCATGTGAGAGGCTTGCACGGCTATTGTTTATTTCATTTTGTCCTTTTTAGAGCTTGATTTATGTGGAAGACTGAATCTGGCCAGTTACTTCTGCTATGTGATATTTCACTTTAAGAAGTGAACAGGAAATCATTTGAAGATCCCACTCATGTCAAATTCCTAGAAATACAATTCAAAATTCAAGTTCAAATTAAATTCAGTTCAACTCAAATTCCTAGTCTTTCTGCAAAGACTTTATTGTCTTTCTGTCACAACCAATAAGTGATTTTTTTGTATTAGTAAAATAATTTAAAACATCACAGCTTTAAATGTCTTCAAATTTAGATTGCCCTTGTCTTCTTGTAATCATTAAGGGAAAAAAAGTCAGATTTATTTCCAAGAAACAACCTCCCCAGCATTTTTGGCATTTAAAAAAGTGGCTCAGACACGCTGAAGTTTAAAACACAAGGAATCATTTAAAACGGACGTATTAAAAAAAAAAAAAAACAACAAAAAAGAAAAAAAAACGATGTGTTGGCGGATGGAGGCGGCTAGATAACCCATCCTTTTTAAGAGAATCGATTAATGAGTCTCCTTAAGAACTTGAAGGTTACTTCGGTTTGGTTTTCCTGATGTTTCAGTTTCTCCAAGATCCTACCGGGTGTCAGCAACCAGGGAGAGAGTCGCCCAGTGGTGGGGAACCCCGCCTGCAGACTGAAGTTCCAGGTACAGCCTCCAAATCTGCCAGAGGCGCCCTGCTGCACGCGGCATTCTGGGTATTGTAGTTCTCGCATCTCTAGAGTTGCGTGGGTCGTGTAGTGCGCGCGCGTCATCCCGGCCGGTGTACTTCCGCATCCTGCCCTCGTCACCTGTGCCTGTGGACTGTCCTCCCGCGGTTCTGGTGAGTGAGTAGGACGACCCCGGCCGGCTTCTGCAGGTCCTTCCAGGAGGAGAAAAGTCCGGAGGGCTGGCGTGGGCCACCCACAAGGCTCAGGCTTCCGTGGCTGCTCGGTCCGGTCCTCGATGCGCAGAGTCTTCGGGAGTGGAATCAGCTACGCTGCCCATCTCGGAGGAGGGTCTCGGCGAAGACCCTCGGGTGGGGAGGGGGCCGTGTGGGGACGGGATTTGGGGTCCGGTGCCTTGTCCTAGACAAACTGTGGGTTAGTCTGGCCCAAGATCTGCTTCCCAGGCTACGCTGTAGGTGTGTCCTCTGTGTTAGGGCGCTGTCCGGGAGCCTGGATCTGGGGCATCCCGAAGTCTCCCCTCCACGCCCACCGCCACTGCGGCGGAGAGGCAGGCGAGGGATAGGAGCTGCCCTCCACAGGAACTCACATCTGCCCTGGTGAGGACGGGGTCTTGAGGAGCTGCCATAAATTTGGAAATAGCGCTGGCTCACTAGGACCGGGTTCCTGCGGAAGGATTGCTTTGGGGGAAAACATAAAATTGCTTGATTGAAAGGAATGACAAACACCCGGAGACCTGGAGCTCGGGGTCTTGGTGTGTGACCAGGTGCGCGCCCGTGTGTGTGTGTGTGTGTGTGTGTGTGTGTGTGTGTGTGTGTGTGTGTGTGTCTGTCTGTCTGTCTGTCTGTCTGTCTGTCTGTCTGTCTGTCTGTGTGGGGGTTTGGCTCTTGTACATGTTGTGGGCTTCTGACCTTGTGTGGCCCCCTTGAGTTTGGGATTTTCCGTGGCCCAGGGCTTGCTGGCTGATTCCTTGATCCTGAAGATGTGGCCAGGCCTTTCTTTTTCTTTTTAGTTTTTGAGCTGTCCGTACAATTCATTTTGATCATCATATTCACCACACAAAACTCCTCCCAGATCCATCTGCTTTCTCTGTTCACCCATCTTTGTGTCCTTTTTACCCCCTTCTTGTTTTAAAACCCATTAAGACTAATTTGTGCTGTCCAAATAGTCTTATATATTTCACTGTTTTGTGATTGGATTACCAGGTGCTGTATATGCTCTTAGAGAAAACTGTCTCTTCCTCTCCCAGCAGCTAATAATTGCCAGTAGCTCCATACTAAGGATGGGATTTGGTGCAGAACTCCCATCTCCATGTCTGGTTTGGGCCTGCACAGGTCTTGTAACTGCTTTGAGTTCATATGTATAGCTTGCCCTGTTGTGGCCAGAAGGCATTGTTTTTTTTGTAGACACCCATTACCTCTGGCTCTTATGCTCTTTCTGCTACCTCTTCCTCAATGATTCCTGTGTGTGTGTGTGTGTGTGTGTGTGTGTGTGTGTGTGTGTGTGTGTGTGTTCCCTTTAGTGTTGAACAGTGTCCGGTTTCTTATTCTCTGCACCTTGGCCATTTGTGGGTCTCTGTTAATCATTATCTATTGAAAACAGAACTGTCTCAAATGAGAGTGGAGAGAGATGTATTAATGTATGGGTAAACCACTAAGTCATCAGGAGTTGGTTTAAAACTATGTCCCTTTAGCGAAACAATAGGAGTAGGTAATCCTCTAGGAGCTATTGCATGTCTAGATAGGTTCTTGTCTATCGGTTTCATCCTGTAGAGAGACACTTAAATCTAAGCACAAAGTGGTTGGTTACTCCCATGATGGTCTTGCCACTATTGCACCCCTGGACATATCTGCACATCTTGCCAGGCCAGTCATTAATGTAGTTTGCAGGGCTCATAACTGGGAATGGTTGAAGATTGCTTTTCTACTCTCGTAGCATGTGTAGCACCTACTAGTTGAAAACTAGGCAGCAGAGATGACGCTTCCAGGTCAGAGCCAGCTTCATTTTTTTCATGTTTTATGTCTCAAGTATGTGGTATCTTCAGCAATAGGGTCTTACTATCCAATTTTTGGAAGGTAAACAAGAGCAGTGACAATACCTGTAATGTTTCAGGGGCCGGGAGTGGGTGTGTATCTCTGGGACCTCATTGGCTGACAACTAGCAATGCATTTTTTTTTTTTTTGTTTTTGTTTATCAGTCTCTGGTATCTAGTGATGATATTGTTATAGGATAACTTAATTTTTAACACACATTCTATACCTATCATCTATCTATCTGTCTGTCTATCTATCTATGAAGATATAGAGGCATCTGTGGTAGTTTCCACAAGGTTTTTTTTTTTTTTTTCAAAAGGTCTATAGTGTTACTTATGCCTCTCTCCCAGGATTTATTATTCTTAAGTTTACAATGAAGATATCACAGTCATTCCCAGAAGTATAATAGCTCTAAAGTTCCATGGATTCATAACCTAGATTTATCACTTGTAGATGACTGACTTGTCCTGCACCCAGGCCTCACCTCAAAGTGTGGATTTCTTTGGAATGGGCTCCTTTCTAGAGCCCTATGCCAGAGCCTGTTTGTGAGTTCATCTGCTCCTGTATTCCCCAGAGCCAGTACCAGTTCTGGTTTGTCTCTGCAAGGTCACTTTGAGCAAGGTTGTTGTAGAACACTATCCCCTGAGTGTAACAGTCACTGTCTTCATCAGAACAGTTTGGACTACTTGGAACAGAGTTCATTTGACTCACTTTATGGGGATCTATTTCTAAGTTTGCTTCCCCACACCCCCAATAGGACATTGTCCTGGTTACTGCCTTGTAAGTTGTGAATGCTAGCAGTGGTTGGTTTTGTTCTTCAGCGTCATATTAACTCTTTTGTTTTCTTTCATATGAATTTTAGACTTTTAAAATTAAATCTATATAAAGTAATTCCCCAGGATTTTGAGGGGGATGTCTTTGTATCTGTAACCCAGGTTAGGGAGAATTGTCACCTTAAAAATGCTGAGTTTTCCTACTTACTGTATGGAATATGTCTTCGTTTATTTAGATCTTTCATTTCTTTCAACAAGGTTTTATAGTTTTCCTCATAGCCTTCTCATAGTTAAAAAATTATACTTAGTATTACTTTGTTTGGATGTTATGTTGTGTTGCACTGTTTTAATCACAAATTCCAATGGATCATTGCTAGTGTATAGGGAAGTAATATTTTATTATTAACTTTGTATCTACTAGTTGAAGTAATTTGTTTTGGGAGTTTTTGTTGACTTTATGGGGTTTTTCTCCACAAACAGTCATGCCATCTATAGACCAAGTCAGTTTTTTTTTTCCGCTGACTTCTTAATTCTCTATAAGGTTCACATGTTACATGTAGTTGACATATTTTTAAAGTACTTTTTTATACCACAAGAGTTTCTATCCATGATATTTTAATCCTTTTCTTTGTTGAGGGCATCATATTTAACAATAATTATAAATCTCATCATTCAGAACTTTTGGTTCTGACTGTCATTTTCCTCTGTACTCCCAAACATCATGATCACACTTAACAATATTTACAATTTTCTAACATTGCCTCATGCCAGTTTATATTTAACTCTTCCACTGTTGTCTCTTTCTCATTCATGTGTGTAAACCAGGATCCAGTCCAGGTCACAAACCTGATTTGAGGGATGATTTTCTCCTGTCTCAAAAAGGGAAAAGATAGTCCTCTACTTCTTCCTTCAACAGCCTGTTTATAAAGTTGAATTTTTATGGAGTGGGGCAAAGGCTGATTGTGACCTAAATTCCAAGTGACGTTTCAAATCTTGGGAGCCTCATCTATGATTTGTGAGTGGGTGTAGCCAGGGTCACTTAAGAAGAGATCAGGCCTTTGCTCAGCTTCAGGTCATGCTCCCCCACCCCCCTTTTTGGAATTCTGCTTTGACTCCCTGGACACTTATTTAGCCTCCAGGCAGGGCTGTACGGGAGGCTTCTGCCCTGAGTGTGTGTGTGTGTGTGGGGGGGGGGACCTCAATTCTCAGTGTGCATGCTCACTGATGCTGTTGCAGAATGGAGGCTCCGGTACTCGGCCAGAGATGGGATTTGACCTCATGACTGGCTCAGATCGGTGGATTCTCTTTAATGGTTAAGAAAGGGCTACAGAGATGCTCTGTCAACCTGCTAGTCTCACCTCTACCGTGTCCCTGTTTGCTACTGAATCAATCGGGAGACTGGGGGGGGGGTGTTAAAGGCCTTCTTTCTAAGTGCCTCTCATTTCCTCCTTGTTCCTCAGACTGGACTCTGCAAGTAGACTCTTCTCTAGGGAGAGATTTCTGGAGAGTGGGAGATGGCCCCAGGGCTCCTGACAACCAGAGAGGAGGTAAGTCCCTCCTCTTCTCGTGCCCCTTTGCCCACTTCTGGTCTGCAGTCTTCCTAGTAGTTGTTAGGCAGTGCCTACTCCCATCTGGGAGGTCTAACCTATCTTACCTGGAGCTTTCTGTAAAATTCCTTTCTATAAAAGTTCATAGTCTTGGTGGCACACGCCTTTAATCCCAGCACTCAGGAGGCAGAGGCAGGCGGATCTCTGTGAGTTCGAGGCCAGACTGGTCTCCAGAGCGAGTGCCAGGATAGGCTCCAAAGCTACACAGAGAAACTCTGTCTCGAACCCCCTCCCCCCAAAAAAAAGTTCATAGTCGTCACATGGCTAACATAAGAACACAGGATATCTAGGCTTATGTACACGGCGAATCCCAAGACATGAAAGATGTATGTGAAGGCTGTGGGTGTTGTCTACACACATGAAAGCATGGAAGCTGGAAGTCAGCCTAGCTTATTGAATGAGTCTCAGACGAGTGACAGACCTTGTTCAAGAAACAAGGTGGACAATACTTGCAAAATGACAGCTGAGGTTTTCCTCTGGCTGCCGTATACGTGCACCCCATACCTATGAAGTACATGAACACAGACACACCCACAGTCAGAGTCTGAATTACTTGCTGCTTTGACAACAAATCATTCTACCCTTATTAGACAATGCAACGGCTTGATGTAACTCAGTGTCCTTAATATTTATCAACCAACCAAACAGCTGCTAAGGAGCACTCTTGTATTTAATATGTTCGTTACACAAATATTTATTGCTATTTTTGCTAATTGAGTTTTTCTTTGTGCTATAAGTATATCAAGCATTAAATGTTTTTGAGAGAAGATCTAGATATAATTTTTCTGAGGTCAGATGGTAGATGCTTACATATTCCTGAGGACGCTGAAAATTTTTTGGTTTTGTTATTATCAAAAAGAAACCAAGAGATGTGTGTCCCCCCTCTCCATTTGTCAAATCTTTTATACCTTTGTAGAGATTTTTTTTGTTTTTATTGTTGTTTTTTCTTTAGACAGGCTTTCACCATGTAGCCCTGAAACTCACTATGTAGACCAGACTTTTCAGATTCACAGAGATATGCCTGCCTCTGTCTCACAAATGCTGGAATCAAAGGTGTGGGCCACCATACCTGGCCCCTAGAGAAGCGTTCTTGGTCAACAGTGGTTTTTAAAATTGTATTTTCAGTTACTATATTGTGTATCAGATCTGAATTGCATAAAAAAAAACTGACCTGTGTATACGTAACATGATACTTTTGCTTGAAAGTTGAATTATAACATTAAAGGGCTGGTAGGTACAGGATACTAGTTAATTAGAAATCAATGAACAGACTTTCAAAAATGTTAAGTTTGTTTTTAAAGTCTGCTGCAAACCATAATATGTTTCACAAACTACAATAACCATAAATTCAGGCTCTATTGCTACAAAGTTCCCTGTTTGATTAGAAGATTCATCATTAGAATTTTAAATTTTAAAAATGAGGACTAGAGAGATGGCTTAGTGGTTCAGAGATGTTTTGGTCTTGCAAAAGACCTGGCATGTTGATTCCCAACCATCAGTAACTTCCTCTTCTGGACTTTTTACCAGTTATGCCTGTGGCCAGATATACATACAGGCAAAACACTCATGCACATGAAAACAAACTAAGTAGATCTTAATATATTTAGATATGATTTATATACTATAAAGTTTACCCATAAGAAATAAGCAATTTAGTGGATTTTAGTATATTTTCAACTAGTATGTATCAGATTGCACAGCCTTTATCACCAAAATGTTTTCATCACTTCGGTGGTGACGCATGCCTTTAATCCCAGCACTGGGGAGGCAGAGGCAGGTGGATCTCTCTGAGTTTGAGACCAGCCTGGTATACAAGAGCTAGTTCCAGGACAGTCTCCAAATCCACAGAGAAACCCTGTCTTGGAAAAACCAAAACAACAATAACAGCAACAACAAAAACAAAAAACTAAACAAGAAACCCAAAGAAATTCTTTACTTAAAGGAGTTATTCTATGCTATACTCTCTTCTCCCAGCTCCTGTTAACTACTGTCATTGTTTGGATAAGAATGGCTCCCATAGGCTCATAGATTTGAATGTTTGGTCATTAGGGAGTGCTGCTTGGCAGGGCGTAGGAGGTGTGGCCTTGTTGGAGTAGGTGCCACCTTGTTAAAGGAAATGTGTGTCACTAAGGGTTGGCTTTGAGGCTTCAAATGCTTAAGCCAGGCCCTGTGTCTCCGTCTCTCTCTCTTCCTGCTGCCTGCAGGTCTAGATGTAGATCTCTCAGCTGCCTCTCCAGCACCTGCATGCCACCGTGCTTTCCGCCATGATGATAATGGTACTAAACCTCTGAACCCAGGCCCAATGAAATATTTTCCTTTATAAGAGTTGCCATGGTCATGGTGTCTCTTCACCGCAATAGAAACCCTAAAACAGAAGTTGGTACCAGGGACTGAGGTATTTCTGTGAAAGGCCTGACCATGCTTTTGTTTTGAGGATTGTGGACTTTGGGAGTTTGGATTAGAAAAAGTTCTTGAACACTTTAAAAAGCTGATGCTTAGTGTCAAGAGAGTGCCATGATATTTCCAGCTGCCTACCTACCCTTAAACCTTAAATTGTCTGTTAGGTGACCTTGAGGAAACTCAGCACATAGAGCTAAGGCAACCACAAATATGGAGCCAAAAGGGTTCAAGTCAACAAAGTTTTGGCAAGTAGAGAATTCAGTAAAGGAAAATTATAAAAAGAAAGAATACATAAATTCTAGAGCTGTAAAACATAGTAATTTATGTAAAAATTAAATCAAAGGAGTTCAGCAGCCCATTGGGTAGATGTACTAATGACTCTGGAGACAGTTCAACTGAGTATCCATTCTAAAGAGCAAAGAAAGTAAGACAAAACAAACAGAGCCATGGGCACCATCAGGTGTACTGATGCACACAATGGAAACTGAAGAAAAGATACAAAGAAGAGGCAAAAGAATGATTTCTAGAAAGTCTTTGAAAGATGATCTGTTTATCTAACAGACTCCAAACAAGATGAACATTTAAAGAAAAAAAAAATCCACACTATGATTTGAATACCCAAACTGTTAAAACCCAAAGACAGAACTTTGGAAGCAGTTAAATGATAAGTGATTCATTTCCCACAAGAGATCAGTGTGACTAAGCTAATTGAGCCTACCAAATAGGTAAGGAAGGAGTAAAATTATCTCTTCACTTGACACCTGATCCAATATCTTAAAACTGTGGGATACTTTTTGGTAGTTTAAATGTTTGCCCCAAGATTCATATGTTGAAACAAGATAGGGTCTTGGGAAGTGATTAAGTCATGGGCAGAACATGTGTATAAGAGTAAGCTTATAATGGGCCTAAAGGGAACTAGTTTGGCCCTTCATTGCTCGTTTGTATTGTCTTCCTCTGAGGACAGTGTTTGTCCCCTGTGGAGGAAATGACACCATCCTAGAAACAGACTGAGCCCTCCACAACACTTCCAGTTGCTTTCTAGCACCATGAGAAAGAAAAATTTCAGGCATTCTGTTAGAGCCTCCTGAGCTGAATATCATTCCCACAGAAAAAAGATGGTTGGAGTGAGTTTAAAAGTATGATAGCTCTGAAGGGAAAGGTATCCTGGCAGTTGGAAGCCAATGAATACCTGCAAGTGTTACAGCTCTGAAGGGCAAGGTATCTTGGTAGTCTGAAGCCAAGGAATACCTGCAGCTCAGAAGAGAAAGGTATCCCAACAGAAGTGTTACAGCTCTCTTGCAGTTGGGGATGGTTTCCACAGAAAAGTTTTACAGTCCTCCCTTCAGGAAAGGTTTCCCTAATGCAAGTGCAATAACTCTTGCAGGAGAGAGTTTCTCCAGTGAGGTTGTAGCTCTTTGCTCTGCTCTGGAGAAATGTTACAGTTTTGCTCAGCTTCCCTGGAGTGTAACCATCCTGCTTCAGCAAGGAAAGTTTCTCCAGCCAAAGTGTTACAGCTCTGCTCAGTTCCAATGAAGTTGTTATGTCTCTGCTCTGCTCAGCTCCAGTGAAAGAAAGTCACTACCACAAATCTCACTCAAGAGATTTATTGGGAGGGAGGAATCTGGGAGAGTGGCTGCCTCTGCCAGGGTGGGAAAAAGGGCAACCCCAAAGTGAACAAGTACAGGACTTATATAGGGTTTCCTAGGGGTGGAGCTTTCCAAGGTGGAAATTTTCAGGGTGGGGATTGGTAGGATTTCAATCCCTGAGCTTGAGACGAGCTCAGAGATTGGTTGCATTTTGTGCTCCTAGTGGAGCATTTTCTTGATTGGTGATTGATGGCAGGGGCCCAACCCATTGTAGGTGCCACCCCTGGACTGATGGTCCTGGGTTCTATGGAGTGTGAACTGGGTAGGCAATGTGGAGCAAGCCAGTAAGCAGCACCCTTCCATGGCCTCTGCATCAGCTCCTGCCTCAAGATTCCTGTCCTGTTTGAGTTCCTGTCCTGACTTCCTCCAGTGATGGACTGTAATGTGGAAGTGTGAGCCCAATAAGCCCTTTTCTACCCAACTTGATTTTTGGGCATGATGTTTCATCGTAGCAATACAAAACCCTAACTAAGATAGATGGTAAACAAATTCTGGTAAAGTTATAACAACTTTTGATATATATATATATATATATATATATATATATATATATATATTTACTCTAAAATTTGTATAGGAAGGCAAGGGTGTTTTAAGATGGCTAAAGTAACTTTTTAGGTGAAGTTTATTGATTGTGTGTACATATCTCACCCCAGCTATTCAGGAAGCTGAGGTAGGAGAGTTGGAAGTTGAGCTAGCATGGACAGCATAGCAAGAACCCCTCAAATACAGTAAAATAAAGTAGAAGAATTCAGCCGTCTAGATTTCATGCCTGCTATACAGCTGCAATAATTAAAACTGTTTCTTTTAAGGTCTTGTGTATGCCTAGATCCATAGAGCAAAATAGGAAACCCCTCACTTTTGGATTTCATGTATGGAACTGGTATCCATATGTGGAAGTTGTCTCCAACATACAAAAACAAGGTTCAGGGTAGAAGTAGGGCCTGTAAACTCTGTGTTGTTGCAGCAGATCACCCTATTATTCTGCCCTGGTTTCATCTAGGCTGGCCCTTTGATGTGCAGGAATGCGCTTTTGTTACAGGCATTAATGGCTTTCCATGATGTGGCTGTGGCCTTCAGCCAGATGGAGTGGGAGCTGCTGAGTCCTCCTCAGAGGGCGCTGTACAGGGAGGTCATGCTGGAGAACTACAGCCACCTGCTCTCCCTGGGTAAGGCCTCCCTCCTGGGTTAGCTTTCAGGGTTTACCTGTGGGCGCCTTAAACATCTGTGGGCAGCCAACGCCTTCTGTTCTTTAGAATGTCCAGTTTTGTAGAGAAGTTTTGTGTGTGTGTGTGTGTGTGTGTGTGTGTGTGTGTGTGTGAGTGTGAGTGTGCATGTGAGAGTGTGTGTGAGTGTGTGAGTGTGTATGTGTGTGTGTATGTATGTGTGTGAATGTGTGTATGTGTGTGTGTGTGTGTGTATGTGAGTGTGTGTATGTGAGTGTGTGTGTGTGTGTGTTTGCAGTGTCTGACAATGTATTTCTAGGCCTCTTTCTAGGCTGCACCCTTCAAATCTGGGAGGAACTTTACTCAAGCACAGGGCATGGTCACCCTGTTTTGACCCAGGGTTCCTTCTCACTATTCTGATATTCTTTCCCCATCTCTGTACTTCCCTTCTGGGTGTATGACATTTCCTGCATTCGTTTGGAGTTCTGTTGTAGCCTCTTAAGCCACTAGCCTAAGGTCTCCTTGATTTTGTTTCTTGTGAATAGGAATTGCGTTTTCCAAACCCAAACTCATCACACAGCTGGAACAAGGGGCAGAACCCTGGAGAGATGGCAGTGAATGCCTTCGGGACCTTTGTCTAGGTAAGTGGAAGACTGGGTAGGTGATGAGGATACAGGGCATTGAGGCGCTCAGGAGGCCAGGAAGGCTTGGTAAGGGTAGCTCTCCTCCCAGGACTCCAGGTAAGGCTGTGTAGCATTCCTCCTCCTCCCCCTCTCCCCCTCCCTTCTCCCTCCCATGCTTGCCTTTCTCATGCTTGCCAGGAGAGGGCTCCCCTCACCAGGGCACCTGATTGCTCTGCTTTGTGCCTGTAGCACATGTAAGGTTGCTTGTGCTCTTGCCAGTCACTTTTGACCCTCACAACAGTGCCTGCCCTTTGAGACTAACTAGGCTGAACGCTCCTCAGTTTCTGTTTGTGACCCAGCAACTGCTTAAGTCACACCCATCCTGTAGACTCCCATATCTTTGTTTTCTTTGTGATGGCTTAATTAAGATTACAGCAAAACGTGAAGATCTGTAGCAATCTGGCTGCCCCGTGGGCTAGGAGCCCATTGCCCACCAGGGGGCAGGCTTGCTCCTCCTCAGACTGGCCTGCTTTTCCACCTCTGTCTCTGGTCACATTCTCTGGCTGCCTTTGTGCTTTTATCCTACCCTGTGGGTCCTTCAGAATACCAGATTACTTTGCGTGTCTGTAAATTTTTTCACTCATAGTGTGCACCCCCTCCAATTCCTGGCAAGTAAATAATGTCCATTAAAAATAAGAAAATTCCTGGATCAGTAGCATTAGAAAGAAGAAAAAATAACAAAGGGAACAAAAATGGATCCTCAGTAGAGTGTCATTTACTTCTAAAGTTTTTGCAGTCATATTGATGATTAACTCATAAGTTTACCTTACAAAAGTATGATAAGTAATAGTATAGAACCTAAATGAAGGTAACATTCTCTGTACTTGAAGTGCTAAAATGTGGATAGGTATACTTGGGTGCTTTCCTCATGTGGACTTTTCTCTGTGCCTTGTGTGTTAGGGTTAGGAGATTTCTGTTCTACCGCTAACAGAAGGAAGAGGGTGTGATAGGAAGACAGATGCCATTAATGCTTAAGGCTCACAGTATTCCTCTTGGATTTGTTCTGCTCTCAGGCTCAGAGGGCCAATGGCCAGGTCCAGGCCCCCCACCAACTTGAGGTTCCATTCCTAGAACTCTGCTAAACCCCATCCCATGCCATCAGCCAGGGGTAGAATGCCTTCCCACAACCACTTTTGTATCCTTTGAAGTCCAATTACCCCCTTAGTTTGGGGACTTCCTTGTCTGTGGTACAAGTGACATTGATTTGATTTGGGGGTCATTCTCCCCTTTTGAAGCACAATTACATCAAAATAGCTCTGCTAAGAATTAAATACTGAAGAACCAAATTAGTAAATGAGCTGAGTAGACAGTTCTCCAAAGAAGAAACACAAGTGAACAGTAAATGTGTGAAGAAGTGTTCAACGTCCGTAGCCATCAGGGGGATGCAGTTGAAAGCTGCTCTGCGATTCCATCTCACCTCCCCACCCCCATCTGAATGGTCATCATCAGTAAAAACAAAACAGAACAAAACCCAGAAGTGCCAGTGAGGCTGGGGGAAAAGGAACGTCCACACACCACCAGTGAGGGCACCAACAGAAGCGCCTTCTGTGGAAGTCAGTTGACATGGCCTCAAGAAACTAAAAATAGAACCATGCATGACTCGGCTCTATCATGCCTAGGTGTATATGGGAAGGATTTGCAGGCAGGTGAGTGCAGCTGCAGTCGTTATGTTCGCAAAATAAGGCGAAATTAAAAGACAAATATGTATGCCTTCTTCTCTTATATGGAACCTAGGTTTAAAATTCTCTCTCTCCCTCCCTCACTCCTTCCCTCTCTGTCTCTGTCTCTCTCTCACTGTGTAGGTCACAAAGCTGAAAGGTGGGAGGACACTTAAGGGAAGTGGGAACTAGAGAAGGTGATGGAACCTATGTTTTGTAGTAAGAAAGTAGAAGCCGGAAGAGGGGGAGAGGGAGGATAGTGGAGGAGGAAATGAGAGGGAGAATGATATATACGCATGAAGGTCCCATGATGAAAAGCCCTAACCTGAAAAACCTGTAATACTAAACAAGTTCTTCTCTCCAGAGCTGTAGAATCCAAGACGTATGACAGCCTTCCTTCTCTTTAGCCTCTTCTCTTTTGGCCCCAAGTGCAGTGTTTCTGGTGCTCTAATCCCATGTCTGTTGTAGGCTTCTGCAGTTATGTGTGGTTATATGGTGCATGAAAGGCTGTTTAGCGACACTCCTAGTGTTCTCTGTAGGGCAAGCTTTCTCGTCTTCCTGGGATGCATAAGCTGAGGAATTTCCTTTCTTTCTTAACAATTCAATTGATTTCTTCTTGCATTTTCCATTACATGGCAAGGACAATCCAAGCTGCAACTTTAATACTTTGCTTAGAAATCTTCTCAGCTAAATATTTCCCTGTGCCTAAGTGCTACTCTTCCACAAAAACTGGAGTACCATTCAGAAACTTGTTGGCCGCATTTCCTACTGTCACTCCCTTTAGTGGCAATCTAGGGCCTTTGAGCATGTATGTCACAACTCTCCTAGCCTCTGTCACCCAGTTCTGAAGCAATTGCTGTATTTTTCCATGTGATGGAAACATGCACTTGTTGGTACCAAACATCTGTTTTCTTCAGAGAGATACCACCAGTACCGGTAGGATGGAAGTGATCCTAACTGTAGGGAAGTGGCTCCCACAGTTATGAAGGCTGACAGGTCTCATGGTTTGTGGTCAGCAAGCGGGAGTTCCACAAGGAGTGCTGCAGTTCCAGCCCAAAGGCGTGTGGGCCAAGGCTTTTACCTGAGTTGGGAAATGGAGAAACTATTTCTAAGTAGGATGGCACCCGGGAGATGAATCCCCTTATTGGGAGAAGATCAGTTGTTAGTCCTTTTCAGGCCTGTGCTTGCTGGGATGAGAGTCAGTCATGTTAAAGAAGGCAAGCTCGGTTGCTTTTGGTTTAAATTGGCCACACTACCACACTGCCAAGTGAGCCTTATAGCTCTTATAAGAGGATGCCTTCATTAGGAGCTGTGCCTCCATAACGGCAATGGTAGCTGTCATTAGACTAGTTATCACATTAACTCAAGGCCACAATTCCTGCCCTGCTGCTGAAGACACAAAATGATGTGTAGTAAGCATGACTAGTATTTATGACCAAGTGGGGCTATTGGTAAGACAAGGCAGGAGGGGTACATTTTCTCTCCTTTCAAAGACAGGCAAGTAGCAGTGTGCACCCAAACTTCAGCTGTTACAGACTCTAGAATTACAGAAACTGTGTGTGTGTGTGTTGTTTGAATTCCAAATATTGAACCCAGGCCTTTGTGTATGCCAAACACATTCTCTACTACTGAGTTATAAATAGCTGATAGCTAGAAATACAAACAATAGCCAAGAGTTATGTTAATATGGGCAAACTAGCTTACCAAAATAAATGAGAGTTTAGTGAGCTGAATTAGAACCCATTTCCTGAGGAGAAACTGACCACAGTTATAAAGGCTGAGGGCCAGATCTAGGTACCAAGGCTGAAAGTTTACTTTTACAGTTTGGAAGACCACAAGGAACAGCACTAATAAATGCCAAGAAGAAGCTGTTCAACTAGCAGGGACACCCTGCCAGCCAGCCAGCTCATTGATACTTTTTTTTTTTTTTTTTTTTTAGGAAAAAGAACAGTGGGACTTAGGTGCTGGGAAGGGTGCTTCATTGTCATTATCATTTTTCAAGTCCTTATTGGCCATTTATTGATCCTATTTATTTATTTAATGTCCGGCTTCCATTTCTCCTCCCTCCTCTCCTCCCAGCTCCTTCACCCCCCCCAACCCCAATCTACTCTTCCTCCTTTTCTGTTTAGGAAAGGGCAGGTCTCCCTTGGATATAACAAAACATGGAATGGAATATGAAATTACAGTAAGACTAGGCAGCTCCCCATGTATTAAGGCTGGGTAAGGCAACCCACTATGAGGAGTAGGGTCCCAAAAGCCAGTAAAAGAGTCAGAGACAGCCCCTGTTCCCACAAGAGGACCAGGCTACACGACTGTAACTTATATGCAGAGTGCCTAGGTCAGCCCCGTATGGGCTCCCTGGTTGTCAGTTCAGTCTCTGTGAGCTCCTGTGAGCCCAGGTTGGTTGATTCTGTGGGTTTTCTTGTGTCCTTGACCCCTCTGAATACCAACCTGTTATTTTAGATCAAACAAGTCACTGATGTGGATCAGGGCTCAGGAAAGATCTCTGGTAAAAGGTTGTGCAGTGTGTGCTTTAGATTCCATGGACCTGTTGCTTGTAGTGACTCCTCTTGTATTGAACTGTGGAAGGAGACATAAGTGGTACATTAATAATTAACTGTGGTCCAGCAACAGTCTGTATAACAGTTGGCAGACCTAGTGCTGGTGGTTCATGAAATGTGCCACACTTGATGTTGGTCAGAAAGAATCAGGTAGGTCTAGGAAGCCTGGACATTCTGAGTCCTCAGTCAGAGCTCATCGGGTTTTCTAGTCAGCTGCAGTAGAGAAGAATGGATTGTAGTGAGACAGCTATACTGACTGGTTATCTCCTAGGCAAGTACTGTTTCTAGAGAGGAGCGGTTCTCTTCTATGACTTGAAGGAAATCCAGCAAAGTCCTGGATTCATTAGGTCACTTGGAGCCGGATTCCTTTAAGCGGTTGCCGGTCTAGACCATGGCACCTCACTCACTGCTGAATCCCCGTTTGCTGATAGAAGGCGGCCAGCTTGTTTGCCTTGTTTGCGTATGGGTGAGGGGTCATTCGGTTTAGTATCACAACTGGATCTCTAACCTTATTTTCTACTGACTCTCCCCTTTGGGGAGACCTTGATGACTTCAGATTGGTCACTTTCTTATAGGACAAGGAAAGTCAATGAAAAAATAACTCATTGAGTAAAAGAAAGTATTTGTGGATGTTGGTGCCACTATTAGTGCAGTAGGTTTACAGAGCTGGGCTGCCGATGAGGCTTTTCAGTGTCTCAGGTTCTGGGCATTCAGAGCTGTGTGAAGGCCGCTCGCAGTGGAGTATGGAAGAGAGGCCTGGAAATGGAGTGTGTGAGCATCTGAGGGATTATTGTTGGGCATCTCTGAATCTCACCAATGCTTTCTCTCTAGCAGAATCCAGGACAGAATTAGAGCCCCATCTCTCCTGCCCAATAGCCTTTGCTAGTCCGGAAGTCCTCAGAGTGTGTGTGCTGAGTGGACACCCCCCTGAGACTTTTCCAAGCCCTCCAGCAGGCAGCAACCTCCAGCCAGAAGCTCTCAGCCATTCTAGCAGTAAAGGAGATGAAGAGGACGACAACAGCGATGCTCTGTTGCAGGGATCGAGTCCAGCGAGGATCCTGAAGACATTCTTTAGCCCGTGTCAAGGTCAGGCAGTGTACTGGGTAGAAGGCAGCAGGAAGCAAACAGACCCTGCCTTGGCCTCAGAAGGGATCCCTGAGAAGGCGGACACATTGATGGGGTCTGATGAGTCGGCATCTGGAGCAGTCATTCATGGAACATTTCCACTAGAGCTTACCGATGCCACAAGCCTGTTCAGCCCTCCGAAGCATCATGGATATCCTGACTGCGGAGGAGGCTTTTGCCAGAGGTCGGACCTCATGAAGTCCCAGAAACTGCACGGAGGGGAGAAGCCTTACTCTTGTGCTGAGTGTGGGCACCAGTTTACTCAGAAGGCTTCTCTCACTGTCCATCAGAGGAAACACTCCGGAGAGAAGCCATATGTGTGTGGGGAGTGTGGGCGAGGCTTCATGTATGTATCCTCTCTCAACAACCACAAGAAGATCATTCACTCTGGAGAGAGCCCCCTTGTATGTGGGGAGTGTGGGCGAGGCTTCCGCCAGAAGGTAGACCTCCTCCTTCACCAGAGGACTCACCTGGACACGAAGCCCTTCGTGTGTCCTGAGTGCGGGAGAGGCTTTTGCCGAAAGGCCTCGCTTCTACAACACAGGTGGAGTGCTCACTCGGGCGACAACCCCTTCTTATGCTCAGTGTGCGGGCGTGGTTTCAGGCTGCTCTCAAGGCTCCTCACTCACCAGGTCACACACTCCGGGGAGAAACCCTATGTTTGTGCTGACTGCGGGCAACGCTTTGGCCAAAAGGGCACGCTCATCCGACACCAGAAGACACACACTGGGGAGAAACCTCACGTGTGTCGCCAGTGTGGCTGGGGTTTCACCCAGAAGGTCAACCTCATCCGACACCAGAGGACTCACACAGAGGAAAAACCTTACCTGTGTCCCGAGTGTGGGCAAGCCTTTGAATTCAAGTCACTCCTCACCAGGCACCAGAAGACACATATGGGAGAGAAGCCCTATGTGTGCCCTCAGTGTGGCAAGGGTTTCAGCCAGAAGTTCAACCTAATTGGGCACCAGCGGGTTCACACAGGGGAGCTGCCTTTCCTGTGCCCTGAGTGCGGGCGCGGGTTTGTGAAGCAGGCCACGCTGATCAGACACCAGAGGACCCATGCGGGGTGGGAGAAGCCTTACCAGTGTCCCGAATGTGGACGAGCGTTTGAGTTCAAGTCTCTGCTCACCAGGCACCAGAAGATCCACACAGGGGAGAAGCCCTATGTGTGTCCTCAGTGTGGAAGGGGTTTCAGCCAGAAATTCAACCTCATAGGGCACCAGAAGACGCACACAGGGGAGAAGCCCTATGTGTGCCCCCAGTGTGGCCAGAGCTTTAGGCAGAAGTTCAACCTCATGAGGCACCAGAGGGTTCACACAGGGGAGAAGCCCTTCCTGTGCGCTGAGTGTGGGCACGCGTTTGGAAAGAAGGTCTCTCTGATCAGACACCAGAGGACCCACGGAGAGGAGAAGCCTTACCGGTGCCCCGAGTGTGGACGAGCTTTTGAGTTCAAGTCACTCCTCATCAGGCACCAGAAGACACACACGGGAGAGAAGCCCTATGTGTGCACCCAGTGTGGCAAGGCTTTTAGCCAGAAGTTCAACCTCATTGGGCACCACAGGAGCCATACAGGGGAGAAGCCCTACCCGTGCCCCCAGTGCGGGCGTGCCTTTGGCTTTAAGTCTCTTCTCACCCGACACCAGAGGACACACTCCAAGTAGGAGCGTTATGGGAACAAATATGTGGGTAGACACTGGATGGGATGTCACGCTTACCTCTGACTGGAGGACTCAGTCAGTTCATAGAGAAGCCATTTGTTAACTTGGCCCTGATTGTACATCAGCTCTGATCCACTGGGGAGAAGCCGTATGTGTGCAGGGATTTCGGGAGGCTTCAGTCAGAAGTCTCACCACCGCAGACGTGGGAGAACCCAGTGCGGCCAACAGCTCCTAGCCTGAGAGGTTTTGCCTGTCTTGTTGCTCCCTTTCTCCAGGAGCATGAAGCTGCAGAACTCACTAGTGAATGTTCCTTTTCCTGAAATGGAATGGGGCAAAGTCCTTGCTTGTTCATGAAATCGGCTTATGGTTTACTTTCTTCAGTTGGCAGCATTAGCTTTCTAGGGCTCCCTAACAAAATACCCCAGACTGTGTGGCTTAGGCAAAAGAAATTTACTTTGCCCTCTATGTGGAGCCTGGCAGGCCTCTCTCAGACTGGCTCCTGCCTCACCTCTCTTTAGCTGGTGGCTGGCTTCCTGTTGTGCTGTCTCTCTTGCACATGATTTCCTAGTGCCTGTCCTCCAAGCTAGGGCCATGCCATGACCTTGTTCACCTTTGATTACTTCTTTAAATGTCCTGTTCCAAGTCGCATCACATTAGAGGTAAGGCATTAGTATTTACATTGTGCGGAATATATTTCAGTCAGCAGCTGGCTCTGCCCACAACACCAGAGTTGCCATTTGGACATAAAAAATACATTCATGGCATCCCCATACCTCAAACTCTTAATTCATTTCAGCATCAGCTTGAAATTGAAAATCTCTAATATAACTTTATCTAAATCATGTGTGGGTTTAAGTCCAGTTCACTTGCAATCCAGATTTCCATCTGCAATCCTAGGAAATCCAACATGAAATTTGCTTCCAAAATCCAATGGCCATACAGATATAGGCTAGGTACTCTTGTTCCAAAAGGGAAAACATTGGAAAGACCCGAGGAGCATGGGTCTCAGTGTCAGGTACAAACCTAGCAAGGCAAATTCTATGGGACCTTAAGTCTCAAGAATAATATTGGACTCAATGTTCTGTTCCCTGGCCCACAGGAATGGCAAGTAGTATTGTTTCCCCAGCAGTGAACAATGGTGTCTGAGCCATGGACACTGAGGAGACACATTTGACCTCACTCCAGACCTCTTCTCTCTGCCCTCTGGTCAGAGTAGGGACCCTGACTTAGGAGTCCTATTTGGAACCACATCCCCTTTTCCTTTTTCTTCCTTTTCCTCCCATCCTCCCTCTCTCCCTCCCTCCCACCCTCCCTCCTTCCCTTTCTTTCTCTCCCCCCTCTTTTCCCTTCTTTCTCTCCCCCTCTCTTAATATATAGACCAAGCTGGCCTTAAATTTACAGAGCTCCACCTGCCTCTGCCTCCCCAGAGCTGGAATTAAAGGTGTGAGCCACCACATTAAGTTCTTCTCGTTTCTTTTCCTTTCTTTCTTTCTTTCTTTCTTTCTTTCTTTCTTTCTTTCTCTCTTTTTTGTTTGTATTTTGAGACAGGGTTTCTCTGTGGGTTTGGAGGCTGTCCTGGAACTAGCTCTGTAGGCCAGGCTGGCCTCGAACTCACAGAGATCTGCTTGCCTCTGCCTCCCGAGTGCTGGGATTAAAGGCGTGCATCACCACTACCCTTCCCTTTTCTTGAAGATGCACACATACTTACAGCTTGGAGCACCACAAATATTTTCTTTCTTTCTTTTTTAAGGTTTATTTATTTATTACTTATACAGTGTTCTTTCTGCATATATCCCTGCAGGTCAGAAGAGGGCATCAGATCTCATTACAGGTGGTTGTGAGCCACCATGTGGTTGCTGGAAATTGAACTCAGGACCTCTGGAAGACCAGTTAGTATTCTTAACCACTGAGTCATCTCTCTAGCCCCCTAATATTTTCTTTTTTAAATTATTTTTTATTTTTTTTTGTTTTTTTGTCCCCCCCCCACATGCTGAGTGTTTATTTTATTCCTGATACACCCTCAGAGGTGGGACAAACGTTTTCACAGATACGGAGGTGCTAGGACCTGAAGGGGAGGGGAGAGGGACTCATATCTTCAGTTTCCCACCAGTTATGGTCATCTTCATCAAAGGAATACCAGTCACCATCAGTCGCCATGTGGGGCTTGGTAAGCTGCACTTTCCCCAGCTGCCTTCTCACCTGGGCATAGCACTGCTGCTTCATGGCTGATTGTCCATGATTCAGAGGTAGGATGCAGGAATGCAGAACACAGCTTCAGCAAACCAGTGGACTGAAGTGGTTCTTTAGCAGGGTTAGGCTGGCGAGGCACGGGTTGCAAGAGAGGGCCGATGACAGCTCCTTGCAGCAGTCAGAAGTCAACCTGCATGCCTCCAACCGGAGTCTCCTCAGGGAGCTGCTTCAGTCCCTTGCACAGGGCCATGACTCCGATTCACCCAGGGCGTTGCTACCCAGATCCAAGCTCTTCAAATATTGGTTCGTTGTGATCACAGAGGCCAGATCTGTGCAGCAGTCCCCTGTGAGCTGGCAGTCCACCAGTTCCAACTGTTGGAGGTGACAAGTGGGCTGTCTCCTCTATGGCATCACACAGAAGCTTCATCCCACCATCCTCCACGGGGTCCATGGTCAGGCTCAGGTGTGTCCGCTTCCTGTTGTTGAAAAGCATGAGCGCCAGGAAGCCGTAGGCGGCTTCCCCGAGGTTGCACTGGTTCAGGATACGTTGCTGTAGAGCTCATTCCCGGCTGCTCATGAACTGACACAGCTGGCTCACTTCTTCAGTCCTCAGGCTGTCTGACAGGCACAAGTGAGTCAAGGTCTGAGGCCAGAATGTGGCAGCTGACAGGTGTGAGGTCACAGCTGTCCAGTATCAGCTTCTGTAGTGCACACCTGGAGCTACTCCAGGCATCACAGAGCCTCCTCATGCTGTTTCCTGCCACCTTGTTTCCTGCCAGGCTGAGACCTTTTATGCTGGTGGTTGAGAGAAGGAGCTTGGAGAGCATCATGTAACAATCGGGGGTCAACTCCCAGGAATCCAATCTCAGTTTCCAGGAGCAGTTTGGGTGTCTTAGCGCTTCACAGGCTAACTTGATGTCATCTTCCTTCATGAGAATGGTCCCCACATGGAGGTGTTTTAAGCTCCGGTTGCTAATGAGAGTCATCCAGAGATGCCGAAGACTGGATGCTACCTCCGCATCCTTCAACATCACAGTCTGTACTTTACAGGCTGGATTTCTGGGTTTCATGCACAGTATCTTCATGGCCCATTCATTCAGGATGCTGCTGCCCAAGTCCAGCTGCTTCAGTTTCGGGTGGGTGCCCAGTTCAGAGCAGAAGGCCTCCCGCCTCTCTATGGTAAGGGGCTTACCCTGTGTCCTGCGTCAGCGAGGGAAGAAAAAAAGGGAGAGGGGACTGAACAGGCAGATTTGAACATGAGTGACTGCCACAGCAAGGCCACCGGAGGGGAGACCAGACTGTAAGAGGGTGCAGGGCAGCTGAGAAAATAAAGCCAGCTCAGTGGATGCTGCCCGGTGTGCTAAGCACCAGGGCAAGTCCTGATCTTCTAGGAGCCTCACAGACAGACCAGGCTACACAACTGTCATTCTAGGAGCCTCACAGACAGACCAGGCCAACAACTGTCATTCTAGGAGCCTCACAGACAGACCAGGCTACACAACTGTCATTCTAGGAGCCTCACAGACAGACCAGGCCAACAACTGTCATTCTAGGAGCCTCACAGACAGACCAGGCTACACAACTGTCATTCTAGGAGCCTCACAGACAGACCAGGCCAACAACTGTCATTCTAGGAGCCTCACAGACAGACCAGGCTACACAACTGTCATTCTAGGAGCCTCACAGACACAACTGTCATTCTAGGAGCCTCACAGACAGACCAGGCCACACAACTGTCATTCTAGGAGCCTCACAGACAGACCAGGCCACACAACTGTCATTCTAGGAGCCTCACAGACAGACCAGGCTACACGACTGTCATTCTAGGAGCCCCACAGACAGACCAGGCTACACAACTGTCACACACATGCAGAGGGCCTCGGTTGGTCCCATGCAGACTCCCTAACTGTTGGTTCAGAGTCTATGTGCTCCCAGGAGCTCAGGGACCATACCCCCCCCCCCAATCCAGTTTACCCAGGAGATCTATTTCCCCTTCCCAGGGAAATGCATGCACCACTCTTTGGCCCTCTTTGTTATCTAGCCTCTATGGGGCTGTGGACTTTAGGCTGGTGATCCTGTATTTTACTTCTAATAAAGGATACCAATTTTTAGTACCAAAAATTAATTAATTGTGCCTGATCCCTGAGACCTCATCAGGATCAGCTTACACATACACCTCAAACGGGTCTTCTGGCTGCCACATGTTACACAGTTCCAAGCCACTAACACATTTTTAGGTTTGTTATGACAACACCCCACTCTTGGTTCTAAAATCTGTATTAGCTAGGATTGCCATAGGACTTCCCAGCTTCCTTCCCTTCCCTTTCCCCACTCTTACCCCAAACCCTAAACTTTCCTACCTTTATTCTTCTTTTGAAACAGGGTCTCATGTAGCTCAGGAAGGCCTTGAACTCATTATGTAGACAGACTGACCTAACCTGATTCTAACAGTACTCCCCAGTGCTGGGTTACAAGTATGAGCTACCATGCCCAGCCTTTCCAGTCTTAGAAGGACATTTCATACTGAGTTAGGGCCACACCTTAGACATTTCTGGACCTCTTTAATGTTCTGTCTCCAAATACAGTCACGTCATCAGAGCTTTAATACACGAATGGGCTTTGAGTGGGACACAGTTCAATATGACAGTATTCCCCTTAACAGCTGCAAAAGTTTACTAGCTGTCAACTCCCGAGTAAGAGGTATGCTTGGCCCTCCATCCCCTTCTCCAGAGCAGTGAAGATGGCAGAAGCCGCTAGTAAATGTCTGCTTTTCTGATGGGGAGGGCAGAAAGTTACATTTTCTCACTGCTCATGCATAGTTGGCTGCTTTTTACACCGAAGCTTTCTGTACTTCATAACCTTTTAATTAAATAAACTGGCTGTGTACAAAGCTGCACTCCCGGGTGTGGCCATGTTGTGATCTACTGTGGAGAATTCCAGGGTACTGAACCTCGTGGGAGCCACGGAGGATTTCACTGCACGTTTATTCTGGACTCACTTTAAACAAAGTGAGTAATGTTGTCTGAACCTCACTGTTCAGAAGGTTCTCCAGTGTCCGCGATGAGAGGGCCTCTCACCACACACTCGGCCTCCCAAACGCAGACTGAGGGCGTTTGTGTTTATTCTGTCACTGCGTCTCAGAGGCCCATCTTGTTCAGCTCTGCCCACATGCCTGTGATCCAGCCCAGGGTGTCACACCCTCCATTCACAAGCTTCCTTCATCCACCAGCCAGGAGTTAAGGATCTGAGGCCACCACCTTTGGATCTGTCACAATGCAATGCTTCTTTAGCCCATTGTCTCTAAACTTAAGGGCCCAAATGCCCCTGTTTCTGACAAATAGCTACTCTAGGACTGGTCCCAGCCTGGCCCCCTTGATGTAACATATTTACCATAGGATCAATTTCCCCAGGCCTTGAATCCTGTATTGGCTCAGGTGAGGTTTCCCCTGAATGAAACAAAAAGGATTTCAGTTTGGGGAGTCAAAGTCTTGGGAGGATGGATGAAAGAATGGTAAATGGGTGTTACTGGTTCAACCATGCACCTGGAGATGTCCCGACTTCAGTGATCCCCTGGCAGCCTGAGCAGGGATGGCTGGGAACACCTGGCGACCAGGCCACCTTAACACATTTATCCCAAAGCCCCTTTGCCTCAGATTCTCTAATGGCCTGAACTGAAAGAGACATGTGTGTATATATGTATATGTGTGTGGTGTGGAGTCACCTCATATTAAAAGTTAGAAAAATTTCATTTGAGAAATGGACATTAGCCTATATATCAACCATTTACCTCAGTAGTTTTCTCTAAAAAACATTTAATATTCATAAACACATATAATGTGTTTTGATCAAACCCACCCATTCCCTTACTTCTACTTCCTCCCCCATCCAGCAAACCTTCCTTTCTCAACTTTCTGTGCTTTCTGTCCTTTTAAAAGAATAACTATTGTCTAATTACTTTTCTCTTGCTGTGATAAAACATCATGCCCAAGGGGAACTTAAAGAAGAGAGAGTTTGCTTTGAGTTCTGGCTCCAGAGTGATTCTGAGCTCATGATGTTGGAGTTGGGCGTGGTAGGAAAGGGCAGGTGTGGCAGTAGCTGCAGGGTGTGCAGGGCTCATGCTTTTTGTAACCATGGAGTAGAGTGCAGTAAAGAGACTTTTCACCAAAATTAAACCAAGAATAGGTAAGCAATTTAAACAGACCTATAAGCCCTAGTGAAATAGAAACAGTCATCAAAAGTCTCCCAACCAAAAAAAAGCCCAGGGCCAGATGGCTTCACTGCAGAATTCTACCAGAAATTCAAACAAGAGCTAATTCCAGTACTCCTCAAATTGTTCGACACAATAGAAGCAGAAGGTTCGTTGCCAAACTCTTTTTATGAGGTTACCCAAGCCACACAAAGACATAACTAAGAGAATTACAGACCAATGTCCCTCATGAACATTGATACAGAAATATTTAACAAAATACTGGCAATTTGAATTAAAAAACACATATGAGAAATCATCCACCATGATCAAGTAGGCTTCATCCCAGGGATGCAGGCATGATTCAACATTCGAAAATCTATCAGTGTAATCCAGCATATTAAACAAACTGCAAAAGAAAAACCACATGATCATCTCACTAGATGCTGAAAAAGCCTTTGACAAAATACAACACCCCTTCATGATAAAGGCCTTGGAGAGATCAGGGATATCAGGAACATACCTGAACATAATAAAAGCAATATACAGCAAACCAATAGCCAACATCAAACTAAATGGAGAGAAAATCAGTGCAATTTCTCTAAATTGGGAACAAGACAAGGCTGTCCACTCTCTCCATATCTCAATATTGTACTTGAAGTCCTAGCTGGAGCAATAAGACAACAAAAGGAGATCAAGGGGATACAAATTGGAAAGGAAGAAGTCAAACTCTCACTATTTGCAGATGATATGATAGTTTACATAAGTGACCTGCAAAACTCTACCAGGGAACTCTACAACTGATAAACACCTTCAGAAAACTGGCAGGATACAAGATTAAAAAAAAAATCAGTAGCCCAACTATATACAGACAACAAATGGGCATAGAAAGAAATCAGAGAAACATCACTCTTTACAATAACCACAGACAACATAAAATATCTTGGGGTAACACTAACCAAACAAAAGACCTGAGAGGTCTGGCACTTGAATCTTTAAAGAAAGAAATTAAAGAAGATGTCAAAAAATGGAAAGATCTCCCATATTCTTGGGTAGGTAGGATCAACATATAAAAATGGCAATCTTGCCAAAAGTACTCTACAGATTCAACACAATCCCCATCAAAATCCCAGCACAGTTTTTCACAGACCTTGAAAGAATAATACTCAACTTTATATGGAAAAACAAAAAAACCCAGGATAGCCAAAACAATCCTTTATAATAAAGCAACTTCTGGAGGCATCACCATCCCTGACTTCAAGCTCTATTATAGAGCCATAGTCCTGAAAACAGCTTGGTATTGGCACAAAAATAGACAGGTAGACCAATGGAATTGAATTGAAAACCCTGATATTAACCCACATACCTAAGAACACCTGATTTTTGATAAAGATGCTAAAGTTATCCAATGGAAAAAAGAAAGCATCTTCAACAAATGGTGCTGTCATAACTGAATGTGGACATGTAGAAGATTGTAGATCTATATCTATCGCCATGTACAAAACTTAAGTCCAAATGGATCAAAGGCCTCAACATAAATCAAGCGACACTGAACCTCTTAGAAGAGAAAGTGGGAAGTACCCTTAAATGGATTGGTACAAGAGACAGCTTCCTGAACATAACACCAGTAGCACAGACACTGAGATCAACAATTAATAAATGGGACCTCCTGAAACTTAGAAGCTTCTGTAAGGCAAAGGACACAGCCAACAAGACAAAACGGCAGCCCACAGAATGGGAAAAGATATTCACCAGCTCCATATCTGACAGAAGTCTGATCACCAAAATATTCAATGAGCTCAAGAAGCTAGCCACCAAAATACCAAACAATCCAATTAAAAAGTGGGGTGCAGAACTAGAGAATTCTTAATAAAGGAATCTAAAATGGCTGAAAGACACTTAAGAAAGTGCTCAACATCCTTAGCCATCAGGGAAATGCAAATCAAAACAACTCTGAGATACCATCCTACACCCACCAGAATGGCTAAAATCAAAAACTCCAATGACAGTGTATGCTGGAGAGGATGTGGAGAAAGGGGAACACTCCTTCATTGCTGGTGGGAGTGCAAACTTGTAAGACCACTTTGGAAATAAGTATGGTGGTTTCTCAGGAGAATGGGAATCAGGCTACCTCGAGGTCCAGCAATTCCTCTCTTGGGCATATATCCAAAGTATGCACACACATACAACAAGGACATCTTTTCAACCATGTTCATAGCAGCGTTGTTTGTAATAGCCAGAACCTGGAAGCAGCCTAGATGCCCCTCAACCGAAGAATGGATAGAGAAAATGTGGTTCATTTTCATAATGGAGTACTACTCAGCAGAAAAAAAAAAACAAAAAACAACGAAATCTTTAAATTTGAAGGCAAATGGATGGAACTGGAAGAAAACATTCTAAGTGAGGTAACCCAGTCACAGAAAGACAAGCAGGATATGTTCTCACTCATATATGGATATTAGACATAGAGCAAAGGACTACCAGCCTACAATCCACACCACCAGAGAAACTAGGAAACAAGGAGGTCCCCAAGAGAAGAACGCATGGTCCCCCCCCCCCAAGAAGGGGAGGAGGACAAGAACCCCTGAGCAAATTGGGAGCATGGTGGGAGAGAGGAGGGAGGTGGGAAGGGGAGAGGGGGAGAAGAGGAAAGGGGAGGGGAACAGGAGAGAACAAGAGGACTGAGACGGGAGGAATAGAGGAGAACAAGAAAGGAGATGCCTTGATAGAGGGAGCCAGTAGAGGTTTGGAGAGAAGTCTGGCACAGGGGAAAAGTTAGGGGATCCACAGAGATGACCCCAACTAAGAATCCAGGCAGTGGTGGAGAGGCTGCTTTGATGCCCTTCCTCTATAAGATTGATGACTACCTTGGTTACCATTCCTAGAGCTTTCATCCAGTAGCTGATTGAAGCCGAAACAGACACACACAGCTAAACACTGAGGCATACTCCTGGAATCCAGTTGTGGAGAGGGAGGAGGGATGAGCAAAGGTGCCAAGATGGTGTTGGAGAAACCCGCAGAAACAGTTGACCTGACCTCGTGAGAGCATGGAGACCCTAGTTATAAAGCTGGGGAACCAGCATTGGGCCAAACCAAGCTCTCTGAATGTGGGTGCCAGCTCGGAGGCCAGGGAAGTCTATGGGACCTCTAACAGTGGAGCCAGTCTTTATTCCTAGAGCACAAATGGACTTTAGGAGCCCATTCCCTATGGAGAGATACTATTGCAGCCCAGATACAAGAAAGAGGACCTAGGCCCTCCCCCAAATGATGTGATGGACTTCCTAGGTCCTCCCCCAAATGATGTGATGGACTTCCTAGGTCCTCCCCCAAATGATGTGATGGACTTTGATGGTTCCCGGTGGAGGACATCACTATTCTTGGGGAGTGGGTAGGGTGTGGGTGGGTGGGTAAGTGGAGAGCATGGGAGGATTGGAGGGTGAGGGAAAGGGAGGGTTGATATGTAAACAAGAGTGCTTCTAAAATAAAAAATAAAAAATAAAAAACAAAAAAAGAAACTTTTCACTCTCAAAGCTCTCACCCCTAGTAATATACTTCCTCCGGCAAGGCTGTACCTCCCAAACCTCCCCAAACAGCACTACCAAATGGGAACCAGGTGTTCAAATGCCCGAGATTATGGGGTTTACTTCTCATTCAAATCACCACACCCTCTGAGTCCATTCAGTGTGACTTGCATGTGCATGGGTGTGGGACTATGTACTGGAACAAGAGGAGCCTCCCAGCCTCCCAGGACCAACAGCCCTGAAGACTCTCTTCTTCTCAGTAGCCAGCAGTCACCAGTAGCTCCTCAGGGGTGCGGTTTTTTTTTTTTTGCCCCTTTCCCACCATGCTGGATTTAGGCTGGTTTTGTTCCAAGTCTTATGCATACAGTTCCATAGATGTGTGTTGCATGTGTGCAGCTCTACTGTCATGCCAGGTAATACATACGCTCAAGATGTATCTTCTCCCTGAATATTAACTTCTATTTACTGCAGAAAGAAGATAATCAGATGAGGATTGAGAAATGCACTAATTCATGGGTCTGAAGATAAGAAAGCAGAGGGCTAAAATTTTATTACTGTGTCCATTTAGCAGCTTAATAACATTAGGTTCTCCAATAGGGCCAATGATTTAGTAAGTGACATGTTTTTGACTCAGCTAATGGCACCAAGTCATGGATTCCATTTTTGGGAGTGGGCTTTAAGTCCAAGCAGAAAGTAGTTGGTTACTTCCATAACGTTCATGCTACACTTGCGTGAGTGGGCATGTCTTGCCAGTCAGTCAGTCATTATGGTAGCCTGCAGGGTTCACACCTAGGTAAGATTATTGATGACTTTTCTCCTCTGATAGTGTGATAGAACTGTTCAGCACTATGAAAGCTATTCAGTAGGGATGAAACTTCCATGTTGAAATTTCTCCATGTCCTGTGACACAGGTAGATGGTGTCTTCAGCAACAGGGTCTTACTATCAAGTTCTGAAAAGCCAAGGACAATGGCAGTAGCTGTGATCATTCTGAGGGTGTGGTATCTATGCTGTCTCACTGACCAACAACTCCAGGAAACCCATCCCTGGCACTGAGCTTTTTATTTGATAACCAGTGGTATCTGGGAGAGGCATTGTCACCCTGCTGTAGGGCAACTTCACTTAAACCTCTTTATATACCCCAGGGAGCTATTTCAGTAGCAAGTTTTCATATGACATTTTCTTTTCTTCTTTTCCGAATTATATCTATATCTATCTATCTATCTATCTATCTATCTATCTATATATATATTTAATTTACATTAGAAACAAGCTTGTCTTCCACGTCAATCCCAGTTCCCTTCCCTCCTCCCCTGCTCCCCACCAGCCCCCTATGCCATCCCCTTTCTGCTTCCCAGGGAAGGTGAGGCCTTCCATGGGAGATCTTCAAAGTCTGTCACATCATTTGGAGCAGGGCCTAGGCCCTCCTCTGTGTGTCTGGGCTGAGAGAGTATCCCTCTATGTGCAATGGGCTCCCACATTCGTATACTGGGGATAAATACTGATCTACTACCAGAGGCCCCATAGATTCCCGAGGCCTCCTCACTGACACCCACATTCAGGGAGTCTGGATCAGTCCTGTGCTAGTTTCTCAGCTATCAGTCTGGGGTCGATAAGTTCCCCCTTGTTCAGGTCAGCTGTTTCTATGGGTTTTGCCAGCTTGGTCTTGATCCCTTTGCTCATTACTCCTCCCTCTCTGCAGCTGGATTCCAGGAGTTCAGTTCTGTGTTTAGCTGTGGGTGTCTGCTTCTGTTTCCATCAGCTAATGGATGAAGGCTCTAGGATGGCATATAAGGTAGTCATCAATCTCATTATTGGGCAAGGGCATTTAAGGTAGCCTCTCCACTATTGCTTAGATTCTTAGTTGGGGTCATCCTTGGACATTCCCTAGTGTCAGATTTCTCTTTAAACCTATAATGGTTCTTCTATTATGGTATCGTATTCTCTCTCTCTCTCTCTCTCTCTCTCTCTCTCTCTCTCTCTCTCTGGTTTTTTGAGACAGGGTTTCTCTGTATTGCTTTGGAGGTTGTCTTAGAACTCGATATGTAGACCAATTGGCCTTGAACTCACAGAGATCCACCTGCCTCTGCCTCCCGAGTGCTGGGATTAAAGGCGTGCGCCACCAATGCCCGGCGGTATCTTTTTTCTTGCTCTCTTCCTTTCTTCCCCGACTCAATCTTCCTGCTTCCTCATGTCCTCTTCTCCCTTCCTCTTCTCCCCTTCTCTTTCTCCTAACTTCTTCTCCCCTCCCCCATGCTCCCAATTTACTCAGGAGCTCTTGTCCTTTTCCCCTTCTTGGGGGTGGGAACCATGTATGTCTCTCTTAGGGATCTCCTTGTTTCCTAGCTTCTCTGGCAGTGTAGATTGTAGGCTGGCAATCCTTTGCTCTATGTCTAAAATCCATATATGAGTGAGTACATACCATGTTTGTCTTTCTGTGACTGGGTTACCTCGCTCAGAATGGTTTCTCCTAGTTCCATCCATTTGCCTGTGATTTTCAAGATTCCATTTTTTTTTCTGCTGAGTAGTACTCCATTGTGTAAATGTACCACATTTTCTCCATTCTTCAGTTGAGGGGCAAGTAGGTTACTTCCCGGTTCTGGTTATTACAAATAATGCTGCTATGAACATAGTTGAACAGATGTCCTTGTTGTATGAATGTGCGTCCTTTGTGTATATGCCTAAGAGTGGAATTGCTGGATCTCATGGTAGACTGATTCCCGTTTTCCTGAGGAATCTCCATACTGACTTCCAAAGTGGCTGTACCAATTGGCACTCTCACCAGCAGTAGAGGAGTGTTCCCCTTTCTCCACGTCCTCTCCAGCATAAACTGTCCTTTGACTTCTTCCTTTCCAATTTGTATCCCCTTGATCTCCTTTTGTTGTCTTATTGCTCTAGCTAGAACTTCAAGTACAATAGTGAAGAGATATGGAGGGAGTGGGCAGCCTTGTCTTCTTGATTTTAGAGGAATCATGTTGAGTTTCTCTCCATTTACTTTGATTTTGGCTGTTGGTTTACTGTATATTGCTTTTATTATGTTCAGGTATGTTTCTGTTATCCCTGATCTCTCCAAGACCTTTATCAAGCCTTTATTTTGTCAAAGGCTTTTTCAGCATCTAGTGAGATGATCATATGGTTTTTCTTTTGCTTTTGTTTATATGGTAGATTACATTGATAGATTTTCGAATGTTGAACCATCCCTGGGATGAAGCCTACTTGATCATGGTGGATGATTTCTCTGATGTATTCTTGGATTTGATTTGCCAGTATTTTATTGAGTATTTTTGCATCAATGTTCATGAGGGATATTGGTCTGTAGTTCTCTTTCTTAGTTGTGTCTTTGTGTGACTTGGGTACCAAGGTAATTGTAGCATCATAAAAAGAGTTTGACAATGAACTTATTATGTGGAACAATTTGAGAAGTATTGGTATTAGCTTTTCTTTGAATTTCTGGTCGAATTCTGCACTGAAGTCATCTAGCCCTGGGCTTTTTTGGTTGGGAGACTTTTGATGACTGTTTCTATTTCATTAGGGGTTATAGGACTGTTTAAATTGCTTATCTATTCTTGATTTAATTTTGGTAAGTGATATCTATCCAGAAAATTTCCATTTCCTTTAAATTTTTGAATTTTGTGGAGTACAGGTTTTGAAAGTATGACCTCAAGATTCTCTGGATTTCCTCAGTGTCCATTGTTATGTTAGTTTCTGATTTTGTTAATTTGTGTGTTCTCTCTCTGCCTTTTGGTTAGTTTGGATAAAGGTTTGTCTATCTTGTTGATTTTCTCGAAGAACTCGCTCTTTGTTACATTGATTCTTTGAATTGTTTTCTTTATTTCTACTTTATTGATTTCAGCCCTCAGTTTGATTATTTCCTGGCATCCATTCCTCTGGGGTGAGTTTACTTCTTTTTGTTCTAGAGCTTTCAGTTGTTCTGTCAATTCTCTAGTGTGACTTTTCTCCAGTTTCTTCATGTGGGCACTTAGTGCTATGAACTTTCCTCTTGGTACTGCTTCAAAGTGTCCCATAAGTTTGGGTATGTTGTGTCTTCATTTTCATTGAATTCTAGGAAGTCTTTAATTTATTTCTTTATTTCTTTCTTGACTCAGGAATGGTGCAATTGGGTGTTGTTTCATTTCCATGAGTTTGTAGGGTTTCTGCAATTTGTGTTGTTGTTGAATTCTAACTTTAAAGCATGGCGGTCTGATAAGATACAGGCGATTATTCTAATTTTTTTGTACCTGTTGAGATTTGCTATGTTGCCGAATATGTGGTTGATTTTAGAGAAGGTTCCATGTGGCGCTTAGAAGGTATATTCTTTTGTGTTTGGATGGAATGTCCTATAGATGTCTGTTAAACCCAATTGGGTTGTAACATCTATTAGTTCCTTTGTCTCTTTGTTAAGTTTCTGTCTGGTGGTCCTGTCTAATGGTGAGAGTGGGGTGTTGAAGTCTCCCACTATAACTGTTTGAGGTCTTATGTGTGACTTAAGTTTTAGTAATGTTTCTTTTATGAACGTGGTTGCCTTTGTATTTGGGGCATAGATGTTCAGAATTGAGACTTCTTCCTGATGGATTTTTTTCTGTGATGAATATGAAATGGCCTTCTTCATCTCTTTTGATTGATTTTGGTTTGAAGTCTAATTTGTTCGATATTAGGATAGCTACACCAACTTGTTTATTGCGTCCATTTGATTGGAAAATCTTATCCCAACCCTTTACACTGAGTTAATGTCTGTCTTTGAAGTTGAGGTGTGTTTCTTGTATTCAGCAGAAGGATGGATTCTGTCTTCATATCCATTCTGTTATCCTGTGTCTTTTTATAGGCAAGTTAAGACCATTAATATTGAGGGAAATTAAGGACCATTGGGTGCTAATTCTTGTTTGTTTTGGATTTGTTGTTATTGGTGGTATTGTGTGGATTTACCCTGCTTTTTCTTTTGGCTTTTGGTAAAGTGGGATTATCTATTGCCTATGTTTTTGTGAGTATAGTTAACTTCCTTAGGTAGGAGTTTTCCTTCCAGTACTTTCTTTAGTGCTTGATTAGTGGATCTGTATTGTTTAAATCTGGTTTGCCTTCATATGTTACTTGGCCTTTTTCCTTTGCTGCTCTTAATATTTCTTTATTCTGTATGTTTGGTGTTTTGATTATTATGTGACAGAGGGGACTTTTTTGTAGTCCACTCTATTTGGTGTTCTGTAGGCTTCTTGTACTTTCATTGGCATGTGTTTCTTTAGGTTGGGAAAGTTTTGTTCTATAATTTTGTTGAATATGTTTTCTGCACCTTTGAGTTGGGTTTCTTCACCTTCTATACCTATTATTCTTAGGTTTGGCCTTTTCATGGTGTCCCATATTTCCTGGATATTCTGTTAGGGTTTTGTTGGACTTAAGACTTTCTTTGGTCCATGAATTTATTTCTCCTAGTGTATCTTCAATGCCTGGGATTCTCTCTTTCATCTCTTATATTGTGTTGGTTATGCTTGCAGCTGTAGTTCCTGATCATTTACCCATCTTTTCTAATTCCAGCATTCCCTCAGACTGTTTTTTTTAATTGTCTCTATTTCAGCTTTCAAACCTTGCACTGTTTGAATTGTTTCTTAAAATATTTGGTTTGTCTTTTCTTCCATTTCTTTAAAGGATTTTCTCATTTCCTCTCAGGGTCTCTATCATCTTTATGAAGTTGTTTTTAAGGTGGTTCTCTTCTGCTTCATCTGTGTTGGGATGTTCAGGTTTTGCTGGTGTAGAGTCCCTAGACTCTGGTGGTGTCATATTGGTTTTTCTGTTGTTGAATGTGTTGTCTTCCCATCCCTTCTTCCAGTGGCTGCAGGTGGGGTCTTTTCCTTAGCTGTTGGGTACGGATCCTAGGTTCTCTTCCGGTGGATGCAAGCAGGTCCTATACTCTGATGGGTCTCACGGTGGGTGCAGGCAGGTCTGAGGCACTCCTCCAGGTGGGTGGGAGCAGGACTAGCACAGCTATGTCAGCAGATTTGCAGTTGCTTGTTCCTCTGGGGGTGAGTAGACCTGCCTGCAGTCCCCAGGACAGGAGATCTGAGGGTGGTCAAGGGGAAGTTGGGCCTGATGCAGGGGCCCAAGCTCAGCTCCCCCCTGGGTGGGGGCAGAAGTAGCCCAGTGAAATCTCCAGACTCCCAGTTGCTTCTCATGTTGCATTTTCAGTTCTTTATAGAACTGGTTATGTGTCCTTGCACTCCCTTGTCTTCATGGTTCTGTTTTTCTAAGATTTAGTTTTCATTGTTTGTGTGTGTATATGTGTATGTACATGTGTGTAGGTGTCTGTGGAAGCCAGAGGAGGGCACTGGATCCCCCAAAGTGGAGTCACAAATGGTTGTGAGCTGCCTGGTGTAAGTGTTGAGAACTGGACTTGAGTGCTCTGGAAGAGCAGTGTATGCCCTTGGACTGCCCTGATTTACCTCAGGACCTTTCCATAAATGCAGGTCGTTTTCTTGTTCACTCACTGAAAATGGTGATATCCAAATTAAAAAAAAAAAAAAATCTGAGCTTGTGTGTTTGTGTGTGTGTGTTTTGTTACACTAGATAAATCTGAAACTACTTTTCCTAAGAGTGGTGATGCAAGCATAAAGACTTCTGATTGGGTTAATAGAAAACCACATATGAAATAAACACTAGGGTTTTGTGGAAAGAGTTATGCAGCAAAATTCTACTGAAATTTGGAAAAGCAAGTGCAAGCCATCAAAACATATATTCTTTATCGATAACTGTGTCTGAGCTAGAATTCAATAAGCCTAGCTCCTGCACCTCCAGTGCACAAAATGACTTTGTTGTTTGCCTGCTTTTGTTTTTGCAGTGCTGGGGATTGAAGCCAGGATCTTGTGTATGCTGGCAAACAATTCCACAGTGGAGCTCCAACCCCAGCACCCAAAATAACTGTTATTAACTGGATCATGTGGAGATAATTTTCACAAGGGAATCATGTCACCCGATTGATTGGTTATGCCGATTTTGGTAACACTGAATCAAGACAAAATATTTAGGAATAATGTTAGTACAGAATGTTCTAGGTCAATAAGAAAGCCCCTCCAAAACATGACATATTTATTAACATAGAGGTCAACAAATGAAAAGCTACCTTCCCATCTTGGTCAGAACATCTCAGTGTAATGAACTTGCCTCCCAACTGTAATTCATAGTATTATTCAATTTGATAAGAATTCCAGTGAGCTTTTTGTGTTGATGCAGACTACAAATTAATTTTATAATTCATATGGAAAGATTAACAGTTATCGGAGACTGCTACAGAATTACTGCTCGGAAGGCTTCAGGAGGACTCTCCCATCTCAATATGGAAATGACCTGCAAGCACCTATCATATGGCACATGCATAGCTAGTTTAACATAACAATAAAATTAGACTCAAATAATTAAAAATGTGTAGTATTTCAAAAAGGAGAAGTTTCAGATTTACTGTGGTGAAGAGAATTAAATGGGGCCTGGTGAGCCATTTGAAAAGTGATAAAATGCCACTCCTCATCTTGTACATGGGAATTCCACAATAGAGTACAGCTCTAAATAGGAAAAAATACTCCCCAAGTATTTTGTAAAACTAGAAATATTTCTACAAAGAAAATAAAAACAAACACATCGGAACCTGTGGGATGCAATGGAAGTACTTCTTGGGAGGAAGCTTGTAACTATTGATACCTACGGTAATAAGCCAAAGAGGGGCTAGTGAGATGGCTCAGTGGGCAAAAGTGCCTGCCAGCAAGCCCGAAGACCTGAGTTTGGTCCCCAGGATCCATCGCATGGACGGAAATAACCCATTTCTACAAGTTGTCTTCTGACCTCCACATGTATACCATGAGGTGTGCCACCGTTTACTCGACTAAATATATACTGTAAAAAATCAAATAAAAAACTCGACAATACACCTAAAGGCCTTAGAAAGACAAGAGCAAGCCCATCTCAAAATTAATAGAAGGGGAAAAAAGATCAAAGCTGAAATTAATTAAATAGAAACTAAATGAACAATGTACCAACGAAGCAAAGAGTTTTTTTTGAAAGGATAAAAATAAGATTGGCAGACTTTTCATAAAGCTAGCCCAAAGAAAGAAGGGACACTAATGAAATTAGCGATGGGAAGGGGATAATATGGAGGGTGATCAGAAATCCAGGTCAGCAGGATTCTTTTCAAAAGCCATACTCTAATAAATTGTAAAATCTAGGACACATGAAGATGCAAAAACCCTGAACAGAACAGTAATGATCTGATCAACAAGACTGAAAAAAACAGCCCCCCGCCCAAAGTCCATGACCAGAAAGCTCCACCGATGAATTCTCCCAGACCTTTACAAAACAAACACCAGTACTTCTGAGGTTATTCCAAGAAAAATAGTGAAGAAACATTTCCAGAGTCTTTTTATAAAGATACTATCACCTGATAACCAAAATCAGATGAGAAAAGAGAAGGAGGAAGAGACAGCTAAAGGCCAATTCCTTTGATGAACACAGATGTGAAAGATTTCAGTAAGAATAAGATACTTGCAAACTGAATTCAACACATTAAAAAGATCATACATCATGATAAAGTTGTATTCATTCCAGGAAATGATGAGCATAATACAGCATATAAACAGAATCAAGGAGAACAACTACAGATCCATTCAACTGATGCAGAAAAAGCCTTGACACAAACTGACATCCCTTCATAATAAAAGCCCTAAAGAAAGCTGGACTAGAAGGACCAGACCTCAGAGTAATTAGGACTATAGAGTTATAGCCAATATTAATATTGACAGAGAAAAGACAGAAAACATTGCCCCTAAAATCAGAAATGAGGCAAGCTTATCTGTCAACATTACTCTTGTGTAGTGTATGAGATTATAGTTGGAGCAAGAGAGAGAAATATGTGCAAATAGGAAAGGGAAAAGTCAGGTAATGCCTGTTTGCAGATGCTATGATTCTGTCCTTTTCCCAGAAGTGTCTGAGATCGGATAAATGTTTTCAACAAATAGCAGGATACAAAGTCAATATATAAGAAATCAGTAGCTTCCTACACACAAACGACAAACTCATTGGAAAAGAAGTCAGGGAAATAATCATATTTGCGATAATTTTACCAAAGGAAATACCAAGGAGTAAAATAAATGCTAATGACTTTACAATGAAATTGTAATGACTTTACAATAAAGAAATTGAGAAACTAGAAGATGGCAAACAAAACAAAATGGAACAAAACAAAAAACAAACAAAAAAAAGAAAACCCTTCCATATTCTTAGTCTGGCAGAAAAAATCAAAGCAGCCCTAACAGAAATTCAAATGACATTCTTCATGGAAATAGAAAAATCCTAAAATTCATATGGAAACATAAGAGTCTGAGTATCCAAAGCAACACTGAGCACAAAGGTCAATGCTATAAGTATCATAGCACCTGACAGGATTATACTACAAAGCCATCTGAACAAAAACGGCACATACTGGATCCAAAGTCATGAAGACCAAAGGAGAATAGGAAATTCAGAAGCAAACTTAAGCATCTTCAACTATCTGATTATTGACAAGATGGCACAAAGGACACACTGGAAAACAATGACAAGTGGTTCTGGAAAAACTGAAGACCTCCGGAGGTTTCTCCTCCTGTAGAAACGTCAACTCGGAGTGATCAAAGCAAAACTCTGCAACTATTAGTTTATTAGCATCGCCCGGATTCAATGTTCAGTACTCCTCCTCAAATTACATAAAAACAAATGGAAAGAACCGAAGTCAAAATTACATAATAAACAACACTACTCCATCATAAAAGTGTGTAAAAGTACAAGAATGTTACTTTAACACATTGGCACTTTCAGAGAATGATAATCCCCCCAAAAATCACAAAATTGTGGAATTATTCCTTAAAGTGATAAGCCGATTAACATGACTCTAATGAATGACTTTGGATTTTATAAAGAAAAAGCCCAAATGAACTGGACAATGATACTAAGATGCAGTGCTTTTCTTTCTTTGTATCTGATTTATAAAGGACAAATCACAATATGGGAAAATACAACCTTATTTTAATTTTAAAAATAAAAGCTGGCTCAACTAATTAAAAATATTTTTAAATTGTCACATTTCCCAAGCAATCCATATTTAGCTAAATGAGCAAAGGAATTTAGCCCACGTTCTTATAGCCTTTGCTGGCTCTAATGTCGACAAAATGCTTCATATTGCAGTCTTGGGCTTGAAGCTCATAGTATGGAGGATACATTCCTAAGTCTTTAATAGGAAAACTGCCAAGTGTCACTCCTGTTCTATAGTAGTGGTAAAGAATACAGAATCCTCCCTAGAACACACTTTTCTATTAGTCCTTCAGGGACATTGTAATGTCAAGGAAACTCCGTTTTATGCTAGACACCCATCTTGGTACCCACTGGCCATTTGTCTCTGACTCCAGTCCCTGGAAGAGAAGTTCCCAGTAATCCTGACTCAGTGACCATCCCCTAAATGTGCAGCCCTGACTATCTACTTGTTAGGATATGGCTAACTGCTTTTTGACTTCTGTAACCTGCTTATGTAGACATTCAATGACTATTTTGAGGTTACCTTGACTACCTAATCTTGGCAGAGCAGAATAGCTCTTGCCTTGCTTGTGCAGATATACAAGGCCTTCTTGTGGTTTTGTCTTAAAATTCCTTCCCTCACCCCACTTTGCATGGGAATCTCTGATTTGGATCAGAGCTTGTTGCCCTGCCAGCAGCTTTAATGAATTTAAGTAGTTATAATCAGGATTGAGCTAATGGTCTTTGCCCAGGCGGGGTCATGAACTCCGTAACACAGACTTTCAGGTTATTTGACTCTAATATTTCCATGGTGTGGTACAATCAACTATTCTTAACTTTACAAGTAGATTATGTGAAAACTGTCATTCAGTTGATCATGACCTTGGAGTTTCAACTGAGGATGAAAATGTTTTAACTTTTGTTACCCCCATCACAATACGCAGGGGTGTAGACAAAACCTTTTTTTTTTCCAGCTAACAATATGCAAAGAAAAATACTGTAATAATTCATGACTCAAAATGGGCAAAACTAAAAACTAGCTCCCCCTTGAGAAGAAAAATTTCAGACCTATGAAAAAGACAATAATACTCATTATAGAAAAAAATGCATTTACTTAGAAGCATTTAGAATTTCAACAAAACAGCTGCACCTTTTTTCAATTACAGAGTGGTATTCTGTTATGCTGTTCCTGCCAGGTGCTGCAGTCGCCTCAGAGCAAATAACACATGGACACCATATTAGTTATAATACTGTTGGCCGTTGACTAGGGCTTCTTATTGAGTAGCTCTGTCTTAATTATTAACCCATTTCTATCAATCTAAGTATTTTCACGTGGTCTTATCTTACCGGAGGAGTCCGAACCTGTTACTCCTCTTGCATCCTGCATGGTGACTGACCTTCGTACCTTTTCCCAGAATCCTCCTTGTCTCCTGGTTCCACCTGTCGTCCTGCCTCATTGGGCACAGTACTTTATTCATCAAGCAATAAGAGAAACATGTGTACAGAAGACATCCCCATCAGGACTCAGCTAACAGCACAGTAATTATTTTTCCATAAGCTACATCAAAATAACTCAAGATCAAAAGCAAAACAAAAAGAAAAACACTCCTGTGGCATTTTGAAAGCAAGTTGCCCCCATAGGGAGTGGCACTATTAGGAGGTGTGGTCTTGTTGGAGGAAGTGTGTCACTGTGGAGCTGGGCTTTGAGGTCTCAGATATTCTCAAGCCATGCCCAGTGAGACAGACCACTTCCTGTTGCCTACATATCAAGATGTAAAACTCTCAGCTACTTCTCCAGCGCCATGTCTACCTGCACACAACCATGTCTCACCATGATGATAATGGACTGAACCACTAAACTGTGAGCCACTCCATTAAATGTTTTCCTTTATAAGAGTTGCTGTGATCAAGGTGTCTCTTCACAGCAATAGAAACCCTGACTAAGACAACTACTTTCCACATAGAAACTATTTGTACTGGGTACCAGCAAGAACGTGTTTTAAATTTCCATGCCAATTTCAAACCCCAGACTGTATCAGGCAGGGTTAGTGGCTATTAAAAATACCACCAGGATGGGGTGTCTACAGACACATTTGGGAGTGTGTTAACTACACACACACACACACACACACACACACACACACACACACACACACGCACGCGCGACACTATGCAGTTTAAAAACAAATCCTTACATCTTACACATCCTTATATTTCATTTTTTTTTGTCTTTAAAAGGAGTGAGCTGTATTCAAGGGGGTTAAATACATTAAAAAATGCCCAGCACGTCTAGTCCTTGGGGAAATGCAAATTAGAGCCCCGCTTAAATTCCATTTCACCCAGTCAGAACAGCTATCATCAAGAAAACAACAACAGGCTGGGCGTTGGTGACACACCCCTTTAATCCCAGCACTTTGGAGGCAGAGACAGGCAGATCTCTGTGAGTTCGAGGCCAGTCTGGTCTCCAGATCGAGTGCCAGGATAGGCTCCAAAGCTACACAGAGAAACCCTGTCTCGAAAAACCAAAAACAACAACAACAAAAAACCCAACAACAAACGCTGATGAGAGTGTGGAGGATAAGGATAAGGTCACTGATGGTGGGAATGCAAGTTAGTCTGACTTGTGTGGGAAGGACTATGAAAGTTCCTTAGAAAATAAAAGGTCAATATTACAGAGATGTCTGCATACTTGTGTTTATTGTGGTCCCATATATGATAGCTAAATTATGGAATAAGCCTAAGTGTCCATCAACAAACACATGGATAAAGAAAATGTGATATATTACTAAATACACAGTGGAGTTTTCCTTGGTCATAAGGAGAATAAAATAATGTTGTTTGCAATGAAACTGAGTTGGGAATGATCATATTAAGTGAAATAATCCAGTCCCGCCAAAGGTTTTGCATGTGTTCTTTCAAACATAGAAGCTAGGGGGAAAAGGAAAATTAAAAGTAGATATATAGTCGGGTGGTGGTGGTGACACACACCTTTAATCCCATCACTTGAGAGGCAGAGACAGGTGGATCTCTGTGGGTTCAAGGCCAGCCTGGTCTACAGAGTCAGTTCCAGGACAGCTAGGGCTATTACACAAAGAAACCCTGTCTTGAAAAACCAAACAAATCCAACCCAACCCAAATCAACCAACCAACAAACAATAGCCAAAAACCAAAAACCGAAACAAAGTGAGTTCAATGCCAGGTTGGGCTACACGAGACTTTGCCTTCCAAAGACAAAAAAAAAAAAAAAAAAAAAAAAAAAAAAAAAAAAAAAAAAAAAAGGCCGGGAAAGAGGTCTGGTAAAATGCCTGCCTGCAAACATGAAGATCTGAGTTTGGATTCCCTAGAACTCACATAAAAGCTGGGTATAGCAGCATATGTCTGTAATGCTAGCACTGTGGGAGCAGACAGACAGATCCCCAGGAGCTCACAGGCTGCTGGTCTAGCTGAAATGTAAGTTCTAGGCTCAGTAAAGGACCATGTCAAAAACTATGATGGAGAAGAAATGGAGGAAAGACATCGTGACATGTCTCTCGTCTCTACATGCCCAGGCATGGGTGAACACGTCCCTTATCTCACATACAAAAATAAACAATAAATAATAAACTATTGTGAACTATAGTTGCAGGACAATGTAACTTATCCTTCCTGTCTTAACTGACTAGATAACCTGTTATCCAATCTCTTGCTGTCTTTCATTGCTTTTTAAATATTTGGTCCCTAATTGCAGCATTTATCCTATGTTGTGAGGAGGTTTACAAAAACAAGGAAACATTTATCTGTTACAAAAGAACTTAATTCGGAGCTTTGTTTATTATGTTTTCTGGTAGAAAATGATAACAGATGAGGACACCTATGTGAGAAAGACACAGAAAAACTCTAATTACAAAGTAAAATAAGCAAATCTAAAAAGACTACATACTGGATGATTTTCAACTATGTTAAATTATAGGAAAGACAACTCTGTGAGGACTGTAGAAGAGGTCGGTGGTTGCCAGGAATTCTGGGCTAGGATTTGGGGCAGCAAGATTTCCCTAGATAATTGCTCTGCTGGTTTTAACTGTCAACTTGATAAAAATCTAGTGTCACCTGGGAAGAAAGTTTACTGAGGAATTGTCTAGAGTGGTTTGGTTTGTGGGCTTGTCTGTGGAGGATTGTCTTATTGATTTGGAAAGACTCAGTACACCCTGGGCATCGCCATTCCCTAGGCAGGGGGGCCTGAGCAGCCTAAGAGTAGAAAGGCAGGCAAGCAGGCAAGCAAGCATGCAAGCAAAGTGAAAACACTGGTTATTAGTTCCAATAAATGCCCACACTAATGTAAAGTGTTAGGGATGGGAAACCATGTGTGGAGGGAGAGGAACATGGAATGGCTCTATTTCCTATTAGCCTTCAATTGCTGAAAGCAAATTTAAAAATAACATACATTTAATTATTTTAAAATTACATTTATTCACTGTGTGTGTGTGTGTGTGTGTGTGTGTGTGTGTGTGTGTGTGTGTGTGTAGGTCAGAGGACAACTTGCAGGAGTTAGTTTTCTCCTACCATGTGGGTTGTGGGGATCAAACTCAGACTTCCTCCCTCTCTCTTTTCCTTCCTCCCTCCCTCATTATTTTTGAGACATCTGTATGGGTGTTTTGCCTGTATGTATATCTGTGTACCATACATGTTCCTGGTGTCCATGGAAGCCAGAAGAGAGCATCGGGACTTTTGGACTGGAATCACAGACAGTTGTAAGCTGCCATGTGGGTGCTGGGAATTGAACCAAGGTCCCCTGCAAGAGCAGCCAGTGCTCTTAACCACTGAGCCATCTCTCCAGTCCCACAGAATGATCTTTTTCATATGTTGCTGAATTTGGTGTGAAGGATTTTCATATTTCTGTTCAGCAAGGAGATTGGCTTCCATTTTCCTCTTTTCTATGTCTTTCTGTGGTTTTGCTAGTGGGAAAATACTGGCCCTGTAGAATTATGTTCTTTTGTGTTCTTTCCCTTTCTTATTTATGAGATACTTTCAGGGCATTCATGTTCGTTCTTCTCAAAGGTCTAGTAGATACATCAGCAAATCCATTAGTGTTTGGATCTTCTTTCTTGGGATACATTTTTTCTTACTAGTTCAATGTTGTTGCTTATTGTTGATACATTTGGGTGTTTTCCTTTATTTTATTTCAATATTGTTGGTTACTGGTAGGGGGAATGGTCTGCTCATTGCTAAACATTAGGAAGGATTGAAAAAATAAACTGTGAAAACAAAATATTTAATAACCTGTCCCAGACATACTACAAGGAGGCAATCTGGTCTTAGCTGCCCAAGAACTGGGTTTGTTGTGTCACTGGCATAGAATGAGTTATAGTTAAGAAGTCACAATAAGCATTTGGCAGTGACCTGGGCTTGAAGGCTCTTCCTAACATCAATAGATCCAAGGCCATTTTACATAGTTCCCCTGGAAATAGACAGATTTCAAGACCCAAAGAATTTCTTTCTTTTAGCCACACCCTCAGACTCTGATATGCCTCTCTGGGACCTTCGTTAACTATCTTCAAAGCATATTAATAGTGTTTTTTTTTCTTTTCCATTTGGGTATGGTGTGCATGCATGCCTGCATGTGAGTGTGTGTGTGTGTGTGTGTGTGTGTGTGTGTGTGTGTGTGTGAGTGTGTGTGTGTGTGTGTGTGTATGTGTGTGTGTGTGTGTGGTATATGCCTGTTTCCATGTGTGTGGGCGCATGTGGGTATTCATGCACTATGTTCAGGGCATGTTGCTGCTCCCTTATTCATCGAGGCAGGGCTTCTCCATCACACTACCTCTGTCCTTTCCAAGGCTAGAGTTACATGTAGGTCATCACACCTACCTGCCATTTATGTTGGCCCTATGGATCTGAACTTTGACCCTCATGCTTGTGTGGCAAGCACCTAACCACTGAGCCAGTTCCCTGGTAAAGGAAACTGAGTAGCTCCAGGTCACAGCCTAATTAGGTTAACAGAATCAGCACAGTTCTGTGCTGTATCTCTAATGTCCTTACAGGTGATAGAGAGAAAACTGCGCGGTTAGGCAGAGAAAATGGATAGATGCCATTAACCACTTTGGCAGCTTGTGGAAGGAGGAAAAATTATATTTCTTTAAATTCTCTGATCGAGTCACTCTCCTCCATGCCAAAGTGCATCAATTTTAGACATTTGTAGATGATAAAAATCTCACAAATCTACTCACACTTTTACAAAAAGATGGGTATGGTGGCACTCAGTGTTCAGGAGGTGAAGGCAGGAAGATCGGAGATTATAGCCAATGTGAATTGTATTGTCTCAAAACTATAAACAATAATAGGAAGGATGACAGATGCAAAATTTGTCACTTTGAGTCAAGTAAGTTTATGAGCAGGAGTGGTAAGAAAGATGAACTGAGTTTGTATTATGAGGAAAAATGATCTGTTTTTACATTTACTGTTGCTGTTTAAAAAATAACCAGTGAGTCCGGGCATGATAGTGCATGCCTGTAATCTCAGCACTTGCTTGCCCAAGTATGTGTTTTTCTTGATAACTGTTCCCACACAATATGTGTGTCTGTACAAGCTTCCTTTCTCATACCTGTGACCAAATATCTGAGCATAAGCAATTTAGGAAGGGAGGGAGGGAGGGAGGGAGGGAGGGAGGGAGGGAGGAAGGAAGGAAGGAAGGAAAGAAGGAAGGAAGGAAGGACTTATTCTGGCTCATGGTTTGAGGGCACCGCTTGTCATGGCGAGGAAGGAATGGAAGTAGAAGCAGCTCTGGGCTGTGGCAGCAGTAGTGTGAGGTAAGAGAGCAGAGATGGGACCAGTAGAGCAGTTGAGTAATAGCCTCAGGAACTGGCCCCAGCAACTCCTTTCCTCCTGGCTAGCCCATAGCTCCCAAAGGTTCCACTACTTCCCCAAACAGCACCACCAGCTGGCGAGCGAGTGTTCAAGCACAAGAGCCCGTGGGAGACATTTCATATTTAAACTGTCATAGTCCATTCACTTGGCTCCTCATGTCTTCAGCTTCCACAGCCACATAGCCAGCCAATCAGAGATTGAATATGCTGTTAGACCCACAGTGGCTGTATCTAAATATGACTATATAGTTTTTTTCTTTGCCATTATTCTCTAAGTTACATGATTTTACATAAGATTTTCATGGTATTAGCAATTACAAGCCATATGCAGACATTTAAAGCAATCAGGCTACGGGCAGGTTATACACAAACACTATGCTATTAGGTTACTGGAGAATCTGTGGACTTTGAGATCTTTTGGGAGTCCTGCAGAGAGTGAGGAATGACCATGCCTTGTTTATGTTACTTGGCATATCATGGTAGCAGGTATATTAATTGTCTTTAACAAATCAGTACTAAGCATCTTAAAACAACAAAAACTTTTTTACTGCAGTTTCCAAAGGTCAGAAATATACCTCTACTGGCTGTGGTGGTGCATATCTTTAATCCCAGCAGTCAGGAGGCAGAGGCAGATGGATCTCTGTGAGTTCAAGGTCAGCCTGATCCACATAGTAAATTCCAGGACAGCCAGAGCTACATAATAGAGAAAAATAAAAAAAAAAACAAAAATAAAAACAAAAAGCAAAATAAAACAACCAAATATACTGTAGTTGGCATTTTGTTTGGGCTGCCAACCAGTTCCCAAATAAAGACATAGAGACTTATGAGTATGAATGCTTTGCCTTAGCTTAGGCTTGTCCCACTAGCTCTTTTAACTTAAGTTAACCTGTTTCTTTTTTAGATTAATTTTTATTTAAATTAAAAACAATCTTATTTTACATACCAATCCCAGTTCCCTCTCCCTCCCTTCCTCCCATTTCTCCCACCAATCCCCCTTCTCACCCCCATTTACTCCTCAGGGAGGGTGAGCCCTCCCATGGGGGAATCATCAAAGTCTGTCACATCATTTGGGGCAGGACCTGGCCCTCTCCCATGTGTCTAGGCTGAGACAGTGAGTATCCCTCTATAGGGAATGGGCTCCCATTGTGCACTAGGGATAAATACTGGTTCTACTGCCAGAGGTCCCATGAACAGCCCAAGGCCCCCAACTGATAGCCATGTTCAGGGGCCTCTTTTAACTTAATTTAAACTGTTTCTATTCACCTACATTTTGCCCTGGGGCCTTTTACCTTTCATTTAATATGTCCTACTTTCCTGCTTCCTCTCTGCCTGCCTGTCTGGCCCCTGACATCTCCCTGTCGTCTCTTTTTCTTTCTTCTCCGAGCCTAAATTTCTCCTCCTACTTACTCTCCCTTCCTGGAAGCCCTACCTACACCTCCTCCCTCTCTATTGGCCATTCAGATCTTTATTAGACCAACTAGGTGCCTTAGGCAGGCAAGGTAAAATAGCAACACATCTTTACATAGTTAAACAAATGTTTTACAACACAAACAAATGCAATACATCTTTACATAGTTAAATGCAACACACCTTTGTGTAGGTAAACAAATATTCTGCAACAATATACCTTTGCTTGTTGGTTCTGGTTCAGGGTTTTTCATGAAGCTGCAACCAAGATGTCAGCCAGGGCTGCAGTGAGCTGACTTCAGACTAGGTAGGTGGAGGATTTGCATCTAAGCTCACCAGTAAGGCTTGTTGCCATATGGGTGTCTTCAGACACAGCAGCTGGCTCCTCTGAGTAGCTTGGGAGTAAAATGGCAACGTCTTTTATAATTTCATCTCAGAAATGACACATTTCTGACACATTCTATTGAGTGCACCAAGCAACTCTGTCACCCCCGATCTGGATTATGTGTACTCTCAAGTCTTCTTATGGCATCCCTATGTCCCTTCTTCCTGTGATAAGCACTTTACTGTGATCTTACCGTCATGCTGGTGTGCCTACCCCTGCTGCTTCAGTCTTGGCGCCTGATATGTTTGTCATGGATTAGTGCTAGTACATTTGTGTGTGTGTGTGTGTGTGTGTGTGTGTGTGTGTGTGTGTGTGTGTGTGTGTTAGTGTTCTATTGCTGTGAAGAGACACCACAACCAAGGCAACTCATATAAAAGAAAGCATTTAATTGGGGCTGGCTTACAGATTCAGAGGTTTACTCCGTTATCATCATAGCAGGAAGCATGGCTTCATGCAAGCAGACTTAGTGCTGGAGAGGGAGCTGAGAGTTCTACATCCCTACATCCAGATAGGCAGCAGGCAGAGAGAGGGAGAGACAGAGAGAGAGAGAGGAGGCAAGCTCTGGCTTGCCTCAGAGCCCCCAGTGACATACTTCCCCCAACAAGGCCAAACTTCCTAGTAAGTGCCATTCATTATGAACCTGTGGGGGTTATTTTCATTCAAGCCACCACCCGATTGGTCAACAATTTTTGCTGAATGACCCAATAAAATGAATGTACCGTGAAAGTGGCTAAGAGCTCTTGGATCCCAGAGACTGACAGACAGGTCAGACCCTTTCCCACCTCACAGTTTCTCCATCCTTCTCATATTTCCATTCTCATCATCATTGTCACAACCCCCATCCCTGTGGCTCTGTTTTTCTTGTCTTCCCGGTGGGCTGCAGCGATCCAGAGCTTTGCTGTGTGAGCTCTTCCAGACCCGGAGTGTGCCAGCCAGCATTGCAATTGAGTTTTGTTTTCATTATACAGGCTTCCTGTGAAGTTTCAAATTAATTTGAATCCTCTCCCCACTTTTAAGGCCTCTCTACAAAGGGCTGTTCCTGCCTTCCTTGGTAAATGGGGGCCTATCCCACTTCCTAGAATGGCTTTCATCCTGGCGAGCCCTGCATGCCCCTCATCTCTCTGCCAGAGTAGTGAGCTTCCAGACTTCCAGGCTGTGGGTGGCTGTCCACCTGGGCTCCGGGGAAGCGTGCCCAGGCCACCTGCACTGCGCCAACACCCACCTGTGTCCGATGGACCCCTAGCTTTTAAAATTCACACCACAACATGCACCATTATCTGTTTTATTGTTTGCTTGCATCTCTGTTAATGATAGACAGCATGAAAACAGTTTTCCTGCAGAGCACTAAACATTTAACTGTCTTCCTGAGACACTTGAGTTAAGGCTGGCTGTGGGGTGGAGAAATAAGCGTAGCCCGACCCATTGGTACCGGTCAGATACGGAATGCTTGATTCCCTTAAGTAAAAGGACACAGTGTTTATGTGTAACACACTCATCTTTTTGTATACTTTAAATCATCTACAGATTGCTTCTAATATCGAGCACACCACAAATGCCGTATAAACAGACGCTGCTCTGGATTATTTAGGTGCTAATGTCAAGAAAATATGTCTGCACGTTCCTCACAGATGCACACTTTTTGAGGGGATTGTCCATTGTGATTGGTTGCATCTTCAGATGTGGAACCCACGCGTACAGAAGGCTGTGTACTCTGTGTTGTTCTTTCCTGATACCTCTTTTCAGTTTTCTGGCCTAGAATCTTCGAACACCATGCTCAAACCCACTCAGGAAGGTTATGATTGAGACAAGGATGCTCCTGCAGTCGTATGTGACGTCAGTGCAGTAGTGTCTGCCATGCTCTTGGGCCTTGCCAAAACCCTGCAGCAAATGTTAAGGACCTCACTTTGTAGAGGGTCAGGGTGCCTGAGGGGTTTGGGTTCACAGAACCGACCAGGCTCAGAGCTTCTCCTTTGCCTTCTGGGAAGCTGGTTCAAGGCTTCCTGCCCAGATTCTTCCTGCCCCCACTCAGCACCAATGCCTTGCTTGTCTGAAAAGGAGTTTTTTTCCACTGAGAGTGAAGTTTGTTGATCTTTAAGGCTGGAGTAAACAAAGGAGATGAAGTACCGTCCTCATCTCCTGCCAAGCTAGATGTGCAAAACCCGGAACCTTGTGTTTTCCAGCTGGCAGTGGCAGGAATACTTTTGGGCCGTGACATGGGAAGTCGTGATGGCATGACCCAGACAGGCCTCAGGAAGTCGTTTTGAAGCCATGTCGACCCGAAGGCTGCCTTCCCACAGAAGTCATCCTATTTCATTTCCTCATCTCTCGGATTTTTCCTCCATTTTAAAAAATAATATTTCTAGTAGGTGCTGGGCAGACTGATCCTACTAAGTACTTAAGCTACTGAGAACCTCAGTTTCCCCCATTCACGATCAGAATGGCTTTTTGTTTATCTATTTGCTATTTTAAAGAATAGGTAGTCTTGCCAGTAGGAGCCATGGCCAGGTTCCCACTGAGAGATCCACACATATGGGTCCTATATTCATCCCAGGCTCAGGCCTCCCATGTGGCAGCTGAGCCATCAGGCTGGCTGTGAAGCGCCTTATTTTATTTTCTGCCTAACATCAGGCTGCAAATGAAAATACCTTTTCAACCCTAGTATTATTACCCCTATGGATGGTACCTTTAATGCGTGCTATTCATTGTTATAATGGCCGCACCTGTGTAGCAAGCGCACATTAGAACCGAAGCAGCTGTGGATTGTAATTGCAAAACATTATTTTCTGTTTCTCCCTGAAAGCTTTTGTGCGCCTGTGTATGTGTGTATGCGCGCATGCGAGTGTGTGCTCACACGTGTGTTTCAGTGTCCACGTGTTTGTTTTGTTTGCAATGACTCTGGCCTAAAGAAGAGTCTCCCCACCACTATTTCTCTTTTTATACAAGTGCTAAATGTAAATATCTTTATTTCTCAATGCGTGTTTCAGGGGCTGTCAGATGCTAGCCCCATCCCTCCCACAACACACACACACACACACACACACACACACACACACACACGGTCAGTAATGACACTTCAGAGAGCTACTTGGGGGCCTGTGGTCTTCAGAAAGGTTCCTGTGATCGCCGCTGCCGGGAGCAGCGTCCTTTATGTGTTTGGCACCAGGAGCTGCCATGATTAATGCATTTGTTCCTTGATACTCAGCCCCTGGGTGTCTGCGGGACAGCGAATCAATTTAGCATTTGCAGATCCAGATCATCGCTGGCACCAAAGCTGTCTTTGCATGAGGGACCCCCTAGCTCAAAATGATTCCTAAGAAAAGAAAATGTTCTCCCTATTTCTCCCCACGTCTCTCTTTTTATTTTCTTTGTATTCCCTGAAGTCACTCTAGTCCTCGGTGCAACACTGAGACCCCAGGACAACTGTTAACCCGTAAGGCTTTACCAACTAAACAGAAAGTTAGCTGCCGGCAGGCAGTGAGAGCTTTGAGGGGTGGGTGGCACCTCCCGTGCCCTCATCTGCCTCTGTCCCACTCCTCATGCTACTACTTCTCGGGGACGTTTGGTGACGACACACTGGCGTTGAAGCAGGTACTTGTGGTGATCTCAGCAACCGCCCCGGGGAGAATAACAAACAGGTGCTGTTGCTTAGAGAGCTTGGGCTTCCTTCCTCCCTGGTGTTTTCCTCATTTGCAATGAGTCCCGGACTCGCTACCGCCCGCCCCAGCAGAGGATGCATGTAGGGGAAACTGAGGCAGTGTTCTAACACAGATGTCACTGGCTGACCTGATCTGACTGGGTGACAGACCCGCTCATTCCAAGTATGGAGAAGATAGATCTGCCAACAGTTTGGGGGGACTTGGTGTAAGATGGGGCTTCCTTGCAAAGTTTCTCCCAGAGTGAATGTAGACGCTGTCAACCACAGTTAATCACATCCTTGCAGTGAAAATGTTTCTCAGAGAAACGGTACCTGAAACCCTGTGAAGCCTACAGAAACAGGGGCCCAGGTTTAATTTAATGCAGAAACTCACACAGTGAAACAGTGTTGAGGAGGACAAGCAATGCAGGTTTTCTGTCTTGTTCTCATCTAGCAGTGCAATGTACTTCACAGGTTTGTAGACTTCTCCCCACGGGACTCACAAACACAAGGCCCAGGCGGCTCAGAGATGCTGCATTTTGTTGTGACAGTGTGAACCAACCCAGCTATAGTTTTATTAATATTTGTTTTACTTGCCTGATTTACTAAAAATATAACAATAAAATAGGTGGCAAGGACAACTGACTAGTAGGAAGAGGGAATCATTGCAAAGGTAGCAGGACATCGGCATTTTACAAACCATCAGGAAGAATACGGACATCTCTTTTTCTCCTGCAGGACTTCACACAACCTCTCCATGTCCTCATTTTTAAGTCTTGAGTTTTAAACTGGGTGTGGCTACTTGTCAATACTCGGGCTCCACAGCAAGACTCTCAACACACTAAAAGTAAAAATTGTAAGTGCTGATAACTTTTTATAATATTATATTGAAAATTCAAGATTTGCTAGGCAAGCTTGAACTTATTTATAAACTGAGATTAACAACAACAACAACAACAACAAAAGTATAAAGGGAACAAGTTGGGATTCTGCCAAGATTTTTTAATCAGGTCCTGTAAGAGTTACAGAGTGTGTGAGAGTTTTAAAAAGCCGGGTAAACCTGTTCAGGGTAACTTATTCTTCCCTTGGAGAATTTATTTATTGTTGAAATGGGCTTTCAGTTCAATTTTGCATAAGCTTTGTGATTTTTTTTGTAGTGACTTTATTTATTTATTTATTTATTTATTTATTTATTTATTTATTTATTTATTTGTGTATCAATGTCATGTGGGAATAGTAATAGAAAAGAGAAGAAACCAAAGCAGTAGCAGTATTCTTTTTTATTGCCCTTGTAAATGAGGCTGCAAACAAACTGGGAAGCAAGAGCCTGGCAGTTGTTCATTACGCTCCTTTCCAGGAGGTGGCAGTATTTCCTTAAGAATTTTCCAGAGAAGCCTTGCTTTATCTGAGGACATTGTGTTTTGTTCTCCTTCCAAAGGTACAACACAAGAAAGCATGGCTCCACGGCCATGTTCTCCCTCAGCTTTCCATGTTACTGTTTTTTCCCTGTGAGGGAGAACTGAAGGATTGAAATTGTTAAAGACGTTTAGTCTGAAATAAGAGTGAACAAATGAAGTGCACAAATTTATTACGAAGGCAAAATTTCAATCTCTCCATCTTCTTAAATCACCCCACCCCCTCCACCATTATCCAATTACTACCCCCGGGGAAGAGGTCTGAGTGATGTTGTTGTATTCTTAGTTGAATTTGTTGCCACTCACAACCATGACCATGTTTTACTTTATGAAAATCCCTTAAAAACGATGCTTTTTTTCTATATTCCGATGGCTTTTTTTTTTTTTTGCTTTGTGTGTGTGCATGCATGCCTTGTGTATGCTGGTTTAGTGAGTGCTGGGATGCTGTGTATACTGGCTGGTTTTATGTCAACTTGACATAATCTAGAGTCATCAGAGATGGGGGGAGCCTCAACGGAGAAAATGCTTGCTTCCATAAGATCCAGCTGTAGGACATTTTCTTAATTAGTGATCAGTGGAGGAGGACCCAGCCCATGGTGGGTGGTGCCATCATCCCTGGGCTGGTGGTCCTGGGTTCTATAAGAAAGCAGGCTGAGCAAGCCAGGAGAAGCAAGCCAGTAAGCAGCTCTCCTCCATGGCCTCTGCATCAGCTCCTGCCTCCAGGTTCCTGCCATGAGTGAGTTCCTGCCCTCAATGCTTTTGATGCTATCAAACTGTGAGTGAAAAAACTCCTGTGTCTCCCCTCCATGTTGCTTTTGGGCATGGTGTTTCATCATAGCAATAGTAACCCTGAGTAAGATACTGTATTTTTGCAAATGTGTGTGTCCTAGAGGCCAGAGGGTCAACATCAGGTATCTTCTATTACTTTCCATCTCATTTATTTATTTAATTATCTATCTATCTATCTATCTATCTATCTATCTATCTATCTATCTATCTATCAAGATAGGGTTTCTCTGAGTAACCCTCAAACTCAGAGATCTGCCTCCCTCTGCCTCCCAAGTGCTGGGATAAAAGGCATCCACCACCATCCTGGCATAGTCCAGGCTGATCCTCCTGCCTCCGACAGCAAATCCTTTCTGGTGTGCATCGCTACAACCAGCTCCACCTTAGTTTGTGAGATAGTCTCATTTGGAACCTGGAGCTTGCCATTTGAGCCACGCAAGCTGGCCAGCAAGCTTGGGGACCCTCTCAGGCTGGCTTTTTACCGAGGTGCAGGAGATCTGAACTCAGGTCCTCACATTCATGCGACAAGCACTTACTGACTGTGTCATCTCCCTAGCCCCGGGGTTCTTGTTTCTCAGTATTTGCTCTTGCTGTAGAGAGGCACAATCAAGAGGCCAGGGGGTGAAGAGCCTTGTTTGAGGTAGTGAAAATGAAACACTGGATCAGGTCATGAATATTTAGAATCCCACATGTGATGTGATCTAGTATCTCAGTAATAAGTTTGGGGAATACAGTTCTCGGAGCCCAAAAAATGTTGGCATGTTTACTTCTGGTCCACCTTATCTTTATCCCATTTTCCAACTAGTTAATTTGTGGAAATCATGGTAGTTGAAAACACATGCATGAAAACCCAGGCATCCACCCTGATGAGGCAGACGTAAAGAAACTATCATGGGGGCTGTAGCGACGCTCAGTGGGTAAGAACACTTGCTGCTCTGGTAGAGGGCCTCAGTTCGATTCCCAGGCCCTACAGGTGGCTCACAATGGTGTGTAACTCTTCAGTTACAGTAGTCTAACTCCCTTTTCTGGTCTTTGTGGTCATGCGGTACACATACATACGCATAGTCCAAAGCATCCATACACATAAAATAGTAAAAAAAGGACAATTGCAATTACTTTCCCTATGACTGACTTCTGACCAGAATGTCTGTCTAAATTACTTACATCCTGGTTTTAGCCCAAGGTTTGAAAACAAAGTTTGAAAAGAGTAAATGTCTGAGTTGAGAGACATGCTACTCGCCCCAATCTGATCACTACACATTGAATACATGGGTTAAAATCTCACATCATGTGAACAGTTACTGTGTGTCTATGAAGCATAAAAATACTAAAAAAGAAAAAAGTTTGAGTCAAATATTACTTAACGATAGCCGAGTAATTGCTCCAAAGAATAATTAAAGAATAAGGTTGATCTTTATTTTCAGACAGGGTCTTTATATGTAACCCAGATTGGTTCCCTATAAAGGAATGAGGGGAGCAAGGGAGTTTCCCTCAGCCCAGGGAGTGCTGGGCTGTGTCATCATGCATAGGTTAGGATGGAGTGAGTCTTTATGTTTTTCTCATCTTGAAATCTTGTCTTTTAGGTTTCCTCTTGGTACTCAGTGGGGGGACCGTATCACCAAAAAGACCTTCACCATTGAAAGTCCCAATGATGAAGAAATATCAGAAGTTTTACATAAAATTGGCCTGTAACACATGGAAAAGTGACTGTAGTATGGATGGATTTGGGATCACATCTTTACTTCCACCTTCTATGGCAGTAGTCGTTTGTTGAAACAGAGGGCCCAGGTTAGCTCATTTACTGTTGGTGAGTAGGAGACTATAAACTTGAATTTTATAGGTATGTGTGAGGCTCAGCCTTAGTCAATATTTATACATAATTGTAGTTCTCATCAAGCCACAAGGCCTTAGTTGTGACATGGTTATCTGTCATAGCCCATCTATAAAAGGGATTTTAATTGTCACCATCAGCAACAACAAACATTTATGGAGGTGCTACTGTGTGTTGTAATTGAATTAATGAAATTGTTAATTGTTGTTTCCTCTTCCCATAAATACTTTCTGAACTCAAGTATCAGTTGAATCACAGAGGCACCATGCTTAAGATACCTGGCCATTTAGACAGATCAAATGTGTGTTCTTGAATATTCAAAGGGTTTTTTAATTCCTGTTCATATGTGTAGCTAAGTTTTCCTCTACAACACTATCTTGAAAAGAAATCTAGTCCCAATGGAATGTTCTAGAACTAGCAGTGGGGTCCTTGTCTGTGGAGATTTGAAGCTACCGACAGAGCCTCAGAGCAGTGCCCTGAGGTGGTCCTCGGCCATTTGCCTGTTCTGTGCCTAGTGAACCTGAGCTATCTTTTCATGCCGGGTTGTTAGAGACTATATTAAACTACCTTTCCTGTTCCTGTGATAAAGTAGCCCCCCAAAGTGACCTGGAGGGAAAAGGGTCCAATCATTATGGTGGGTGAGCCATACTGACAGGAGCTTGAGGTGGCCTGCCATATAACATCTGTTGTCAGGGAACAGAAAGGAACAAATGCTGTCCTTTGGAGCCTCTTCCTTTTTTTATTCAGTCCCAGCCTACAGAACGGAGCTGCTTAACAGTTAAGGTGGGTCTTCTCACTCAATTGAGACCCAGTCTAAGTGATCCCACAGTAGAGGAATGTCTGGGGTCTAACTCAATCTAGACAGCCCCTCACAGACGTGTTCAGAGGCTTGTTCCTAGGTGACTTAAAGCTGACTGCATTGATCATCGCAGGGCCCTTTGGAGCTGGAGGTGAGCATCCTACCGTCCTCTGACATCGTTTCTCCCCAGTGGCCTGTGCTGAATCTGACTGGATTATGCCTTTGGCCAATGACAGGATGCTTTCCTTCCAGATACCCAGTTAGAATTTAGGCTTGGAGGAGGATGGTCTATTGTTTTGTTAGGGTGACTCACCTTCCCCATTCCATTTCATTCACTCCCACTCTGGAGAAGCCATAAAGCTTTGCCCAGACGCACTCAAGGGATGGGCAGGGAGGCACACCCCTGGAACACCCACGGCTGTCTCTCCATTCTGACATTTGGCCAGCATCCCTGGAGATGTTATGCCCTGGCTGGGGTTCCCATTCCTACTCAGTTCCCAGGCCAGCAAGTCGACTTTCATCCTTTGCTGGTTCATGACATGTTCTGCTTCTCTTTCAAAGCCAACCCTGTATTTCCATTTCTATCATAGCTAAAGAAATTTCAATGATGCTTATTTGTATCTAAAGTCTGTATTATTTGCATTCTACCACTGTGCTCCTAGCGTTAGGACCCAGAGTGGAGGTCCTGGAGAGAGAGAGGGAATTTAGAACTACAGGACTTCATATGACTGGTACACAATGGTGTCTACAAAGTAACTGGCCAATTATCTGATCACATTTTGAGACAGAACTCTGACAGCACATGGAGAGTGTGGCCTCAATGGTTGGACTGAGATGAGACTTTTGGAGAAATTCACAGAGGGTTAACGTAATCACTTTCTACTCCTTATTTAAGTCATAGAAAAGATTAACATGTACTAGGCTGAATTGAAATGATGGCAGCAAAATAACAAGAAGTAATTTTGCTTCTGACAGATTCTCTTCTTCATTCTTCCACTTAACTCCAGATGGAGAGCAATGTAAACCTTATATCATAAAATAAATGCCTATTGATTGATTAAACATTGACGACAGCTCCCCGCCTCCATCTGTCTGAGAAAGGGGCTTCTTTCGGGAATTAACCCTTCCATAGGTCTGATGCCTGCTAGTAACATACACCCTGGATTAACCCTTCCATAGCTAGTAATATACATCCTGGATTAACCCTTCCATAGCTAGTAATATACATCCCGGATTAACCCTTCCATAGCTAGTAATATACATCCTGAACTAACCCCTTCTGTAGGTCTGAGGCATGCTAGTAATATACACCCTGAATTTTGGAAGCCATATAGTCCACAACTGTGCAATTATGTGAATGAGACTATTTACTTTCCAGATGTCATGCATGCCATGGTAAAAAGCTGCTTTTGGGGTTTAGTTTAGATACAGCACACATCAGAATGCTGTTGCTGACCTCATTCCATCAGGAGCACATGGTGCCTCCTCATTTTTGGGGCACTCTTCTGCATCCACAATGAACAGATTTTTTTCTTTAAGTAGAATTCACTGGGAAGGAATTCCCCATGTAGTTAAAATTAGTACTGCTTGCTGGAGATGTTTCTTATCTAGGCAGTCCTTTGGCCTGATGAGAAATACACGTATCTTCCTTCTTGCTGTCAGAGTGGAAATGAAAGGAAAGATTTGTACTTATCTTGATTTTTTTTTCCCATCCCAAGTAGCTTCTCTAGAGCCATTGATTTAGTTTGTGATTTTAGAGCATGAGACTTTCTGTTGTTTCTACCGATAGCTCACTTCTCCCAAGGCCCCATCCTTGACAGGGGTCCTAATAATGAATTCAACAATGTAGCAGGCAGGTCCCACTTCTGCTGGACAAAATCCTCCGTTTGGTTTTCATTTAGCAACTCCTACTGAGCACCCCGGCAGCAATGTTATACAATGCAGAAAAACACAGAACTAGGAAGCTCGCTCATTTCCTCTAGAGTTCATTAGCAGGAAGAAACAGTGCATCGGTCAAACTAGATTTAAGGCAGAGAACAGTGTTTGGGAGGAGGAGGAAGAGGAGAAAGTTTAAGGCAGAGGAAATGTTCAGACAGCAGAGATATTACACAAGGTCACATATTCTAAGCCTGTTATGTACAAACCCATCTAAATCCTCTGAGACATTCTTACCTTCTGTGCTGGAAATCAGTGCATTGAAAATATTGATATAAGATGTTGTGCCATAATTTTTTGTTTCTCCCAAATTTAGGAGTAATTTGGCTTCTTAAAGTTCCACTACATTTCTTATAATGAATGAAATTACTTGACACAATGTAGTAGGTGCTAATTGTAGATTCCTAATAGGTCAGCAGTGAGGACTTCAATATTCCCTGGAAGTATATCAGTGTGCAAAGAGACACGCCTATCTGGGCAGTGTGATTTAGTAGGTAGGGTAACATATTGGATGCCATTTCTAATTCTGTCACTTGTTCATTGGGTAGTCGTTTAAATGCTCTATATCATAGTTTTCATAGCAATGCAAAGCAGATAATAAGGTTTTAGAGGCTATTATAGGAAATTCATGTTAGAGTGGAACTTTAGAATCCTGATATTTCAGAAAACATCATTTTATCAATGTTCAGTTATCTAGTGCATGAAGACAGTGAGATGCACCTTCAAAGGAACACTGCGAAAACTACAAGCATATTAAAGTAGTATATGTGAGTATGTAAAATGTAGCTGGGCATGGTGGCTCGTGCATATAATCTCAGCACTCAAGAGACCAAGGCAGTAGATTGTTATGAGTTTTGAGACCAGCCTAGGCTATGTAGTAAGTCTGAAGCCAGTCTGAGATATAGTGAGACCCTGCCTTAACTATGCGTGCGCACACACACACACCTTAGTTATTGACTATTTAATGCAAGGTATTTCTGTTCATTTTGAAGCATTTCAGTTTCTCAGAAAGGACACTAATATTGCTTTAAGTTTTCCTTCTTAGAAAGTTAATATTGTCTTAGGTTCTTTGGGCATCCCTCTTCATCCTAGTCCCTGTCTCTACGGGCTATTAATGACATTTGAACTTACACTTGAATGTAAGTCACGAAGAGGATCTCCTCTGCACGAAAACCCTGCAGACTGCATGATGAACAGATCTCGCTCTGAAGGTGACCTGCTTGCTGCACAGCTGGGGACTCCAGAGACAGAATCAGTTCAATAGCCTTCTGGCTCTGGAGTGGGTGTTGTGATACTTCCCCCACCACACACACTTATTTTGCTGGCCCAGCTTTATGGGTTCACTCAAGATGACAGTGAATAGAAGTAAAACTCTCCCAAGCAAATGCCTATAAGTTGTGGTCTCTTGGGGATTCCAGTTAAGATGAGATTGACTGGTAGGAGACTTTCCTTTAAGAAGCAGACATCATGATAGGCTAGTTGGAGACTATGCAAACCTGGAAGATAGCATTGATTTCTCTTAATGGATGCCTGTACAACTTTAGCATTCCATCAAGACAATGCTGGCAGAAAGACAGACTGTATCAGCCCAGGCTTGGCTAATGAAGGCAGCTGGAGTATGCCCTACACTTTACAGAGCACTGTTTGGCCCCGGGTGCCTGACCTCCTTCATACAGGCAGAGGTATGGGATATCAAGGGAGGGTGTTTCCATTCATAGCTGCTAGCTCTTTTTCTAGATTTGGTGAAGAACACTGAGGGCCTCAGGATTCCTTGCTAGATGACCTGAGCAGGTTTGTAAGTTTTGCATGGGTCTCTTCCCCGATCCTTTCTCCAAGATGTGGTTGAGTCCACCATATATTAGTTACTGCCCTTGCTGCTGTGAAAAAAACACCCAACAAAAAGCAAGTTAAAGGAGAAAATGTCTGCCAGGCGTTGGTGGCAACACCTTCAATCCAAGTACTCGGGAGGCAGAGGCAGGTGGATCTCTGTGGATTTAAAGACAGCCTGGTCTACAGAGCGACTTACAGGACAGTTGAGACTACACAGAGAAACCCTGTCTCAAACAAACAAAACAAAAGGAGGAAGGGTTTATTTCATCTTACAGTTATAGGGGATACAGTCCCTCATGGCACTCGAGTCATCAGAAGCTGGTCCATATCACATCTGTAGTCAAGAAGCAGAGAGTGATGGACACTATTGCTTAGCTTCCTTCCTCCTTTCTGTCCAGGCTTGGACCCAGTCAATGGGATGGTCCTGCCCACAGTCAAGTAGGTCTTCCCCACCTCAGTGAATCTAAATAAATCCCTCACATGCATTCCTGGAAGCTTGCCTCGTAGGTGATTCTGGGTCAGTCAGGTTGATGTATTAAGCATCACACACGGTGTGCTTCTCTAGTAGCCAAACAGTGGCTGCCCCAGTTTACATCCACACCAGCATTGTTGTGTAAGCCTTCCTCTACCCACGTCCTCATCAGCATGCATTTCATTTGGTTTTTTGATGCCTGTTTTCACTGTCTTCCTAATCTGTGCAATGTAAATCACATACGTTGTGTGTTCCTGAGTCGGGAGCACACATCCCCCTTTCTAGCTTTGTGTCTGCTTTCAATCTTGAACTTGTCCATCCAAGTGAACCCTGGCCATCTCCAGTCTGAATTGCCTCTGGCCTTTTTGTATGCCACATGTCGGTCTGGACTCGTCATCTTCTCTGTGTCTGGGCCTCTCTAGTTATGCTTCCTTTCTTACATCAAATCCTTTGCCGAATTCTCATGATCCAACCTCAGTTTTTCTCACATCTGCACTGTGTCTTCCATTCTCACTGCCATTGCTACAGATTTGCCCGCATTGCTTTGTTAAATTTAAGAGGTACTTCCTGTTGATCTCTCTACTTCCAATCTTGCTCCACTATCACCCACTTTTAAATTCCAAAAGAATAATTTATGTAAGGCATAAATCTCATCAAGCCATTCTTCTTCTTCATGAAAAAAGTTATTGATGATTATAGAATAACTGCCGAGGCTCTTTATATATCCCCCCCCCCCCCCCCGGAAATTGCTCAAACTCATGGCTTCCTATCTGTCCCTTGCTACAACTTATATTAAAATTATATTTCAATAATGCCTCCTTGTTCTGTAACTCCCGCTCACAAACACACACAGTCGGGCATGCTTCCTAATATTCTCTGTACCTCAAATGTGTTCCTTAAATTCATATTCCAAATCATTTCTCCCAGGAAGTTCCCTCCAACCTCATGACCAATTCTGTCTTTCTGCCAAAGCCACCCAAGCTGCCACGTGGGCGCTTTCTGTCTTAAGGGGAACCCTAAGGTCCCCAAGTAACACATAGAGACTTATATTATGTACAAATGCTGCTTGGCCAATGACTAGGATTTCTCATCTGCTAGCTCAGTCTTAATTATCATAAATCTATATATTTTATAAGACTTATTGAGCATGCCATCCGCTGGCGCCTTCTCTTGTCGGTGGATCACATGGCAACTCCAGAGCAGAGACCAGGAGGAAGAGAGAAGGGAACGACTTCCTTCTTGCCCTTGCTTATATATGAGTTTGCCTGCTATGTCACTTCCTGCCTGGATCTCTACTACATTTCCCAGAATCCTCCTCAACTCCTACCCCACCTATCTTGCTTTTCTATTGGCCAACAGTACTTTATTTATCAACCAATAAGACAAACATTTACACAAAAGGACCCCTCCCATCACTATTACTATTTCATTATATTGAAAGTATCTACTCATGGATATGTCCCTCACTTTACTAGTAACTCTAGAGCTGGGTGTGTCTAAATAGCTTGGTATCTTCAGCCCCTCAGTGTGGAAGGTATTTCTTGTGTGTTTTGTAGCATCTTTCCAGTTGCCACCATGCCCCCCTGTACTCACTGGGGTATGGAGCAGTTGCAAGCCCTATCAGTGGAAGAACGTTTTCCCTCCTCATTCTGCCTTGTGGAATGATTGCATCTGGTGCCAAGGGACAAAGTTCTCTAACCACAAAGACACCAAAATGTTGGGGACTTATGCTTGACCTACTAGTTAAATCGTCTGGGAGTACCCAAACTCCTTGAGTTTCCTTCAACAGACTGATGATTGACAAACTGAAAGTCTGCTGACTTTGGGTTCAGTATTCTAGGGAATGTGATGATGGAGGAGATATAAGAAAAAAATGAAGTTTGCTTCCCATATGGCCTGGTATGTGATAAGAATCCTGATCTTCCTTTAGGGACCCTGATTCTCCTACAAGTGGTGTTGTCACATGGCTACTGGGCTTCTTTCAGCATGGTTGAGTTTCCAGACGGCAGTGGTGGAAGCTGCCTGTCCCTTCAGAGCAACTCCTGGAATGGGGGCTGGGTTGTCTGTACTGCATGCCATTGGCTGTTTAGCCCCAGGCTTAATCTAGATCCTGTGGGAGAAATGACAGGAAGACCCAGGTTGGTGACACAGAATTGAGTAGGGATGGAGGAACAGGAAGGGAAGAAGGGAAGGATCTGTGTTGTCGAGTCCATGGGAAGGACTTCAGATTATACTCTAAGTACAAAAACAAACAAACAAAAACCAAAACAAATAAAAAAACCCACATTAGCCGGGCGTTGTTGGTGCATGCCTTTAATCCCAGCACTCGGGAGGCAGAGGCAGTTGGATTTCTGTGAGTTCGAGGCCATCCTGGTCTACAGAGCGAGTGCCAGGATAGGCTCCAAAGCTACACAGAGAAACCCTGTCTCGAAAAACCAAACCAAACCAAACCAAACCAAAACAATAAAACAAACAAACAAAAAAAACACACATTACTTTTCTACCTTTGTTGTTGCCTCAATTATGGGAGAAGATTAAGGGAAGTAGTTAGAGCACACTGACAGTTGCTCTGGGAACATCTCAGCCCCAGTTCCCAGGTGGCAGCTGCACCCTGGCACGGGAGCCATCTACCTTAGAAGTGATTCTTCCACCTCTGGTTTTGAGGGGCTACCAGCTGATAGCACGTGGTGCAGGTTTGCATCATCCCAGTAAGCCACCAAAATTTCTAAGCCAGACAAATGAATACCACTATCTCTAGCCACAGTTTGGGGGGGACAGTTTTTATCTGCAAGATCTGTCTGTGTCTGAACCCTCAAACAGGTCCTGTCCTTACTTGAATGGCCCTGCCTCTCTTGTTGCCCTGACATGATGTGGCTGTTGGTTTTTGTCCTTGTCACTTCTTCCAGAGATGACCTTTTGTTTCAGTCTCTCACCTGGCACTTACTCTCTGACCTTAGGTGAGTTACTCAGCCTTTCTGGAACCTCCGTTATCCTTATGTTCAAAATGAGGACTTGTAGGTAGGATTAAATGAAATAACACATATGAGGTATGAAAAACCATGCCTGGCACAAAGTCAGTACTTCACAGTAATATATACTGTGATTCTTACCAGCCTTGCAAAAATAAAACAAAACAAAACAACCCCCCCCAAAAAAAAACTTATCTGGAATTTTAGCCTTCATGCATATTAGGGGGAGGAATGTGGGTGGCTCCTAAAACATTAGTCACCCCTGGATGAGGACAGCTAAGCGTCATCTATATTGATGACCTTTAGACCCTCGTGTGGCTTTGGGGCTGGAGATGATAATGGCTCTTATTAAGAGACTGGTCTGCTGGGTTATCATTCTACCATTAGCCCTGGTCATCTCCTTCCATTTGCACAGTTCTTATCCTACACTGAACAGAAGACCCAGGAAAGATAATGATCCTCATTTGTATCCGTTAGGGTCTCAACCTGCTCTGAACCGCTCTTCATTAGCCTGGGAGCCGCATTTGTTTTCATTACTTGTCCTTTCAGAATGATTTGCTTCAGCCCTTTTCTGGATATTTATTTCTCCTTGAAAAATATTTTTTAACTGGATGAGAAATGTATGTTCTTGTATCTTCCCATGCCATATTTTTATGTTTTTAAATCTTGTGTGTCACTGTGTGTGTGGTTTGTGTGTGTGTATGTGCCTGCGTGTGTGTGCGTGTGTGTGTGTGTGTGTGTGTGTGTGTGTGTGTGTGTGTGTGTGTGTGTATGTACAGGTACACTCATCAGTGTCTCCCTCTATCCATCTCCACCTCACTGTTTATGAAACGGTGTCTTCACTGAATATGGAATTCTGCTGCTGGCTGGTCAACAAGCCCCTGGGATCCCACTGTTTCCACCCTTTAGGCCTGGGAGTCTACATGTCTGGTTTTTTAAGTGGGCTCTGGGGACCCAAACCCAGCTTCTTATGCTTGATCAGGAGTTACTTTACCTACTGAACTGTTCCTACTCATCATCTTCTCACATGGTCCAGTGCACTGACCTAGAAGCCTTCTTCCCACAATGGTATGAGGCATTTCAAGGTCTGGACCTCTAAACAGCTCTGTTCCATGGTGATGATTGCCATGAGAGCCATAGTGGAGTTTTGGAGAGAAATGCTTGATTGCAAAAATGCCAGTTTTCCTTTCTTAGAGCAACCAGACAACTAACAAACAATCAGTAGTGCATTGCAGTTGCTAGGTTTGTGTGCAAGCTCAAAGAACAAACCATCTACTCAATATGCATAAGAACCAAACACACAGCTGCCTCCTGCCTCTGTGCTTCGGCTTCCCTGGTGGATAAAGAAGGGAGCTGGCATGTTAATGGGATCTTTCCCAGACAGGAAAGTGGACACCATTCTGGAACCTGGTCTGGAGAGGTCTTCTGAGGCTTCCCTACCTCACAGCAGAGGCCCTGCCTTCCTCATATTGCAGATGGCCCTAGAGGAGCACAGAAAACCTCCCGGGAAGAAAGCAGTGTGTCCTTCAAGGTGTCATCGTGCAAGTGAGGAACTTTGGGGATTTCAGACAGCTCCGGCTCCCACGTGGTCTCCCCACAGTCACAAATGCGATTCTGTTAGTAACTGTTTTGGTAAATGAGTCACATTGTAGCAATCTCCATGAATCAGAGATAATTATATTTTTACTCAGCCCGCAGTGGTGAAGAAAACTCCCTCATTCTTCAATTAGCTCTTTTCACTCTGGTGTTTTAGAGGGTCTTTCAGAGAATGTTAACCTGGTTCCCCCATCCCTTTCCCAAATCAGCTAACGCCTTCCTGGTTTTCACGCCTCCCCATGTTTTCTTGGGGATTCTTTATCATTCTCCCCTCTTGCCATTCACAGGAAGCCACTGCAGTGGATTAAATTAGGCTGGCCCAGAGGGGACAGAGATAGCATTCTTCCATAGCCAGGAGAGTTATTTATAAATTGTGGCATTAGTCTTTCTTTCCTCAAAAAGAAAGTTATTGTTACATCTCATCTGTCTTATACTAACCTAAAATCTTCTTTGGAAAGACCGTGGAATTGAGATGAAATTGCTGTTCTAGCTACTGTTCTGAGTTGTGGGAAGCACACAGAGGGCTTTATACAGTCATTTTCCGACAGGTCACAGTGATCCCATGAATTAGATATTACTTTCTCCATTTAACCGAGGTTTGAAAGATGAAATTATTTGTGTAGGTCCTACCAGCTGTACCACGACCTCCTGGAGCCAAGCTTTGCCCAACACATCTATTGTTTTATTTGAATTTTGCTTTTTTGGGGGACTGACCTTGAACTTGATATGTAGCCAAGGATGACCTTGAACTCCTGATCCTCTTGTGTTTACCTCCTGAATGTTAGGATTAGAGTCACTGTGTCCCAAAACATTGTGCTGGGATTAAAGGCATGCACCACCACCGCCCGGCAGACCTTCCAAATCTATCTATCTATCTATCTATCTATCTATCTATCTATCTATCTTTTTATTTTTGTCTGTGGGCACACATGTAGAAGTTAGAAGATGATTTGTTGGAGTTGGTTTTCTCCCTCCACCATGTGGATTCTAGGGATCAAATTCAGGCTCTCAGGCTTGGCGCCAAGTACCTTTCCCTTACCTGTCCAGCCCCTTTTGGGACCTTTGAGTCTGCCTTTTGTGTTGTTCTCTTCTATTGCTGGTCATCTTCTCTCTACAAACCACCACAGTGGTCTTTACTCTTTAGGGTTCCAATTTCTGTGGTCTGAGGTTGAGCCTGGGTGGCAGGTCATTCTGGGTACAGTCAGGGGTGATTCTCCGGTACCGAATCTGATCTGATGGGAATGAATAAGGCTTGATAATCTCATTTCTATTAAGGACATGGGGTGGAACAGTGAGTGGTTTGGAGAAGTAGTTAGTTCCCTGAGGCCCTTGTAATAAATGTTTGGTTGCTGGCCTGTGGTGCTACTGGGAAGTAGCTGCCTAGTGGGCAGAAGTTGTGTCATTGGAAATGTGCCCTTGAAGGGAGTGTGGTACCCTAGCTTTTTGGCTGTTTGTTGTTGCTTCACAGACGCTGTGATGTGAGAAGCTTCACTATATCACATGGCCCAGCCATGGTATTCTTCATCTCTGCTGGCCAAGAAGCAGTAGAGCCAATTGGTAACCGTGGGCTGGAATCTCCGAAACTGTAAGTTAAAACAAACTTTTCTTCTGAGTAAGTTGTTACCTTGGGCATTTTGTTAAAGTGGTAGAAAGCTGACTGATGCAGGTTATGAGGTTGACAGATTCAGGTTCAGTTAGTTTGAAGTGTAGTTCAGATATCAGCAGTTTTTCCATTTTCCACCATGACACAATGGATGGTCATCCAAGTGGGAGTTTCTTGTGTGGGCTTGCCTGCTCTACATGGTGTGTCCCAGCTAAAGCCTTAACCTCTGGAGTCAAGAGGATTTTTTTTTTTTTTGGTGTGGAGAATACTCATCTCTTTAGAGACCCCATCCTTGGGACAATGCTTCTTATCTAAATCTGCCTGCCTAGCAGAGAGTGACCGTCACATTGTCCCCAAAGGCTCAACTCTTCACCTTCCAGGTGAGCTTGGTGCATTAATGCTTCCTTGTCACTATGGCAGAATACCCGACAGGGGCCACTTATAGGAGGAAGGCTCTGCTTTGGCTCGCAGTTCAAATGCACACTTCAAACGCACAGTCTCTTCATGGTGGGGGAAAGCATGGAAGCAGGAGTGTTGAGGCAGCTGGTCACACTGTATCCAAGGTCAGGAAGCAGAGAGAGATGAACTCAGGTGCTCAGCTCACTTACTCTTTTTTTATTTAGTTGGGAGCCCTAGCCATTGAAATGGTGCCACCATTTCAGCCCTGCCCAGTTAGACACACCCAGAGGTATGTTTCCATGGAGATTCTAAATCCAGTCAGGTGGACAGTGACGATGTACTAGCACACAGGGCTAATTTACCCATCATTCTGGCCCGTTTCCTCCCTGTTAATCATGAGTGTTGGGAGATCTAGAGGACCAGAACTGGGTCTTCACCCTTCTGGTGCTTCTGACAGGTAGGGCGTTGCTGCCAGGGCTGCTGGAGAGGACAGGAAGGCATCTTGGGGACTAAGGTGGTGGCTGTTGCATGAACTTTGCATCCTGATAAGAGACCTCAGTTCACCTCCACACTAGCTTGGGTAGGGGCCATGGAAAGCTGAAAACTTACCCCTGGCTAACTACTCAGGGCTCAAGGAGTAGCTGCTATGGAGAAAAGGTGTCCGTTGACTCCTCAGTCCCTTTCCAAGGTGATGCTAACCCAGGGGCATCTCCACAGTAGCCCCCTTCATCCCATTCTCCATCTGGCTGTATCATTTCTTCTCATGAAACTGGAGGTGTTTGTTTGGTACCTTGTATGTCACTGATCTCTGTGAGAAACAGGAAACTGTTTCCCCATTTCATTCACTTACTAGATGAGAAATTAGCAGCTGGAGGAGCAACCTGGGGGCTGTTTATTTTGTCACAGTAAACAGGATTCTGCCTGTACTGGTATGTGTGCAGTGTGTTATGGTACATGCTGAACTGTTTCAGATCCCTGGCAGTCCCTTTTTGGTATCTTCTCTGCCCTTGCTCAAGGTTCCCTTATCCTGGAGACATCATGTAAACCTGTGAGTTCCAGAAGCACTTAAAATGTTTGGCTCTGAGCTACCACTGGACTCAGTCTCTCTATACCACCTTCTCTACGCCTGTCCCCATAGAGATGAATCCCAGGAGTGACCCCCATCAGCATATTGGCCACCTGGCAGGCTGGGAAGTCTGGTGTCTCCAAAAGCACTGGCCCAGACTTACTGAATCAGAATGAGTCCTGGTCAGTTCATCCTTGTGGACATGAAGGGCCCGAAACCCTGGTCTGAAGGAGCTAGCATGGATTTCGAAACTCCAGGAGATGGAGAGTTGGAGTTGCTATGTTGGCTTATGTGTATATATCAGCTGGCTACTTGACATTGGTACAGCATCCAACCTCTAAGCTTCTTCCTCAGTGCAAATGGCAAACGGGGCTCCTACCACACACCACGGACAAAGGAGGGGAAATGGCTCAGTCTGTAAATGTTATAGGTGTCATCCATCCATGATTAGGAAAGGGGGTGACCCTCCCCCATGCAGAGGAAGAGCCAGGCTATCCCTTAACCTTTCCCTCTTTTTAGACTGTCTTTGTTAGTGTTGTGCCTCACAATACCAGAAACTCACAGGCTTGGATGGATATAAAGAAAGTGCCAACTCAGGTGGATTACAGTCATAAAGGAGGCTGGGCATGATGGCGCAGTCCTGTGAAAGATGGGGAGATGGAGGTAGAAGGTGAGGAGTTCAGGGTCATCTTTGGCTACATATCAAGTTTGAGGCCAGCCTAGGCTATATGAAACCCCATCTCAAGGGGGAAGAAAAGAAAAGGAAACATCCCCCCCCCCCAACACACAAAGTGGCACCTCCACTCAGTGTCACCAAATAAACAAGTTTGTTCTTTTATTTACGGAGGCTATGAGTGTAGAGACGAGGTGCTATCAGGGCTGGTTTCTACTGAGGCCCTTCCCCTTGGCTTGTGGATGACCATCTTCTGGGTGTGGCCTTTCATGATCTTTATGTGAGCTTGCATTCCCACCCCTTCTCCAGTGGACAGCGGTGGTGCTGGATTAGGGCTCATGCCGTCGGCAGCTTCATTTTGACCTGTCCACATGTCTAATGAGAAGGGTTGTTTTGGAGACTCAGAAGGTGAATCTGCTTCATGTCCACTTTCTGGCCTCTGAGTCCTTTGACAGCTCCTGGTTTGGAGGCGCACCTGGGATGTCCAACTAGCATCTTGAGAAGGCACTGTCCCTGGATGCATGACTGACTCCCAGTCCCCCACTTTCTCTAAAGCCACCTATCAGGTGGGAGTGAGGCCCATCCTAACAGCTTCATTTAAACTGGGGACCTCTGTATGCACACCCTTCATTCAGATGTACAGGGCTTAAAACTCCCTGTTTTAAGAAAAAATTCTTTTTCTAGTTGGGCGTTGGTGGTGCACGCCTTTAATCCCAGCACTCGGAAGGCAGAGGCAGGTGGATCTCTGTGAGTTTGAGACCAGCCTGGTCTACAAGAGCTAGTTCCAGGACAGCCTCCAAAGCCACAGAGAAACCCTGTCTTGAAAAACCAAAAAAAAAAAAAAAAAAAAAAAAAAAAAAGAAAAAATTCTTTCTTTTTTTAAATTGGACAATCCACAGCACCGAATTAGGCATTTCATGTAAACCTTCCTGAAACAGCTGGGTGAGAAGAACATTTCTTTCTTGCTCTTGCCTTCTTACCTTCCTTTTGCAATTGAGAAGGCGTGTGTGTGTGTGTGTGTGTGTGTGTGTGTGTGTGTGTGTGTGTGTGTGTGTGAAGAGGACAGGACAATGTATCTGGAAGAAAGAAAGTACAACCAAGGCAGGCGTTGTGGTTGTTGTTGTTGTTTAATGTTTAGAAAACTAAAGAAAGGGAAATCAATTATAGGGCCTACCTGAATTTTATTTCCTCACCCCAAACCAAATTACTCAGCAAACTTATCGCTTGCTATTGCAGGCTTTGGTATTAAAGAAAACAATCAGGCGGGCAGGATTAATCTCCGGCAGCCGCCTTATCTTTAACTTGCACCTTTGTTATTTTCTGATGAGCTTCTCCCTTTTTGCTGCCACGTTGTACCATACCTCACTGGTTCCTTTCATTTTATCATCAGGCAAGAGCGGAGGACCTTTCAGTTTATTAAAAAACCTTTATTTGTGAAGAACAAAGAGGGGGGAAAAGGCAAACAATGAGGTCAGACAATCTCTTTCCTGCCAGGAGTCACTCACCTGTTATTTAGAGTGTTATCAGTTAGTGGGGGGACTTGCATCCTGGAAAATGAGGCTCTGACAGGCTCCTCAGGGTGCTTGAGTGTGCGCGTGCACACAGACACACAGACACACAGACACACAGACACACAGACACACACAGACACACACAGACACACACAGACACACACAGACACACACAGACATACACACACAGATACACAGACACACACACACACACACAGACACACACAGACACACAGACACACACAGACATACACACACACACACACACCTCACATCTGACTGACTGCACATCGACCTCCATAAAAGGTCCTGGACTAATAAGGCTGTGGTATTTTTGTTTGTTTGTTTTTAAACTTCTAAATGCCGTGTAGGAATTCCACCCCTCTGCCTCCTTTCTGTTTCACTTTCTCCTTCTATGTAGCCAAGGTTCCTGTAAAGAAGAGAAGCTTGGTCATTTTAGTCCTATGTGAGCTGAGAACAGCTTGGTTGGTTATCAAGAGAACACATATCTTGATGTGACCATTACCACCATCGCCATCACCACCACTACCAGAATCATCACCATCCCAACCACCATAGCCACCATCACCGCCATCGCCATCATTAACATCACCACATCATCACCGCCATCACCGCCATCACCATCACCATCACCGCCATCACCATCACCGCCATCACCATCACCGCCATCACCATCACCGCCATCACCATCATCACCACCACCATCATCACCATCACCATCATCACCATCACCATCATCACCACCATCATCATCACCATCATCACGACCGTCACCACCGTCACCGCCATCACTATCATTAACATCACCACATCATCACCGCATCATCACCACCATCACTGCCATCACCATCATCACCATCATCATCATCATCACCATCATTACCATCCATCATTACCATCACCACCATTATCACCGCAGCATCACCACCGTCACTGCCATCACCATCATCACTGCCACCATCACCGTTATTACCATCACTACTGTGGTACTTTGAATAAGTTGTCTCCCCTAAGTCTCAAGCATTTGAATACTTGGTTACTAGTTCCTGTTTTAGGAGGATTATGTGTGGCCTCGCCAGAGGAAGTCTATCAATGAGGGGGGCGCTTCCTAACCTGGGGAGGTTTGTAACACATTTCTCATCCAGTACAGTAGGACCATGTCTTCTGTCACCCACGCCCCACCCCTGAGGTTCCTATGATAGGTCAGGCTGACCAGGGCTAATCGCCCTCTTACCTGAGGGTGGTATTTCTCTTGTTCACAGGTCCCCCCAGGGCAGGGCACAGCACACATACAGGCTTGAGCAACAGGAGGCCAGAACGTTGGGCCACCTGGGAACTCTACCTCTCTCATACAAATGTTTCCATTTCTTCTGCTCTGTTGACCCTACTGAAGAAATGGGGAACAACTATTATGGTTTGTCTTACAGCTGTTTAGAAAAACTTTAAGGGCAACATAGCCTATGGCTAAGCCCATGGCATTGGGAGTAAGCAGAAAGATGAGTGACTGGAGGTAGCCAGGAATGTTGGGGACCTGGCTGCCATGCTGGCCGTTTGCTTGTCTGTATTTGACAAGGGTTACTTACTTACTTGGTGACCTTGAACTCTACTGCCTTCTCAAGGTTTTTCCAACCCCCAATATCCTGTGTCAAAGATCTCAATTTAGAAGCTCAAATCAGGACTTCCAGGGTTTGACCTTGCTTCCTGTTAATTAGCGTCAATTTTATTCCAGATCCTAATCTCTGAGGCCCTGACCTCCTTGGTAACCTGAAACCCAGTTTCTGAGTGTCTCCCTTGTTCATTTCTGATTCTATCTTTGTGTCTGGGCTGGACCCTGACTGTCATATGATTTGCTCTGGCAACACAACAGGAGCCCCACCCGCCTCTTCTCACAACAAGGAACTGGGTCACCCACATGTCCCTCTCCATGGGCATCCCGGGCTTTGGTGTACACCTCCTCCTCCCATCCTGTCCCTCCTTTTGTGCCACTCCTTCTTGGGAGGTTTTTGGAGGTTTGAAAGGGCTTGGACAGAGGCCAGCTTCTCATCCCGACTTCGATTCTGTAAACTCTGGTAAACTCACACCATTTATGAGCTGAGATCAAGAGTTGCAGTCTCTCTCTGGGGGTTGATGTCCTGGACTTACCTCTGGGACAGGGCTTGGGATCTACTGACAAAAGTCTTTTCCATCCCTGTTGCAGTCAGCTGCTATTTTGATCATACAGACATGGATGTGCCCGCACACAGGCACACAGAGAGACACACAGACACACACAGGCACATACACAGACACACACAGGCCCACACAGATACACACAGACACACAGATACACACACAAACACACAGACACATGTGCGCACACACACACATAGAGACAAATGTGCACACACACAGACACACACAGAGACAAACATGCATACACAGGCACACACAGAGACAATCACAGACAAATGTGCACACACACACAGGCACACATACAGACACACACAGAGACAAACATGCACACACAGAGACACACATAAACACAGGCATACAGACACATACACAGAGACATACACAGACACTCACACAAACACACACACACACACACACAGAGAGAGAGAGAGAGAGAGAGAGAGAGAGAGAGAGAGAGAGAGAGAGAGACAAATGTGCACACACACAGGCACACACAGAGACAATCACAGACAAATGTGCACACACACAGGCACACACACAGACACACATAAACACAGGCATACAGACACATGCACACACACAGACATACACACACACACACACACACAGGCAAACCCACAGTGAGACTCCACTTTATACTCATTAGGATGGTTGTTGTAAATATGTGTGAAAACATCATAACGTGTTTCATTAGTTTATATATTAACTTGAATAAGTAATGAGGGGCGGAGGCAGCAAGATGGCTCACCTGTAAAAATGCTTGCCACAGAGGCCTGACATACTGAGTTAGATTCCTGGAAGCCACATAGAAGACAGAATCTACTCCACGGTGGTGTCATCTGACTTTGACAAGCACATCAAGGCATGTGTTCATGTACCTCCCCCTACATACATCATCCACATTGTTAATAAACAAATAGACAGACAGACAGATAGATAATAACCCCCTAATGGTTGTTAATTATAGTTCTGAAAAAAGTTACAGTGGTAGATGACCAGGGGCGACGAGGGTGCAGAGAAACTAGCGCCCTCATGCATCACTGGTACAAGGGAGACATGGTACAGCCACGGCGGAAAGCAGCACTGTAGCTGCTTAAAAACTGAGCCACAGGATCCCGTTCTGAGCTGGCGATTCTACTGCAGGCATTTCCTGTATGGAAAAGAGTGGGATGCAGGAGCTCAAGGAAGGACCTACGGTCACAGCAGAGTTGCCCATGATGCCCCAGAGGTAGAACATCCAAATGACCCTTGACAGATGGTCAGGGAGACAAGGCAGTGCATTCGTACATCATGGAATCCCATGGTTCAGCCGCAGAGGATGGGAACCCTGACACATGGCCTGGAGGACGTTATGTTAGGTAAAGTAAGCCAGACACAGATAGACTCAAAGTGCCATTTATATGAGAGATATGATCAGTCCATGAAAACAGAAAACAGAATGGATCGCGGGGGTGGAGGACAGGCAGTGGTGTTTGTTAAATGGATGTGGTGTTTCTGCAGTGGTTTGGGTCAGTGGCTGTCTAAAGCCTCACATGTGAAAGGGTTGGTTCCCAGGTTATGATGCCACAGGACAGTGGTGGACTCTCTGGGAGGTGGAGTTTAATGGGAAGAAGTTAAGTCACTATGTGAGTGTGAGTGAGTGTGTGTGTGTGTGTGAGTGAGTGTGAGTGTGTGTGAGTGTGAGTGTGAGTGTGTGAGTGTGAGTGTGAGTGTGTGTGAGTGTGTGTGTGTGTGTGAGAGTGTGAGTGTGTGTGTGTGGGAGTGTGAGTGTGTGTGTGTGTGAGTGTGTGAGTGTGAGTGTGTGTGAGTGTGTGTGAGTGTGAGTGTGTGAGTATATGAGTGTGAGTGTGTGTGAGTGTGTGTGTATGTGTGAGAGTGTGAGTGTGTGTGAGTGTGTGAGTGTGAGTGGGTGTGTGAGTGTGAGTGGGTGTGTGAGTGTGAGTGTGTGTGTGTGAATGTGAGTGGGTGAGTGTGTGTGTGTGAGTGTGAGTGGGTGAGTGTGTGTGTGTGAGTGTATGTGTGAGTGTGTGTGTGTGAGTGGGTGAGTGTGAGTGTGTGAGTGTGAGTGTGTGTGTGAGTGTGTGTGTGTGTGTGGTGAGAGTACACCCTTGAAGGAGGTTTGACAACTCTAGCTTCTTTAGTCCTTTTCTCTCTTGTCTTTCTAGTCACCCCCTCAGTGAGGACCTCAGCAGCCATGAGTTCATGCTGTGATGGGCTGCCTCCCCACAAGCCCTCAGGCATGTGGTCAAACAACCAGTCATCACTGAGACCTCACAACTTGGCCCACACAAACCTCACCTCTTTATCTGCTGATTGCCTCAGGTATTTTATCACAGTCATGGAAAACTAGATTTTGGTTTAGGAATGAAAATATCCTGGAGATGAAGTCATAATGGTTATATGACATTATTGAAAATTATTCAGAGCCGGGCAGTGGTGGTGCACACCTTTAATCCCAGCCCTCGGGAGGCAGAGGCAGGCGGATCTCTGTGAGTTCGAGGCCAGCCTGGTCTACAAGAGCTAGTTCCAGGACAGACTCCAAAGCCACAGAGAAACCCTGTCTCAGAAAAAAAAAAAAAAAAAAAAGAAAATTATTCAGTGTTGCTGAATAGTATACTCAGAAATGGTAGAAGTAGTAAATTTTATGTTACCCACAAAATAATCAAGACATAAGTATGCTTTTGTGTGTTGTTTGAAAGATTATAAGGCATAGATTATATAGAATATTAAAATTTAAAAGCCTTTTTTTTTTTTTTTTTTTTTGGACAGGGCCTATGTAGCCCAGGCTGACTTTGAATTCAGATTCTCCTACCTCAGCCTCCTGTGTGCTGAGGGTGCAGGTGTGTGCCATCATGTCTGGTTCAGAGACACAGAAATTTTTGAATGACAATGGTGTGTTTTAGCTCAAGACACAGGAACACCCTGTCAATATGGGAAAAGCCAGTTGGAGAAAGCCACGGTGTGAGTTCCTTCCAGCTCTTTCCAGCTAGATGGCAGGATGTGGCAGCTGTATTTATCCCACACTTAATAATTAAACACAGAAGGGGCACTCCAAACGGAAGCATCCTGCTCCGGGTTTGTACAACCAACTATTTGAAGGTGGTAAAAGGTTTTTTTTTTTATGATTTCAAGAATTGTATAACCTGCTCTTTCACCATGAAGCATGTTGAAGTCTATATAAAAATGTGACGTGGAGCCAGCATCATGGTGCATGCCTGCAACCCCAGAACTCAGGACAATTAGGAGTTCAAGGCCAGGGTTACAGGATAAAACCCTGTCTCAAAACAACAACAACAATGAACAAGACAAAATGTGACACAGAAAAGAGATATAAGACAAACACAGCTCATTAACTCAGAGGAGGACTTGGGCTCTTCATCTAAAAGCCCTGGCTTGGGAGGTACAGTGGGGTTTAGGTCCTGTGTTAACCATGGTTCATGATCTTTTAGCAAGTAGCTTAACTTTGAGTGTGTGTGTGTGTGTGTGTGTGTGTGTGTGTGTGTGTGTGTGTGTGTGTGTGGTGGCGGGGGTAGGGGGCATTCTGTAGTTTTCTCCTCTGCCAAGCAAGCGAGATCATGCTGGAATCATCCACGTGTTCCACGTATATTCATCCATGTGTTCTACGTGTATTCATGAGCATTTGCTTTGGGAAAGGGACTCTGCTAAGGTCCCCGTGTCTATCCCACTTACAGGAAGACCTGGGTATGGCTGCTGGAAGCAGCCAGTCCGACAGAGGTGGGCATGTCACAGCAAGTTCTGCACCTAAGCACTCAATCAAACATAGGTTTGAAAATATTTTGTAGAAATACTGAACCTGTGCTGAACATGTGTGTCTTCCTTGTTTGTAGCCCTGGAACACGACAGCAGTTTACGTGGTTTTTATGCTGTGTTAGGCATTAGCAGCCATCCAGAGATGATTGAGGGTAGGAGAGGATGCACGTGGATTCTCTGCAAATACTTCACTATTTCCTAGGATGTACTTGAGCTTTGGATGGCTTTGGTACCAAGGCCTTGTGGATGCTGAGTTCTGCTGTAAGGCACTCTCTATTCTCAAGACCCCTTGATGAGCTCTGCTTTCTTGTCTGTTTCTGTCATGTCTGCAGGCATTGGTTTTCCCCTGTACTTCCTCTGCTTAGCATATTATTTCATCACTGTAATGGGTTGTGTGTTCCAGAGGTATGAGAGGTCCAGCTGCATGCAATAGACCACATGTCTTAGCTAGGTCTCTATGGCTGTGATAAACGCCATGGCCACAAGCAACTTGGGGAGGAAAGGGTTTATTTCAGCTTACAGATCAAAGGAACCTGGAAAGAAGAACTGAAGCAAGGCTTATCCCTCGTGGCCTGCTCATCCTGTTTTCCTATACCACCCAGAACCACCCTACCTACCTAGGGGTGGCACCATCCACGGTAGGCTGGTGTTTAGTGTTTGCTAAACACTAAAATGATTCACAGACTTGCCAATAGGCAATGTTATGGAGGCATTTTTACAGCTGAGGTTCCTCTTCTCAGATCCTTCTAGCTCATGTCAAGTTGACAAAAACAAAACAAAATAAACACCCAACCAGGACACTATACAACATAGATGTCCTCAAAGTCTCATAATGGCTTATTTTTTTTTCTGATCCTGAAAGAGTAGTGCAACAGTAAGTCAGGAATCAGTGGGCAGCAATCCCATCTGTAGGAAGGTTGTTGCTCTAGTCCAGGAGACAGGATAGGGACTGACCTGAAGGAGTGAGTGGGGACAGAAAGGAAGCAAGACAGTGACACCTGGCAGATGGAGTCAGCTTGTTCTGTAGCTCAGAATCTCATAAGCTATCTGCTGGGTACTCAGCAGGCCCACCTGCTGGCCACACCCACCAGTGCCAGCTTGTGGGAGCATCCAGGCTGGCGGGCGGGCCCCACTACAGGGAGTGTGGAGGCAGGTGGCACGGAGAAGCCCGGGCAGGTGGTGGGTGTAGGAAAAGTACAAGGCTGGCTGGGTGGAGTGAGGCACAGGAAGCCAGAGATGGGTGACATGTGTCAATATGGGCCAAATTAGCTCCCTGGAGGAGCAGCAGACAGGAAGCTGCCTGGGTGGAGCAAGGCTTAATTCCCCCTGGGCCTGGTACAGTGAGGCAAGGACCAGGCTTGGGAGAGTAAGTGTGGGGTGGTTTATTAGGGCAGAGCCCCAGAAAGACGGGATCTGATAAGGACTGGGGACAGGGTGGGGGACTGGCTGCAAAGAAAAAGTAGAGGCAAGAATTAAACAGGGCTTAATGTTGATCCAGTTCTTACCTCATTCGGTAAACACCAACTGTGCACCTATTATGCGGCAGGCACACTGCCGGATGGGAGGGAGCGTGGGTGTGAGGGAAGGTGATCAGGGTCAATCACTGCAGCAACAGGGGCGTCTGAGAGACATGTGGACAGGACAGGAGTTTAGTTGTCGGTACTGTTACAGATGTACTATGAAGGGGATGGTTACTAGAGGGTGGACAAGGGACCAGTTGACAGGGTAACTTGATGCTACTGCCAGAAGGATGGGAGGTGGTGATGTGGGGAAGGTCTGGAGCTAGTGCCCAGAAGCCACTGAGGAATAGCCGGGAGGCAAAGGAGGGTGCAGCGAGTGCAGCTGGGGGCTGGAAGGTGATATTAGAGAAGGAAGCAAATGTAACAGAGGGCTGAGATTTTTATGATTTATTGATTTTCATGTGTGTTTACATGTGTGCATGGATGCTTTGTGCATGGGGCTGCACATGCATGTGTGTGTAAGCATTTGTGTGGCGGTGAGAAGATGACTTGAGCTGTCGTTCGACAGCTGTTATCCGCCTTGTGTTTTGAAACAGGGTCTCTTACTGGCTTGGAGCTTGCCAAGTAAGGTAGGTTGGTTGGCTAGTGAGCCCCAGGGTTCTGCCCCTCCCTGCATCCCCAGTGCTGGGATTGCAAGCATACTGCATAGTGCATGGCTTTTTAATAGTTTCTAAGGGCTAAACTTAGGTCTGAATGCTTGCATGGCAAAGATTTTACTGACAGAGCTATCTCCCCAGCCCCTACTCATTTATTTTTATTCATTTATTTATATATATATGCATATAATTGAAACATTATTTATGACCTAATATATTTAAGTTGAACTAATTTGGTTTCTTTATATAGTAATGTGAGAAATCACTTTTGGGCTGGGGGTATATGGTAACTCAATGGTAGAGTTCTTGCTTTCCATGCTCCCGACTTTGGGTTTAATCCCAGTATAGAAAGGAAGGTAGTTAGTGGGGTAGAGGTGAGGCTTCTGCTCTGCTCTCTGTGTGTGATATAGTAGATTTGTTAGCTACTTCTGCTTCTTATTAAAACAGTGAACAAAAATTTACAGGAATATATGTATTTCATTATATTTGTTTATTGTGTGTGTACATGTCAGAAGACAACTTGTGGGAGTCGATTCTCTCTTTCTATATTGTGAGTCCCAGGAATTGAACTTAAATCATCAGGTTTGGTGGAAGTCTACAGTGGTTTGAAAGAAAGTAGCCCCCATAGGCCAATAGGGAGTGGCACGATTAGGAGGTGTGGCCTTGTTGGAAAAGGTGTGGCCTTGTGGGAGGAAGTGTGTCACTGGGAGTGGGCTTTGAGGCCTCAGAAGCTCAAGCCAGACCCACTGTCATTCTCTCTTCCTGTTGCCTATAGATGTAGACGTAGAACTCTCAGCTCCTTCTCCAGTACCGTGTCTGCCTGTGTGCTGCCATGCTTCCCACCATGATGATAATGGACTAAACCTCTGAACATGTAAGACAGCCCTAATTAAATGTTTTCCTTTATAAGAGTTAACATGGCCATGGTGTCTCTTCACAGCAATAGAAACCCTAATAAGGACAGTCTTTCTTTACCTGTTCAACCATCTCGCTGACCCCATGTATTTTTTTTTCTTTTATGTTATAAGCATCTTCAACTCTTCCTCCTCCAATGTGTCACACTCTCTTGAAGACATCCTTTGATCTCATGGTACAAAAGTACCCATAATTCTGAGAGGTTAACAACTGATACATGTATACAACACTGTAAGAAATGACTTCAGTTCATCTGCCACAGTTTTGCTATCTGTGTTGGCTATAATAACTAAAGGTAGGGGTCTAGATTCAACTGAAGATTTTTGACAGGATACTCATCAAGAAGCCAATGACAACCAGGTCCTGGGCTAGTCAAGAATGACATAAGGAGAGTGGGCTAGCACGAATGTATTTTGGGCAGACCTGAGTAAGGAGAAAGGGAGTATTGGCTTGGGGGTGGAGCTGACTCTCTTGGGGGTGGAGGTTAGGGCTAAATGTGACAGTTGGCTGATGGTTGACTCTAGGTCTGCTTACAATAAATACCAAGGGCCTGTGGATGTCCTTCCACCTGTAGTGAGTTTTATTTTAAGAAGAATGGAAAACCCTTGATGATTTTAGGGAAAGGGAGTGTCTTTTGTGCTAAGTGTTGCAAATGATAACAATCTGATTTCTTGCTGTTCCAGAAACTGGAAGCCCAAGATTGGGGCCACCGCAGGCAGGTAGTGATCTTGGCTTGTCCACACTACCTCCTTTGTATATACCCTCATGGTAGAAAGGGAGAAGGCTGTGCAATTGCTATTATTTTACCTTGAAAAGACGTCATATGCATCAAGGCATTGTCATTCCCATGACCTAGTCTAAACTCAATTACTTCTGAAAGGCTACATCTCCAGGTTTTGTCACATTGAACATCAATCAGATGTCCATACATGAATTCTGTGTTGGGAGTCGTGGTGGTGTGTGACAGACGTTCAGTCCACACAGGCGGCGACTATGCATTGCAGCACCCTCTCTGGATACTGTGTGTTGTTGTAGGATATTTGATCACACTGTGTAAAGATGTGTCTTTGTCCTTCCTCACCTGCCTAAGGCACCTTCTGATTGGTTTAATAAAGAGCTGAATGCCCAATAGCTAGGAAGAGGAGGATAGGTGGGACTTCCAGGCAGAGATAGGAACTCTGGGAAAGAATCAGAGACGGGAAGATTTGTCAGCGAGATGTGGAGGAAATTGGATGTACAGTATGGAGTAGAGGTAAAGAGCCATGCGGCAGAACATAGATTAATAGAAACGGGTTAATTTAAGTTATGAGAGCTAGTTGGGAACAAGGCTAAGCTGAGGCCAAGCTTTTATAGTTAACAATAGGTCTCTGCGCCATTATTTGGGAGCTGGCAGTCCCAAGAATGTCTGGCTACATCTGGCGCCCCATATTGGGTACAAGGTGTTGTTTTCCTCTCAACTCAGAGGCTGCATCTGAATCTACTGATATTTTAACTACCTTCTGTGGCCCTGTGGCCCCACAGTCAGCCCTGCTGTTGAGGCTATGGCCTGGAGGGACTTCTGGTCCTGCGAGCACCAGTTTGGCTGCTGCCAAAAAATGTAGTTTCTATCATTCAAACTGTCTCTATCATTCTGTTTATCAATAAAGATTCAGGGGTCTGATGTTAGGGTAAAAGCCTGCTAGCTTGGGGAGGCAGAGAAACAACCAGCTGACCTTCCTTTTTGTCCAGAGACCCAGAAAGAGTGTCTCTCCAGCTGTGCCAACCCCAAAAGATTATGAAACCCCAAATCGCTCCCTACTCCTTCCTGTGTGTCTCTCTATCTGTCTTCCTGGTTTCTCTGTACTCTTTATGGCTAGTTACTGTCAACTAGTTGTTGGCTCCATCCCTGATCCAAGGTTGATTTTATTAACAAAGTATCAGGTTTCACAGTGTGATCAGATACCCTCCGCTAGTATGTAGATTGTGTGTGTGTGTGTGTGCACACGCACATGTGCTCTGAAATACTAAGGCACTTAGGTTTTCACAAGTCACCTTCTACAAGGACAGAAAAGCATGTCTGGAGGCTTCATTTTGGCAAGTTAGAATTGCAAGCAAACAGGATTAGCTGTGTGTACCGGTAGCAGCCAGCTCATTATGGTGAGTGACTAAAAGAAATTTTTGCATGTGTCTGTGTTACACTTAGTCCTACAATGCTGGAGAATGGTAAAGGCAAGCAAAGGAAGGGGTGAGGGGGAGTCAAAAGCTCAAGGTGACCTCATATCCCAGTCTTTAAGTGACATCCATCTTGATAGACAACCAGAAGAGTTTCAAATCTCAATCCAATGTGTATGCAGAGGTGGGATGTGCAATATCACA